>NC_137107.1:14705198-15017698 GCF_949357685.1 Gobio gobio | reverse complement strand
CTAAAAGGTCAACAAAAGGTTTCAATTCTTTTTTCTTTTCTTTCAAACATATTATGGCTGTACAAGAAGTCCATATTTGACCTACTGAACAAGTTTTTGTCCCAAAGGTCAAAAAGTCACTCATTGACTTTCCTTCTGGTTTCAATTAGTAGCTAAAAGGTCTACAAAAGGTTTTTATTTTTTTTTATTTTTTTATATTTTTTTTTTTTACATATTATGGCCGTACAGAAGACCATATTTGACCTACTGAACAAATTTTTGTCCCAAAGGTCAAAAAAGGTCACTTATTGACATCCCTTCTGATTCCAATAAGTAGCTAAAAGGTCAACAAAAGGTTTCAATTCTTTTTTCTTTTCTTTCAAACATATTATGGCCGTACAGAAGACCATATTTGACCTACTGAACAAATTTTTGTCCCAAAGGTCAAAAAGTCACTCATTGACTTTCCTTCTGGTTCCAATTAGTAGCTAAAA
Organism: Gobio gobio; assembly: GCF_949357685.1. Classification (NCBI taxonomy): domain Eukaryota; kingdom Metazoa; phylum Chordata; class Actinopteri; order Cypriniformes; family Gobionidae; genus Gobio; species Gobio gobio. The sequence continues at coordinate 15,017,225 of NC_137107.1, read as the reverse complement.
GGTCTACAAAAGGTTTTTATTTTTTTTTATTATTATTATTTTTTTTTTACATATTATGGCCTTACGGAAGTCCATATTTGACCTACTGAACAAGTTTTTGTCCCAAAGGTCAAAAAGTCACTCATTGACTTTCCTTCTGGTTCCAATTAGTAGCTAAAAGGTCTACAAATGGTTTTAATTTTTTTTTTTTTTTTTTACATATTATGGCTGTACAGAAGTCTATATTTGACATACTGAACAAATTTTTGGCCCAAAGGTAAAAAAAGGTCACTCGTTGCCTTCCTTCTGATTCCACTAAGTAGCTTACAGGTCTACAAAAAGTTTTACTTTTTTTTTTTCTTTTTTTTTTCTACATATTATGGCTTTACAAGAAGTCCATATTTGACCTACTGAACATTTTTTTTTTCCAAAGGTCAAAAAGTCATTTATTGATTTCCCTTCTGATTCCAATAAGTAGCTTACAGGTCTAAAAAAGTTAAATATTTTATTTTTATTTTTTTATTTTTATTTTTGTTACGTATATTTGTGCTGATACCGTTTTGAGTCCATAGGTGGCGGGGGAATTCCCCAACTTGTGACAAAGACATGACGTCACCCGGGATACCGGATAAAAGGGCGTTGGCGGCGACATGGATGTTCTCTCTCTCTCATCTCGTGTCCTGTGGACATCACGGCTGCCGCTCTCCTCGCCTCTCCGTTCTCCTTTCTTTATTAGGTTCTTTGTGGTTTTGTTGAGTATAATTATTTGTTGAGACTTAGCATTATTTACTCACTTTTACATAAGTTCAGTAACTGGTAGGAATTATTTCGTCATGTCACTTTATGGTTATTTAGAAAGAGTATGGAGGTAAGCAGAGACCCGGAAGATTCACTTGTCTTTGTTTTGTCGGAAGCCAGGTAAGAACTGCTGAGTACAGGCGTAGGCAGGTGTTCTCTGTTTACTTTCTTAGTTGTCCTACCAGTTTACTGTTGTTTATTACTTGTTTGATTTATGTTTGTTAATAGGTTGACCTGATTTGGATTCTGATTTGTATTCTCTTTTGGATTGTGTACATTTGTTTCTCTTGTTCATTTTTTATAGTAAATGAAGGCGTACATGGCGTCTTGAAGCGTTACTTTGTGTCTGTGATTGACTTATGTGTTCGGTCCGAATCAGCTGTTTAAGTTAATTTGATTAATGAGCCTTATTTGCTGGTTATGGCCGTAACATATTTGGGGGCTTGTCCGAGATCTGGATGATTTGAATAATCTCGATCTCTTTTCGCCGTGGCTTTGTTTGATCTTTTGATCTGTCCACGTGCTTTGAATTTGTTACTTTGTAACTTTGGTCAATCACAGGAACTTGATGTGAACTTTTGAATTTTGGCTCGTGTTGTGCACGCTTCTTTCTCTGTAACCCAGTAGGACGTTTAATTCTAAATATGTTCGAATTAACTGCTTTTATTGTGAATCCGACGCAAGCGGAGCTGTTTCAAGTTAATAGAGTAGATCTTATGAAAATCGCTGCTCATTATAAGGTCAGTTTTCGTAATACTTCATCTAAACGTGAACTTCAGATTCTGCTTGTAGAATCGTTACATAAGCAGGGTGTTTTTGGTGAAGAGGAAAAGCTGACAGATTATCCTGAATCAGCTGAGGGTAGCTCGGAGGATCTTGCAATGCAGGTGAAGAAAATGGAGTTGCAGGTTAAAGAGCACGACACCGCTTTGTTGAGGGAGAGAGAGGAATGGGAGCGTGAGAGAGAGAGATGGAGAGAGCGTGAGAGACATGAACTTGAGCTGAAAAAGCTTGAAATGGAACAAGCTTGTCGCCTTAAGGAAATGGAGCTGAAAGCTCGTGAGAGGGGTGTAAGTGATGCTCCTGATTTTGACGTAAGTCGAAATATTCGTATTGTTCCTCCTTTTCGAGAACAAGAGGTAGACAAGTTTTTTGCTCTTTTTGAACGTGTTGCCACCAACATGAAATGGCCGAAAACATTTTGGCCTATGCTGTTGCAGTGTGTGTTTTCTGGTAAAGCCCAGGAAGCTTATTCTTCTTTGTCAGTTGAAGAGTCTCTTGATTATGAGCAAGTAAAGAGAGCCGTACTTAGGGTCTATGAACTAGTTCCTGAGGCGTATCGACAAAAATTTCGTAATCTTCGGAAAAATGATGAGGCTTATGTTGAATTTGTTCGTGAGAAAGAGTCAATGTTTGATCGCTGGTGTTCTTCAATGAAAGTGAGCACGTTTGAAGAGCTCCGTGAACTGATTCTTTTAGAGGAATTTAAAAACTGTTTACCAGACCGCGTTGTAACATATTTAAATGAGCAAAAAGTTCTGAAATGTTCAGCTGCTGCTGCGCTAGCTGATGAATATGTACTTACGCATAAGAACGTGTTCACTGATTCAACGAAATTTCCATCCGTGAACAATAGTCATCGGTCCTTTAAGCGTAATCTTGAACGTACTCTGCCTGCTGATAAAGTGGCAGAGGGTTCTGATAAGTTGTCCTCACCTGTTTGTTTTTATTGCAAAAAACGTGGACACATTATTTCTGAGTGCAATGTGCTCAAGAAGAAAAAAAGTGTTCCTAAACCAGTAGGTTTATTGATGACGTCCTCGCCGCATCTGGAAGGACTGGAGTTGTTAGTATCTCAAGCTGACATGTGTGAAGATCAGGGGTATGTGCCATTTATAATGGACGGATTTGTGTCTTTGGCAGGTAATGCTGGGTCGAGGAAACCAGTTAAAATGCTTCGTGATACAGGCGCCGCTCAGAGTTTTATTCTGGAAGGGATATTACCGTTGTCTGATAAGAGTTCTATTGGCTCGAGCGTCTTAGTACAGGGATTCGAAATGGGCTTTGTGAACGTGCCTTTGCACGAAATTGAAATTGAATCCTCCCTTGTTGTTGGTCGCGTTGTTGTTGGAGTGCGACCGTGTCTTCCCGTTCGAGATGTCACATTTATTTTAGGGAATGACTTGGCGGGAGGAAAAGTTTTTGCTAGCCCTGAGGTAACTAATGTTCCTCTTTCCTGTTCTACTCCTGACAAGTTGGCTCAGAAATACCCAGAGGTATTTCCTTCGTGTGCTGTCACTCGTGCTATGAAACAGAGACTGAAAAATCAAAACCGTAGTAAATCAGAAGGTGAGTGGAACTTTGATTTGAACGATACGTTCCTTTCTAATTCAGATTTTGGTGAGGTTAAGTGTTCAAACTCTGACGGTTCAGACATCGCCGTTAAGAGTCGAGATGAATATTCTGTAGGGTTGGATAAACTGTCTCTGTCCCGCGAACAGCTTATTGTTGAGCAGGGGAAAGATGAGGAAATATCATCCCTCTTTGAAGCCGTTGTTCCTAGTGAGCAACTCGAACATGTATCACAAGGATACTTTGTTGAAGATGGTGTGTTGATGAGGAAGTGGAGACCACCAACTGCATCTGTTGATGATGAGTGGCGAATCATTAAACAGGTAGTAGTTCCCTCCTCATATCGCTCCGAAATACTGAGTTTAGCGCATGATAGTCCGTTTGCTGGTCATTTAGGCGTGAATAAGACATTTGATCGTGTTCTCAGGCATTTTTTTTGGCCTGGCTTGAAAAATGATGTAGCACGTTATTGCCGAAGCTGTCATGTGTGTCAAAAGATTGGCAAACCAAACCAGAAAATTTCACCAGCACCATTACATCCGATTCCAGCTGTTGGTGAACCATTCGAGCGTGTGATGATCGACTGTGTCGGCCCTTTGCCTCGCACGAAGGCGGGTAATCAGTATCTGCTCACTATTATGTGTGCGTCAACACGGTTTCCAGAGGCAATTCCTCTGCGGAAAATCACTGCACCAGTGATTGTGAAATCGCTCGTTAAATTCTTTTCATTGTTTGGCCTTCCTCGTACCATTCAATCGGACCAAGGTACGAATTTCATGTCCCGTTTGTTTAAACAGGCTCTGGATCAGTTGCATATCCAACATTGCACGTCAAGTTGTTACCACCCAGAAAGCCAGGGAGCACTCGAAAGGTTCCACCAGACGTTAAAATCAATGCTACGTGCATTTTGTCTGGAGTTCCAGAAAGACTGGGATGAAGGAGTGCCTATGGTTATGTTTGCAGTTAGGGAGGTAGTGCAGGAGTCGTTGGGCTTTAGTCCGGCCGAGTTGGTGTTCGGGCATACGGTCCGTGGTCCACTGAAGCTGATTAAAGATCATTGGACTAATGACATGAGTCCTAAGAACATTCTTGACTATGTTTCAGACTTCCGTTTTAAATCGCATCGTGCATGTGAATTAGCCAAAGAGAATTTGCAGATGTCACAACGACGGATGAAAAGCCGTTTTGATTGTAATGCTAACCTTCGTAGTTTTGCTACTGGTGATAAGGTGTTGGTGCTGTTGCCTGTCCCAGGGTCTGCTTTGCAGGCTCGCTACTATGGTCCTTATCAGGTGAAAGAGAAGGTGAGTGAGCTTGGTTATGTGATAGAAACTTCTGACAAACGAAAAAAAACTCGTCTATGTCACATTAACATGCTTAAGCCGTATTTTGAGAGATTGCCAGATTCGTCTGGAAAGAAGTCGGCTGTGTTACTTGTTTCACCTACAGATTCTCTGGTGACCAAAGAGCAGGCGCTGTCCAGTGCTGAGTTACCTGATGCTGGGGCACTGACCGGTGCTGAACTTCGGACCCGCCCATTGTGCTCTGGTTATGAACGTGCTGATGTTTTGTCTATTCCTGAGGATGATGGTGACGTTGCGTTTCCTCCTCTAGAACTGGTGACGGGGAGGTTGAAAAATTCTGAGCTAATCCAAAACCTTGACTTGTACCTTTCCCATTTAACCGTTACCGAACGCGCTGACATGACTGACATTATTCGTATGTACAGTAATCTGTTCTCTGATGTTCCCTCTCGTACTTCGCTGATTGAACATGATATTGACGTTGGCGACTCGTTGCCGATTAAACAGCATGCGTATCGGGTAAGTCCTGAGAAACGAACTCAGTTGCAGCAAGAGGTGACTTTCATGCTTGAAAACAACATTGCAGAACAGAGTTTTAGTCCTTGGAGCTCACCTTGTTTGCTGGTTAAAAAGTCTGATAATACGTTTCGTTTTTGTACTGATTTTAGACGCGTTAATGCTGTGACAAAACCAGATAGTTATCCATTGCCTCGGATGGAAGATTGCGTGGATCATGTTGGAAATGCTGCTTTCGTTACCAAAATCGATCTGCTTAAAGGTTACTGGCAGGTGCCTTTGTCGGATCGTGCCAAAGAGATTTCGGCATTCGTTACACCGGACCATTTCCTACATTACACCGTAATGGCTTTCGGTTTACGAAATGCTCCGGCAACATTCCAGAGGTTGGTAAATCGTGTCCTTGAGGGCATGCGTAATGTTGAGGCGTATTTGGATGACCTGGTTATTTACAGCGCGTCTTGGTCAGAACATGTAAAACAGCTGGAGGAACTGTTCAGTCGTCTGTCTAGTGCTAACCTTACGGTTAATTTGGCTAAGTGCGAATTCGGTCGAGCTACGGTAACGTATCTGGGAAAGATTGTTGGTGGGGGGCAAGTTCGACCTGTTGAGTCTAAGGTCGAGGCTATTACTAAATTTCCCGTGCCGAAAACGAGACGCGACCTTCGACGGTTCTTGGGTATGGTGGGGTACTACAGGAATTTTTGTAGGAATTTTTCTGTTGTTGCCACTCCTTTAACTGACCTCCTGAGCCCAAAGGTGCCTTTTCAATGGTCCGAGTCGTGTCAAATAAGTTTTGAGCAGATTAAGGCGCTTCTGATTAATTCCCCTATTTTGTCCGCTCCTGATTTCTCTACTCCGTTCTTTCTTGCTGTCGATGCAAGTGACACAGGTGCGGGAGCCGTGTTACTTCAACGAGATCAGGCTGGTGTTGAGCATCCCGTTTGCTATTTTTCACGCAAATTCAATAAACATCAGCGTGGTTACTCCACTATTGAGAAGGAGGCACTCGCTCTTGTCCTTGCCATTCATCACTTCGATGTGTATATTGGTTCTGTTTCATGTCCGTTGATCGTATACACCGATCACAACCCCTTAGTGTTCTTGAACCGAATGAAAAACAACAATCAACGCCTGATGCGTTGGAGTCTGTTTTTACAGACTTTTGAATTGGACATCCGTTACATTCGGGGTCGAGACAATGTCATCGCTGATGCCTTATCCCGTGTTTAATGGGAATAAATTGTTTTTTAGGTAAGATCTTTTCATTTCTACAATTTATTCACTTAAGGGTGAGGGTGTTACGTATATTTGTGCTGATACCGTTTTGAGTCCATAGGTGGCGGGGGAATTCCCCAACTTGTGACAAAGACATGACGTCACCCGGGATACCGGATAAAAGGGCGTTGGCGGCGACATGGATGTTCTCTCTCTCTCATCTCGTGTCCTGTGGACATCACGGCTGCCGCTCTCCTCGCCTCTCCGTTCTCCTTTCTTTATTAGGTTCTTTGTGGTTTTGTTGAGTATAATTATTTGTTGAGACTTAGCATTATTTACTCACTTTTACATAAGTTCAGTAACTGGTAGGAATTATTTCGTCATGTCACTTTATGGTTATTTAGAAAGAGTATGGAGGTAAGCAGAGACCCGGAAGATTCACTTGTCTTTGTTTTGTCGGAAGCCAGGTAAGAACTGCTGAGTACAGGCGTAGGCAGGTGTTCTCTGTTTACTTTCTTAGTTGTCCTACCAGTTTACTGTTGTTTATTACTTGTTTGATTTATGTTTGTTAATAGGTTGACCTGATTTGGATTCTGATTTGTATTCTCTTTTGGATTGTGTACATTTGTTTCTCTTGTTCATTTTTTATAGTAAATGAAGGCGTACATGGCGTCTTGAAGCGTTACTTTGTGTCTGTGATTGACTTATGTGTTCGGTCCGAATCAGCTGTTTAAGTTAATTTGATTAATGAGCCTTATTTGCTGGTTATGGCCGTAACAATTTTATTTTTACATATTATGGCCTTACGGAAGTCCATATTTGACCTACTGAACAAGTTTTTGTCCCAAAGGTCAAAAAGTCACTCATTGACTTTCCTTCTGGTTCCAATTAGTAGCTAAAAGGTCTACAAATGGTTTTAATTTTTTTTTTTTTTTTTTTACATATTATGGCTGTACAGAAGTCTATATTTGACATACTGAACAAATTTTTGGCCCAAAGGTAAAAAAAGGTCACTCGTTGCCTTCCTTCTGATTCCACTAAGTAGCTTACAGGTCTACAAAAAGTTTTACTTTTTTTTTCTTCTTTTTTTATCTACATATTATGGCTTTACAAGAAGTCCATATTTGACCTACTGAACAATTTTTTTTCCAAAGGTCAAAAAGTCACTCATTGACTTTCCTTCTGGTTCCAATTAGTAGCTAAAAGGTCTACAAAAGGTTAGAATTTTTTTTTTTTTTTTTTTTTTACATATTATGGCTGTACAGAAGTCCATATTTGACCTACTGAACAAATTTTTATCCCAAAGGTCAAAAAGTCACTCATTGACTTTACTTCTGGTTCCAATTAGCAATTAGTAGCTAAAAGGTCCACAAAAGGTTTTTATTTTTATTATTATTATTATTTTTTTGTATACATTTTATGGCTGTTCAGAAGTCTACATTTGACCTACTGAACAAATTTTTGGCCCAAAGGTAAAAAAAGGTCACTCGTTGCCTTCCCATCTGATTCCACTAAGTAGCTTACAGGTCTACAAAAAGTTTTACTTTTTTTTTTTTTTTTTTTTTTTTTTAATACATATTATGGCTTTACAAGAAGTCCATATTTGACCCACTGAACAATTTTTTTTTCCAAAGGTCAAAAAGTCACTCATTGATTTCCCTTCTGATTCCAATAAGTAGCTTACAGGTCTAAAAAAGGTTAAATATTTTTATTTTATTTTTTATCTTTTTATTTTTTACATATTATGGCTTTACAGAAGTCCATATTTGACCTACTGAACATATTTTTGGCCCAAAGGTAAAAAAAAGGTCACTCATTGACATCCCTTCTGATTCCAATAAGTAGCTAAAAGGTCAACAAAAGGTTTCAATTCTTTTTTCTTTTCTTTCAAACATATTATGTCTGTACAAGAAGTCCATATTTGACCTACTGAACAAGTTTTTGTCCCAAAGGTCAAAAAGTCACTCATTGACTTTCCTTCTGGTTCCAATTAGTAGCTAAAAGGTCTACAAAAGGTTAGAATTTTTTTTTTAAATTTTTTTTTTTTTACATATTATGGCTGTACAGAAGTCCATATTTGACCTACTGAACAAATTTTTATCCCAAAGGTCAAAAAGTCACTCATTGACTTTACTTCTGGTTCCAATTAGCAATTAGTAGCTAAAAGGTCTACAAAAGGTTTTTATTTTTATTATTATTATTATTATTTTTTATACATATTATGGCTGTTCAGAAGTCTACATTTGACCTACTGAACAAATTTTTGGCCCAAAGGTAAAAAAAGGTCACTCGTTGCCTTCCCATCTGATTCCACTAAGTAGCTCACAGGTCTACAAAAAGTTTTACATTTTTTTAATTTTTTTAAAAAAAATTTTTTTTATACATATTATGGCTTTACAAGAAGTCCATATTTGACCTACTGAACAATTTTTTTTTTCCAAAGGTCAAAAAGTCACTCATTGATTTCCCTTCTGATTCCAATAAGTAGCTTACAGGTCTAAAAAAGTTAAATATTTTTTTTTTATTTTTTTTAATATATATTTTTTTTTACATATTATGGCTTTACAGAAGTCCATATTTGACCTACTGAACATATTTTTGGCCCAAAGGTAAAAAAAGGTCACTCATTGACATCCCTTCTGATTCCAATAAGTAGCTAAAAGGTCAACAAAAGGTTTCAATTCTTTTTTCTTTTCTTTCAAACATATTATGGCCGTACAGAAGACCATATTTGACCTACTGAACAAATTTTTGTCCCAAAGGTCAAAAAGTCACTCATTGACTTTCCTTCTGGTTCCAATTAGTAGCTAAAAGGTCTACAAAAGGTTTTTATTTTTTTTTTATTATTATTTTATTTTTTACATATTATGGCTGTACAGAAGTCCATATTTGACCTACTGAACAAATTTTTATCCCAAAGGTCAAAAAGTCACTCATTGACTTTACTTCTGGTTCCAATTAGCAATTAGTAGCTAAAAGGTCTACAAAAGGTTTTTATTTTTATTATTATTATTATTTTTTTGTATACATTTTATGGCTGTTCAGAAGTCTACATTTGACCTACTGAACAAATTTTTATCCCAAAGGTCAAAAAGTCACTCATTGACTTTACTTCTGGTTCCAATTAGCAATTAGTAGCTAAAAGGTCTACAAAAGGTTTTTATTTTTATTATTATTATTATTTTTTTGTATACATTTTATGGCTGTTCAGAAGTCCATATTTGACCTACTGAACAATTTTTTTTTCCAAAGGTCAAAAAGTCACTCATTGATTTCCCTTCTGATTCCAATAAGTAGCTTACAGGTCTAAAAAAGTTAAATATTTTTTTTTTATTTTTTTTTATATATTTTTTTTTTTACATATTATGGCTTTACAGAAGTCCATATTTGACCTACTGAACATATTTTTGGCCCAAAGGTAAAAAAAAGGTCACTCATTGACATCCCTTCTGATTCCAATAAGTAGCTAAAAGGTCAACAAAAGGTTTCAATTCTTTTTTCTTTTCTTTCAAACATATTATGGCCGTACAGAAGACCATATTTGACCTACTGAACAAATTTTTGTCCCAAAGGTCAAAAAGTCACTCATTGACTTTCCTTCTGGTTCCAATTAGTAGCTAAAAGGTCTACAAAAGGTTTTTATTTTTTTTTTATTATTATTTATTTTTTTACATATTATGGCCTTACGGAAGTCCATATTTGACCTACTGAACAAGTTTTTGTCCCAAAGGTCAAAAAGTCACTCATTGACTTTCCTTCTGGTTCCAATTAGTAGCTAAAAGGTCTACAAATGGTTTTAATTTTTTTTTTTTTTTTTTTTACATATTATGGCTGTACAGAAGTCTATATTTGACATACTGAACAAATTTTTGGCCCAAAGGTAAAAAAAGGTCACTCGTTGCCTTCCTTCTGATTCCACTAAGTAGCTTACAGGTCTACAAAAAGTTTTACTTTTTTTTTTTTTTTTTTTAATAGATATTATGGCTTTACAGGAAGTCCATATTTGACCTACTGAACAATTTTTTTTTCCAAAGGTCAAAAAGTCACTCATCGATTTCCCTTCTGATTCCAATAAGTAGCTTACAATTCTAAAAAAGGTTAAATATTTTTATTTTTTTATTTTTTTTATTTTTTTTACATATTATGGCTTTACAGAAGTCCATATTTGACCTACTGAACATATTTTTGGCCCAAAGGTAAAAAAAGGTCACTCATTGACATCCCTTCTGATTCCAATAAGTAGCTAAAAGGTCAACAAAAGGTTTCAATTCTTTTTTCTTTTCTTTCAAACATATTATGGCTGTACAAGAAGTCCATATTTGACCTACTGAACAAGTTTTTGTCCCAAAGGTCAAAAAGTCACTCATTGACTTTTCTTCTGGTTCCAATTAGTAGCTAAAAGGTCTACAAAAGATTAGAATTTTTTTTTTTTTTTTTTTTTTTTTTTTTTTTTTACATATTATGGCCGTACAGAAGACCATATTTGACCTACTGAACAAATTTTTGTCCCAAAGGTCAAAAAGTCACTCATTGACTTTCCTTCTGGTTTCAATTAGTAGCTAAAAGGTCTACAAAAGGTTTTTATTTTTTTTTATTATTATTATTTTTTTTACATATTATGGCCTTACGGAAGTCCATATTTGACCTACTGAACAAGTTTTTGTCCCAAAGGTCAAAAAGTCACTCATTGATTTCCCTTCTGATTCCAATAAGTAGCTTACAGGTCTAAAAAAGTTAAATATTTTTTTTTTATTTTTTTTTATTTTTTTTATTTTTACATATTATGGCTTTACAGAAGTCCATATTTGACCTACTGAACATATTTTTGGCCCAAAGGTAAAAAAAAGGTCACTCATTGACATCCCTTCTGATTCCAATAAGTAGCTAAAAGGTCAACAAAAGGTTTCAATTCTTTTTTCTTTTCTTTCAAACATATTATGGCTGTACAAGAAGTCCATATTTGACCTACTGAACAAGTTTTTGTCCCAAAGGTCAAAAAGTCACTCATTGACTTTCCTTCTGGTTTCAATTAGTAGCTAAAAGGTCTACAAAAGGTTTTTATTTTTTTTAATTTATTTATTTTTATTTTTTACATATTATGGCCGTACAGAAGACCATATTTGACCTACTGAACAAATTTTTGTCCCAAAGGTCAAAAAGTCACTCATTGACTTTCCTTCTGGTTTCAATTAGTAGCTAAAAGGTCTACAAAAGGTTTTTATTTTTTTTTATTATTATTATTTTTTTACATATTATGGCCTTACGGAAGTCCATATTTGACCTACTGAACAAGTTTTCGTCCCAAAGGTCAAAAAGTCACTCATTGATTTCCCTTCTGATTCCAATAAGTAGCTTACAGGTCTAAAAAAGTTAAATATTTTTTTTTATTTTTTTTTATTTTTACATATTATGGCTTTACAGAAGTCCATATTTGACCTACTGAACATATTTTTGGCCCAAAGGTAAAAAAAAGGTCACTCATTGACATCCCTTCTGATTCCAATAAGTAGCTAAAAGGTCAACAAAAGGTTTCAATTCTTTTTTCTTTTCTTTCAAACATATTATGGCCGTACAGAAGACCATATTTGACCTACTGAACAAATTTTTGTCCCAAAGGTCAAAAAGTCACTCATTGACTTTCCTTCTGGTTCCAATTAGTAGCTAAAAGGTCTACAAAAGGTTTTTATTTTTTTTTATTATTATTATTTTTATTTTTTACATATTATGGCCTTACGGAAGTCCATATTTGACCTACTGAACAAGTTTTTGTCCCAAAGGTCAAAAAGTCACTCATTGACTTTCCTTCTGGTTCCAATTAGTAGCTAAAAGGTCTACAAATGGTTTTATTTTTTTTTATTTTTTTTTACATATTATGGCTGTACAGAAGTCTATATTTGACATACTGAACAAATTTTTGGCCCAAAGGTAAAAAAAGGTCACTCGTTGCCTTCCTTCTGATTCCACTAAGTAGCTTACAGGTCTACAAAAAGTTTTACTTTTTTCTTTTTCTTTTTTTTTTCTACATATTATGGCTTTACAAGAAGTCCATATTTGACCTACTGAACATTTTTTTTTTCCAAAGGTCAAAAAGTCATTTATTGATTTCCCTTCTGATTCCAATAAGTAGCTTACAGGTCTAAAAAAGTTAAATATTTTATTTTTATTTTTTTATTTTTATTTTATTTTTACATATTATGGCCTTACGGAAGTCCATATTTGACCTACTGAACAAGTTTTTGTCCCAAAGGTCAAAAAGTCACTCATTGACTTTCCTTCTGGTTCCAATTAGTAGCTAAAAGGTCTACAAATGGTTTTAATTTTTTTTTTTTTTTTTTTTACATATTATGGCTGTACAGAAGTCTATATTTGACATACTGAACAAATTTTTGGCCCAAAGGTAAAAAAAGGTCACTCGTTGCCTTCCTTCTGATTCCACTAAGTAGCTTACAGGTCTACAAAAAGTTTTACTTTTTTTTTTTCTTTTTTTTTTCTACATATTATGGCTTTACAAGAAGTCCATATTTGACCTACTGAACAATTTTTTTTTCCAAAGGACAAAAAGTCACTCATTGATTTCCCTTCTGATTCCAATAAAAGCTTACAGGTCTAAAAAAGGTTAAAAAAAAAAATTTTTTTAATTTTTTTTTTTTTTTTTTTTACATATTATGGCTTTACAGAAGTCCATATTTGACCTACTGAACATATTTTTGGCCCAAAGGTAAAAAAAGGTCACTCATTGACATCCCTTCTGATTCCAATAAGTAGCTAAAAGGTCAACAAAAGGTTTCAATTCTTTTTTCTTTTCTTTCAAACATATTATGGCTGTACAAGAAGTCCATATTTGACCTACTGAACAAGTTTTTGTCCCAAAGGTCAAAAAGTCACTCATTGACTTTCCTTCTGGTTTCAATTAGTAGCTAAAAGGTCTACAAAAGGTTTTTATTTTTTTTTATTTTTTTATATTTTTTTTTTTACATATTATGGCCGTACAGAAGACCATATTTGACCTACTGAACAAATTTTTGTCCCAAAGGTCAAAAAAGGTCACTCATTGACATCCCTTCTGATTCCAATAAGTAGCTAAAAGGTCAACAAAAGGTTTCAATTCTTTTTTCTTTTCTTTCAAACATATTATGGCCGTACAGAAGACCATATTTGACCTACTGAACAAATTTTTGTCCCAAAGGTCAAAAAGTCACTCATTGACTTTCCTTCTGGTTCCAATTAGTAGCTAAAAGGTCTACAAAAGGTTTTTATTTTTTTTTATTATTATTTTTTTTTTTTTACATATTATGGCCTTACGGAAGTCCATATTTGACCTACTGAACAAGTTTTTGTCCCAAAGGTCAAAAAGTCACTCATTGACTTTCCTTCTGGTTCCAATTAGTAGCTAAAAGGTCTACAAATGGTTTTAATTTTTTTTTTTTTTTTTTTTACATATTATGGCTGTACAGAAGTCTATATTTGACATACTGAACAAATTTTTGGCCCAAAGGTAAAAAAAGGTCACTCGTTGCCTTCCTTCTGATTCCACTAAGTAGCTTACAGGTCTACAAAAAGTTTTACTTTTTTTTTTTCTTTTTTTTTTCTACATATTATGGCTTTACAAGAAGTCCATATTTGACCTACTGAACATTTTTTTTTTCCAAAGGTCAAAAAGTCATTTATTGATTTCCCTTCTGATTCCAATAAGTAGCTTACAGGTCTAAAAAAGTTAAATATTTTATTTTTATTTTTTTATTTTTATTTTATTTTTACATATTATGGCCTTACGGAAGTCCATATTTGACCTACTGAACAAGTTTTTGTCCCAAAGGTCAAAAAGTCACTCATTGACTTTCCTTCTGGTTCCAATTAGTAGCTAAAAGGTCTACAAATGGTTTTAATTTTTTTTTTTTTTTTTTTACATATTATGGCTGTACAGAAGTCTATATTTGACATACTGAACAAATTTTTGGCCCAAAGGTAAAAAAGTCACTCATTGACTTTCCTTCTGGTTCCAATTAGTAGCTAAAAGGTCTACAAAAGGTTTTTATTTTTTTTTTATTATTATTTATTTTTTTACATATTATGGCCTTACGGAAGTCCATATTTGACCTACTGAACAAGTTTTTGTCCCAAAGGTCAAAAAGTCACTCATTGACTTTCCTTCTGGTTCCAATTAGTAGCTAAAAGGTCTACAAATGGTTTTAATTTTTTTTTTTTTTTTTTTTACATATTATGGCTGTACAGAAGTCTATATTTGACATACTGAACAAATTTTTGGCCCAAAGGTAAAAAAAGGTCACTCGTTGCCTTCCTTCTGATTCCACTAAGTAGCTTACAGGTCTACAAAAAGTTTTACTTTTTTTTTTTTTTTTTTTAATACATATTATGGCTTTACAGGAAGTCCATATTTGACCTACTGAACAATTTTTTTTTCCAAAGGTCAAAAAGTCACTCATCGATTTCCCTTCTGATTCCAATAAGTAGCTTACAATTCTAAAAAAGGTTAAATATTTTTATTTTTTTATTTTTTTTATTTTTTTTACATATTATGGCTTTACAGAAGTCCATATTTGACCTACTGAACATATTTTTGGCCCAAAGGTAAAAAAAGGTCACTCATTGACATCCCTTCTGATTCCAATAAGTAGCTAAAAGGTCAACAAAAGGTTTCAATTCTTTTTTCTTTTCTTTCAAACATATTATGGCTGTACAAGAAGTCCATATTTGACCTACTGAACAAGTTTTTGTCCCAAAGGTCAAAAAGTCACTCATTGACTTTTCTTCTGGTTCCAATTAGTAGCTAAAAGGTCTACAAAAGATTAGAATTTTTTTTTTTTTTTTTTTTTTTTTTTTTTTTTACATATTATGGCCGTACAGAAGACCATATTTGACCTACTGAACAAATTTTTGTCCCAAAGGTCAAAAAGTCACTCATTGACTTTCCTTCTGGTTTCAATTAGTAGCTAAAAGGTCTACAAAAGGTTTTTATTTTTTTTTATTATTATTATTTTTTTTACATATTATGGCCTTACGGAAGTCCATATTTGACCTACTGAACAAGTTTTTGTCCCAAAGGTCAAAAAGTCACTCATTGATTTCCCTTCTGATTCCAATAAGTAGCTTACAGGTCTAAAAAAGTTAAATATTTTTTTTTTATTTTTTTTTATTTTTTTTATTTTTACATATTATGGCTTTACAGAAGTCCATATTTGACCTACTGAACATATTTTTGGCCCAAAGGTAAAAAAAAGGTCACTCATTGACATCCCTTCTGATTCCAATAAGTAGCTAAAAGGTCAACAAAAGGTTTCAATTCTTTTTTCTTTTCTTTCAAACATATTATGGCTGTACAAGAAGTCCATATTTGACCTACTGAACAAGTTTTTGTCCCAAAGGTCAAAAAGTCACTCATTGACTTTCCTTCTGGTTTCAATTAGTAGCTAAAAGGTCTACAAAAGGTTTTTATTTTTTTTTATTTATTTATTTTTATTTTTTACATATTATGGCCGTACAGAAGACCATATTTGACCTACTGAACAAATTTTTGTCCCAAAGGTCAAAAAGTCACTCATTGACTTTCCTTCTGGTTCCAATTAGTAGCTAAAAGGTCTACAAATGGTTTTAATTTTTTTTTTTTTTTTTTACATATTATGGCTGTACAGAAGTCTATATTTGACATACTGAACAAATTTTTGGCCCAAAGGTAAAAAAAGGTCACTCGTTGCCTTCCTTCTGATTCCACTAAGTAGCTTACAGGTCTACAAAAAGTTTTACTTTTTTTTTTTCTTTTTTTTTTCTACATATTATGGCTTTACAAGAAGTCCATATTTGACCTACTGAACATTTTTTTTTTCCAAAGGTCAAAAAGTCATTTATTGATTTCCCTTCTGATTCCAATAAGTAGCTTACAGGTCTAAAAAAGTTAAATATTTTATTTTTATTTTTTTATTTTTATTTTATTTTTACATATTATGGCCTTACGGAAGTCCATATTTGACCTACTGAACAAGTTTTTGTCCCAAAGGTCAAAAAGTCACTCATTGACTTTCCTTCTGGTTCCAATTAGTAGCTAAAAGGTCTACAAATGGTTTTAATTTTTTTTTTTTTTTTTTTACATATTATGGCTGTACAGAAGTCTATATTTGACATACTGAACAAATTTTTGGCCCAAAGGTAAAAAAAGGTCACTCGTTGCCTTCCTTCTGATTCCACTAAGTAGCTTACAGGTCTACAAAAAGTTTTACTTTTTTTTTTTCTTTTTTTTTTCTACATATTATGGCTTTACAAGAAGTCCATATTTGACCTACTGAACATTTTTTTTTTCCAAAGGTCAAAAAGTCATTTATTGATTTCCCTTCTGATTCCAATAAGTAGCTTACAGGTCTAAAAAAGTTAAATATTTTATTTTTATTTTTTTATTTTTATTTTATTTTTACATATTATGGCCTTACGGAAGTCCATATTTGACCTACTGAACAAGTTTTTGTCCCAAAGGTCAAAAAGTCACTCATTGACTTTCCTTCTGGTTCCAATTAGTAGCTAAAAGGTCTACAAATGGTTTTAATTTTTTTTTTTTTTTTTTTTTACATATTATGGCTGTACAGAAGTCTATATTTGACATACTGAACAAATTTTTGGCCCAAAGGTAAAAAAGTCACTCATTGACTTTCCTTCTGGTTCCAATTAGTAGCTAAAAGGTCTACAAAAGGTTTTTATTTTTTTTTTATTATTATTTATTTTTTTACATATTATGGCCTTACGGAAGTCCATATTTGACCTACTGAACAAGTTTTTGTCCCAAAGGTCAAAAAGTCACTCATTGACTTTCCTTCTGGTTCCAATTAGTAGCTAAAAGGTCTACAAATGGTTTTATTTTTTTTTATTTATTTTTTTACATATTATGGCTGTACAGAAGTCTATATTTGACATACTGAACAAATTTTTGGCCCAAAGGTAAAAAAAGGTCACTCGTTGCCTTCCTTCTGATTCCACTAAGTAGCTTACAGGTCTACAAAAAGTTTTACTTTTTTTTTTTTTTTTTTTAATACATATTATGGCTTTACAGGAAGTCCATATTTGACCTACTGAACAATTTTTTTTTCCAAAGGTCAAAAAGTCACTCATCGATTTCCCTTCTGATTCCAATAAGTAGCTTACAATTCTAAAAAAGGTTAAATATTTTTATTTTTTTATTTTTTTTATTTTTTTTACATATTATGGCTTTACAGAAGTCCATATTTGACCTACTGAACATATTTTTGGCCCAAAGGTAAAAAAAGGTCACTCATTGACATCCCTTCTGATTCCAATAAGTAGCTAAAAGGTCAACAAAAGGTTTCAATTCTTTTTTCTTTTCTTTCAAACATATTATGGCTGTACAAGAAGTCCATATTTGACCTACTGAACAAGTTTTTGTCCCAAAGGTCAAAAAGTCACTCATTGACTTTTCTTCTGGTTCCAATTAGTAGCTAAAAGGTCTACAAAAGATTAGAATTTTTTTTTTTTTTTTTTTTTTTTTTTTTTACATATTATGGCCGTACAGAAGACCATATTTGACCTACTGAACAAATTTTTGTCCCAAAGGTCAAAAAGTCACTCATTGACTTTCCTTCTGGTTTCAATTAGTAGCTAAAAGGTCTACAAAAGGTTTTTATTTTTTTTTATTATTATTATTTTTTTTACATATTATGGCCTTACGGAAGTCCATATTTGACCTACTGAACAAGTTTTTGTCCCAAAGGTCAAAAAGTCACTCATTGATTTCCCTTCTGATTCCAATATGTAGCTTACAGGTCTAAAAAAGTTAAATATTTTTTTTTTATTTTTTTTTATTTTTTTTATTTTTACATATTATGGCTTTACAGAAGTCCATATTTGACCTACTGAACATATTTTTGGCCCAAAGGTAAAAAAAAGGTCACTCATTGACATCCCTTCTGATTCCAATAAGTAGCTAAAAGGTCAACAAAAGGTTTCAATTCTTTTTTCTTTTCTTTCAAACATATTATGGCCGTACAGAAGACCATATTTGACCTACTGAACAAATTTTTGTCCCAAAGGTCAAAAAGTCACTCATTGACTTTCCTTCTGGTTCCAATTAGTAGCTAAAAGGTCTACAAAAGGTTTTTATTTTTTTTTATTATTATTTTTTTTTTTTTACATATTATGGCCTTACGGAAGTCCATATTTGACCTACTGAACAAGTTTTTGTCCCAAAGGTCAAAAAGTCACTCATTGACTTTCCTTCTGGTTCCAATTAGTAGCTAAAAGGTCTACAAATGGTTTTAATTTTTTTTTTTTTTTTTTTACATATTATGGCTGTACAGAAGTCTATATTTGACATACTGAACAAATTTTTGGCCCAAAGGTAAAAAAAGGTCACTCGTTGCCTTCCTTCTGATTCCACTAAGTAGCTTACAGGTCTACAAAAAGTTTTACTTTTTTTTTTTCTTTTTTTTTTTCTACATATTATGGCTTTACAAGAAGTCCATATTTGACCTACTGAACATTTTTTTTTTCCAAAGGTCAAAAAGTCATTTATTGATTTCCCTTCTGATTCCAATAAGTAGCTTACAGGTCTAAAAAAGTTAAATATTTTATTTTTATTTTTTTATTTTTATTTTATTTTTACATATTATGGCCTTACGGAAGTCCATATTTGACCTACTGAACAAGTTTTTGTCCCAAAGGTCAAAAAGTCACTCATTGACTTTCCTTCTGGTTCCAATTAGTAGCTAAAAGGTCTACAAATGGTTTTAATTTTTTTTTTTTTTTTTTTACATATTATGGCTGTACAGAAGTCTATATTTGACATACTGAACAAATTTTTGGCCCAAAGGTAAAAAAAGGTCACTCGTTGCCTTCCTTCTGATTCCACTAAGTAGCTTACAGGTCTACAAAAAGTTTTACTTTTTTTTTTTCTTTTTTTTTTCTACATATTATGGCTTTACAAGAAGTCCATATTTGACCTACTGAACAATTTTTTTTTCCAAAGGACAAAAAGTCACTCATTGATTTCCCTTCTGATTCCAATAAGTAGCTTACAGGTCTAAAAAAGGTTAAAAAAAAATTTTTTTTTAATTTTTAATTTTTTTTTTTACATATTATGGCTTTACAGAAGTCCATATTTGACCTACTGAACATATTTTTGGCCCAAAGGTAAAAAAAGGTCACTCATTGACATCCCTTCTGATTCCAATAAGTAGCTAAAAGGTCAACAAAAGGTTTCAATTCTTTTTTCTTTTCTTTCAAACATATTATGGCTGTACAAGAAGTCCATATTTGACCTACTGAACAAGTTTTTGTCCCAAAGGTCAAAAAGTCACTCATTGACTTTCCTTCTGGTTTCAATTAGTAGCTAAAAGGTCTACAAAAGGTTTTTATTATTTTTTTTTATTTTTTTTTATTTTTTACATATTATGGCCGTACAGAAGACCATATTTGACCTACTGAACAAATTTTTGTCCCAAAGGTCAAAAAGTCACTCATTGACTTTCCTTCTGGTTTCAATTAGTAGCTAAAAGGTCTACAAAAGGTTTTTATTTTTTTTTATTATTATTATTTTTTTACATATTATGGCCTTACGGAAGTCCATATTTGACCTACTGAACAAGTTTTTGTCCCAAAGGTCAAAAAGTCACTCATTGATTTCCCTTCTGATTCCAATAAGTAGCTTACAGGTCTAAAAAAGTTAAATATTTTTTTTTATTTTTTTTTATTTTTACATATTATGGCTTTACAGAAGTCCATATTTGACCTACTGAACATATTTTTGGCCCAAAGGTAAAAAAAAGGTCACTCATTGACATCCCTTCTGATTCCAATAAGTAGCTAAAAGGTCAACAAAAGGTTTCAATTCTTTTTTCTTTTCTTTCAAACATATTATGGCCGTACAGAAGACCATATTTGACCTACTGAACAAATTTTTGTCCCAAAGGTCAAAAAGTCACTCATTGACTTTCCTTCTGGTTCCAATTAGTAGCTAAAAGGTCTACAAAAGGTTTTTATTTTTTTTTATTATTATTATTTTTTTTTTTTACATATTATGGCCTTACGGAAGTCCATATTTGACCTACTGAACAAGTTTTTGTCCCAAAGGTCAAAAAGTCACTCATTGACTTTCCTTCTGGTTCCAATTAGTAGCTAAAAGGTCTACAAATGGTTTTATTTTTTTTTATTTTTTTTTTACATATTATGGCTGTACAGAAGTCTATATTTGACATACTGAACAAATTTTTGGCCCAAAGGTAAAAAAAGGTCACTCGTTGCCTTCCTTCTGATTCCACTAAGTAGCTTACAGGTCTACAAAAAGTTTTACTTTTTTCTTTTTCTTTTTTTTTTCTACATATTATGGCTTTACAAGAAGTCCATATTTGACCTACTGAACATTTTTTTTTTCCAAAGGTCAAAAAGTCATTTATTGATTTCCCTTCTGATTCCAATAAGTAGCTTACAGGTCTAAAAAAGTTAAATATTTTATTTTTATTTTTTTTTTATTTTTTTATTTTTACATATTATGGCCTTACGGAAGTCCATATTTGACCTACTGAACAAGTTTTTGTCCCAAAGGTCAAAAAGTCACTCATTGACTTTCCTTCTGGTTCCAATTAGTAGCTAAAAGGTCTACAAATGGTTTTAATTTTTTTTTTTTTTTTTTTACATATTATGGCTGTACAGAAGTCTATATTTGACATACTGAACAAATTTTTGGCCCAAAGGTAAAAAAAGGTCACTCGTTGCCTTCCTTCTGATTCCACTAAGTAGCTTACAGGTCTACAAAAAGTTTTACTTTTTTTTTTTCTTTTTTTTTTCTACATATTATGGCTTTACAAGAAGTCCATATTTGACCTACTGAACAATTTTTTTTTCCAAAGGACAAAAAGTCACTCATTGATTTCCCTTCTGATTCCAATAAGTAGCTTACAGGTCTAAAAAAGGTTAAAAAAAATTTTTTTTTTAATTTTTTTTTTTTTTTTTTACATATTATGGCTTTACAGAAGTCCATATTTGACCTACTGAACATATTTTTGGCCCAAAGGTAAAAAAAGGTCACTCATTGACATCCCTTCTGATTCCAATAAGTAGCTAAAAGGTCAACAAAAGGTTTCAATTCTTTTTTCTTTTCTTTCAAACATATTATGGCTGTACAAGAAGTCCATATTTGACCTACTGAACAAGTTTTTGTCCCAAAGGTCAAAAAGTCACTCATTGACTTTCCTTCTGGTTTCAATTAGTAGCTAAAAGGTCTACAAAAGGTTTTTTTTTTTTTTTTTTTTTTTTTTTTTTTTTTTTTTTTTTTTACATATTATGGCCGTACAGAAGACCATATTTGACCTACTGAACAAATTTTTGTCGCAAAGGTCAAAAAAGGTCACTCATTGACATCCCTTCTGATTCCAATAAGTAGCTAAAAGGTCAACAAAAGGTTTCAATTCTTTTTTCTTTTCTTTCAAACATATTATGGCCGTACAGAAGACCATATTTGACCTACTGAACAAATTTTTGTCCCAAAGGTCAAAAAGTCACTCATTGACTTTCCTTCTGGTTCCAATTAGTAGCTAAAAGGTCTACAAAAGGTTTTTATTTTTTTTTATTATTATTATTTTTTTTTTACATATTATGGCCTTACGGAAGTCCATATTTGACCTACTGAACAAGTTTTTGTCCCAAAGGTCAAAAAGTCACTCATTGACTTTCCTTCTGGTTCCAATTAGTAGCTAAAAGGTCTACAAATGGTTTTAATTTTTTTTTTTTTTTTTTTTACATATTATGGCTGTACAGAAGTCTATATTTGACATACTGAACAAATTTTTGGCCCAAAGGTAAAAAAAGGTCACTCGTTGCCTTCCTTCTGATTCCACTAAGTAGCTTACAGGTCTACAAAAAGTTTTACTTTTTTTTTTTCTTTTTTTTTTCTACATATTATGGCTTTACAAGAAGTCCATATTTGACCTACTGAACATTTTTTTTTTCCAAAGGTCAAAAAGTAATTTATTGATTTCCCTTCTGATTCCAATAAGTAGCTTACAGGTCTAAAAAAGTTAAATATTTTTTTTTTTTTTTTTTTTTTTTTTTTTTTTTTACATATTATGGCCTTACGGAAGTCCATATTTGACCTACTGAACAAGTTTTTGTCCCAAAGGTCAAAAAGTCACTCATTGACTTTCCTTCTGGTTCCAATTAGTAGCTAAAAGGTCTACAAATGGTTTTAATTTTTTTTTTTTTTTTTTTTACATATTATGGCTGTACAGAAGTCTATATTTGACATACTGAACAAATTTTTGGCCCAAAGGTAAAAAAAGGTCACTCGTTGCCTTCCTTCTGATTCCACTAAGTAGCTTACAGGTCTACAAAAAGTTTTACTTTTTTTTTTCTTTTTTTTTTCTACATATTATGGCTTTACAAGAAGTCCATATTTGACCTACTGAACAATTTTTTTTTCCAAAGGACAAAAAGTCACTCATTGATTTCCCTTCTGATTCCAATAAGTAGCTTACAGGTCTAAAAAAGGTTAAAAAAATTTTTTTTTCAAATTTTTAAATTTTTTTTTTACATATTATGGCTTTACAGAAGTCCATATTTGACCTACTGAACATATTTTTGGCCCAAAGGTAAAAAAAGGTCACTCATTGACATCCCTTCTGATTCCAATAAGTAGCTAAAAGGTCAACAAAAGGTTTCAATTCTTTTTTCTTTTCTTTCAAACATATTATGGCTGTACAAGAAGTCCATATTTGACCTACTGAACAAGTTTTTGTCCCAAAGGTCAAAAAGTCACTCATTGACTTTTCTTCTGGTTCCAATTAGTAGCTAAAAGGTCTACAAAAGATTAGAATTTTTTATTTATTTATTTATTTATTTTTTTTACATATTATGGCCGTACAGAAGACCATATTTGACCTACTGAACACATTTTTGTCCCAAAGGTCAAAAAGTCACTCATTGACTTTCCTTCTGGTTTCAATTAGTAGCTAAAAGGTCTACAAAAGGTTTTTATTTTTTTTTATTATTATTATTTTTTTACATATTATGGCCTTACGGAAGTCCATATTTGACCTACTGAACAAGTTTTTGTCCCAAAGGTCAAAAAGTCACTCATTGATTTCCCTTCTGATTCCAATAAGTAGCTTACAGGTCTAAAAAAGTTAAATATTTTTTTTATTTTTATTTATTTTTTTTTTTTTTTACATATTATGGCTTTACAGAAGTCCATATTTGACCTACTGAACATATTTTTGGCCCAAAGGTAAAAAAAAGGTCACTCATTGACATCCCTTCTGATTCCAATAAGTAGCTAAAAGGTCAACAAAAGGTTTCAATTCTTTTTTCTTTTCTTTCAAACATATTATGGCCGTACAGAAGACCATATTTGACCTACTGAACAAATTTTTGTCCCAAAGGTCAAAAAGTCACTCATTGACTTTCCTTCTGGTTCCAATTAGTAGCTAAAAGGTCTACAAAAGGTTTTTATTTTTTTTTATTATTATTATTATTTTTTTACATATTATGGCCTTACGGAAGTCCATATTTGACCTACTGAACAAGTTTTTGTCCCAAAGGTCAAAAAGTCACTCATTGACTTTCCTTCTGGTTCCAATTAGTAGCTAAAAGGTCTACAAATGGTTTTAATTTTTTTTTTTTTTTTTTTACATATTATGGCTGTACAGAAGTCTATATTTGACATACTGAACAAATTTTTGGCCCAAAGGTAAAAAAAGGTCACTCGTTGCCTTCCTTCTGATTCCACTAAGTAGCTTACAGGTCTACAAAAAGTTTTACTTTTTTCTTTTTCTTTTTTTTTTCTACATATTATGGCTTTACAAGAAGTCCATATTTGACCTACTGAACATTTTTTTTTTCCAAAGGTCAAAAAGTCATTTATTGATTTCCCTTCTGATTCCAATAAGTAGCTTACAGGTCTAAAAAAGTTAAATATTTTATTTTTATTTTTTTATTTTTATTTTATTTTTACATATTATGGCCTTACGGAAGTCCATATTTGACCTACTGAACAAGTTTTTGTCCCAAAGGTCAAAAAGTCACTCATTGACTTTCCTTCTGGTTCCAATTAGTAGCTAAAAGGTCTACAAATGGTTTTAATTTTTTTTTTTTTTTTTTTTACATATTATGGCTGTACAGAAGTCTATATTTGACATACTGAACAAATTTTTGGCCCAAAGGTAAAAAAAGGTCACTCGTTGCCTTCCTTCTGATTCCACTAAGTAGCTTACAGGTCTACAAAAAGTTTTACTTTTTTTTTTTCTTTTTTTTTTCTACATATTATGGCTTTACAAGAAGTCCATATTTGACCTACTGAACAATTTTTTTTTCCAAAGGACAAAAAGTCACTCATTGATTTCCCTTCTGATTCCAATAAGTAGCTTACAGGTCTAAAAAAGGTTAAAAAAAAATTTTTTTTTAATTAATTTTTTTTTTTTTTACATATTATGGCTTTACAGAAGTCCATATTTGACCTACTGAACATATTTTTGGCCCAAAGGTAAAAAAAGGTCACTCATTGACATCCCTTCTGATTCCAATAAGTAGCTAAAAGGTCAACAAAAGGTTTCAATTCTTTTTTCTTTTCTTTCAAACATATTATGGCTGTACAAGAAGTCCATATTTGACCTACTGAACAAGTTTTTGTCCCAAAGGTCAAAAAGTCACTCATTGACTTTCCTTCTGGTTTCAATTAGTAGCTAAAAGGTCTACAAAAGGTTTTTTTTTTTTTTTTTTTTTTTTTTTTTTTTTTTTTTACATATTATGGCCGTACAGAAGACCATATTTGACCTACTGAACAAATTTTTGTCCCAAAGGTCAAAAAAGGTCACTCATTGACATCCCTTCTGATTCCAATAAGTAGCTAAAAGGTCAACAAAAGGTTTCAATTCTTTTTTCTTTTCTTTCAAACATATTATGGCCGTACAGAAGACCATATTTGACCTACTGAACAAATTTTTGTCCCAAAGGTCAAAAAGTCACTCATTGACTTTCCTTCTGGTTCCAATTAGTAGCTAAAAGGTCTACAAAAGGTTTTTATTTTTTTTTATTATTATTATTTTTTTTTTACATATTATGGCCTTACGGAAGTCCATATTTGACCTACTGAACAAGTTTTTGTCCCAAAGGTCAAAAAGTCACTCATTGACTTTCCTTCTGGTTCCAATTAGTAGCTAAAAGGTCTACAAATGGTTTTAATTTTTTTTTTTTTTTTTTTTTACATATTATGGCTGTACAGAAGTCTATATTTGACATACTGAACAAATTTTTGGCCCAAAGGTAAAAAAAGGTCACTCGTTGCCTTCCTTCTGATTCCACTAAGTAGCTTACAGGTCTACAAAAAGTTTTACTTTTTTTTTTTCTTTTTTTTTTCTACATATTATGGCTTTACAAGAAGTCCATATTTGACCTACTGAACATTTTTTTTTTCCAAAGGTCAAAAAGTAATTTATTGATTTCCCTTCTGATTCCAATAAGTAGCTTACAGGTCTAAAAAAGTTAAATATTTTTTTTTTTTTTTTTTTTTTTTTTTTTTTTTTACATATTATGGCCTTACGGAAGTCCATATTTGACCTACTGAACAAGTTTTTGTCCCAAAGGTCAAAAAGTCACTCATTGACTTTCCTTCTGGTTCCAATTAGTAGCTAAAAGGTCTACAAATGGTTTTAATTTTTTTTTTTTTTTTTTTACATATTATGGCTGTACAGAAGTCTATATTTGACATACTGAACAAATTTTTGGCCCAAAGGTAAAAAAAGGTCACTCGTTGCCTTCCTTCTGATTCCACTAAGTAGCTTAAAGGTCTACAAAAAGTTTTACTTTTTTTTTTTCTTTTTTTTTTCTACATATTATGGCTTTACAAGAAGTCCATATTTGACCTACTGAACAATTTTTTTTTCCAAAGGACAAAAAGTCACTCATTGATTTCCCTTCTGATTCCAATAAGTAGCTTACAGGTCTAAAAAAGGTTAAAAAAAATTTTTTTTTAAATTTTTAAATTTTTTTTTTACATATTATGGCTTTACAGAAGTCCATATTTGACCTACTGAACATATTTTTGGCCCAAAGGTAAAAAAAGGTCACTCATTGACATCCCTTCTGATTCCAATAAGTAGCTAAAAGGTCAACAAAAGGTTTCAATTCTTTTTTCTTTTCTTTCAAACATATTATGGCTGTACAAGAAGTCCATATTTGACCTACTGAACAAGTTTTTGTCCCAAAGGTCAAAAAGTCACTCATTGACTTTTCTTCTGGTTCCAATTAGTAGCTAAAAGGTCTACAAAAGATTAGAATTTTTTTTTTATTTATTTATTTATTTTTTTTACATATTATGGCCGTACAGAAGACCATATTTGACCTACTGAACACATTTTTGTCCCAAAGGTCAAAAAGTCACTCATTGACTTTCCTTCTGGTTTCAATTAGTAGCTAAAAGGTCTACAAAAGGTTTTTATTTTTTTTTATTATTATTATTTTTTTACATATTATGGCCTTACGGAAGTCCATATTTGACCTACTGAACAAGTTTTTGTCCCAAAGGTCAAAAAGTCACTCATTGATTTCCCTTCTGATTCCAATAAGTAGCTTACAGGTCTAAAAAAGTTAAATATTTTTTTTTTATTTTTTTTTTATTTTTTTTTTTTACATATTATGGCTTTACAGAAGTCCATATTTGACCTACTGAACATATTTTTGGCCCAAAGGTAAAAAAAAGGTCACTCATTGACATCCCTTCTGATTCCAATAAGTAGCTAAAAGGTCAACAAAAGGTTTCAATTCTTTTTTCTTTTCTTTCAAACATATTATGGCCGTACAGAAGACCATATTTGACCTACTGAACAAATTTTTGTCCCAAAGGTCAAAAAGTCACTCATTGACTTTCCTTCTGGTTCCAATTAGTAGCTAAAAGGTCTACAAAAGGTTTTTATTTTTTTTTATTATTATTATTTTTTTTTTACATATTATGGCCTTACGGAAGTCCATATTTGACCTACTGAACAAGTTTTTGTCCCAAAGGTCAAAAAGTCACTCATTGACTTTCCTTCTGGTTCCAATTAGTAGCTAAAAGGTCTACAAATGGTTTTAATTTTTTTTTTTTTTTTTTTACATATTATGGCTGTACAGAAGTCTATATTTGACATACTGAACAAATTTTTGGCCCAAAGGTAAAAAAAGGTCACTCGTTGCCTTCCTTCTGATTCCGCTAAGTAGCTTACAGGTCTACAAAAAGTTTTACTTTTTTTTTTTCTTTTTTTTTTCTACATATTATGGCTTTACAAGAAGTCCATATTTGACCTACTGAACATTTTTTTTTTCAAAGGTCAAAAAGTCATTTATTGATTTCCCTTCTGATTCCAATAAGTAGCTTACAGGTCTAAAAAAGTTAAATATTTTATTTATTTTTTTTTTTTTTTTACATATTATGGCTGTACAGAAGTCCATATTTGACCTACTGAACAAATTTTTATCCCAAAGGTCAAAAAGTCACTCATTGACTTTACTTCTGGTTCCAATTAGCAATTAGTAGCTAAAAGGTCTACAAAAGGGTTTTATTTTTATTATTATTATTATTATTTTTTATACATATTATGGCTGTACAGAAGTCCATATTTGACCTACTGAACAAGTTTTTGTCCCAAAGGTCAAAAAGTCACTCATTGATTTCCCTTCTGATTCCAATAAGTAGCTTACAGGTCTAAAAAAGGTTAAATATTTTTTTTTTTTTTTTATTTTTTTTATTTTTTACATATTATGGCTTTACAGAAGTCCATATTTGACCTACTGAACATATTTTTGGCCCAAAGGTAAAAAAAAAGGTCACTCATTGACATCCCTTCTGATTCCAATAAGTAGCTAAAAGGTCAACAAAAGGTTTCAATTCTTTTTTCTTTTCTTTCAAACATATTATGGCTGTACAAGAAGTCCATATTTGACCTACTGAACAAGTTTTTGTCCCAAAGGTCAAAAAGTCACTCATTGACTTTCCTTCTGGTTCCAATTAGTAGCTAAAAGGTCTACAAATGGTTTTAATTTTTTTTTTTTTTTTTTTACATATTATGGCTGTACAGAAGTCCATATTTGACCTACTGAACAAATTTTTATCCCAAAGGTCAAAAAGTCACTCATTGACTTTACTTCTGGTTCCAATTAGCAATTAGTAGCTAAAAGGTCTACAAAAGGTTTTTATTTTTATTATTATTATTATTATTTTTTATACATATTATGGCTGTTCAGAAGTCTACATTTGACCTACTGAACAAATTTTTGGCCCAAAGGTAAAAAAAGGTCACTCGTTGCCTTCCCATCTGATTCCACTAAGTAGCTTACAGGTCTACAAAAAGTTTTACATTTTTTTTTTATTTTTTTTTTATACATATTATGGCTTTACAAGAAGTCCATATTTGACCTACTGAACAATTTTTTTTTCCAAAGGTCAAAAAGTCACTCATTGATTTCCCTTCTGATTCCAATAAGTAGCTTACAGGTCTAAAAAAGTTAAATATTTTTTTTTTATTTTTTTTTATATATTTTTTTTTTACATATTATGGCTTTACAGAAGTCCATATTTGACCTACTGAACATATTTTTGGCCCAAAGGTAAAAAAAAGGTCACTCATTGACATCAGTTCTGATTCCAATAAGTAGCTAAAAGGTCAACAAAAGGTTTCAATTCTTTTTTCTTTTCTTTCAAACATATTATGGCCGTACAGAAGACCATATTTGACCTACTGAACAAATTTTTGTCCCAAAGGTCAAAAAGTCACTCATTGACTTTCCTTCTGGTTCCAATTAGTAGCTAAAAGGTCTACAAAAGGTTTTTATTTTTTTTTTATTATTATTTTTTTTTTTACATATTATGGCCTTACGGAAGTCCATATTTGACCTACTGAACAAGTTTTTGTCCCAAAGGTCAAAAAGTCACTCATTGACTTTCCTTCTGGTTCCAATTAGTAGCTAAAAGGTCTACAAATGGTTTTAATTTTTTTTTTTTTTTTTTTACATATTATGGCTGTACAGAAGTCTATATTTGACATACTGAACAAATTTTTGGCCCAAAGGTAAAAAAAGGTCACTCGTTGCCTTCCTTCTGATTCCACTAAGTAGCTTACAGGTCTACAAAAAGTTTTACTTTTTTTTTTTCTTTTTTTTTTCTACATATTATGGCTTTACAAGAAGTCCATATTTGACCTACTGAACATTTTTTTTTTCAAAGGTCAAAAAGTCATTTATTGATTTCCCTTCTGATTCCAATAAGTAGCTTACAGGTCTAAAAAAGTTAAATATTTTATTTTTTTTTTATTTTTTTTTACATATTATGGCTGTACAGAAGTCCATATTTGACCTACTGAACAAATTTTTATCCCAAAGGTCAAAAAGTCACTCATTGACTTTACTTCTGGTTCCAATTAGCAATTAGTAGCTAAAAGGTCTACAAAAGGGTTTTATTTTTATTATTATTATTATTATTTTTTATACATATTATGGCTGTACAGAAGTCCATATTTGACCTACTGAACAAGTTTTTGTCCCAAAGGTCAAAAAGTCACTCATTGATTTCCCTTCTGATTCCAATAAGTAGCTTACAGGTCTAAAAAAGGTTAAATATTTTTATTTTATTTTTTATTTTTTTATTTTTTACATATTATGGCTTTACAGAAGTCCATATTTGACCTACTGAACATATTTTTGGCCCAAAGGTAAAAAAAAAGGTCACTCATTGACATCCCTTCTGATTCCAATAAGTAGCTAAAAGGTCAACAAAAGGTTTCAATTCTTTTTTCTTTTCTTTCAAACATATTATGGCTGTACAAGAAGTCCATATTTGACCTACTGAACAAGTTTTTGTCCCAAAGGTCAAAAAGTCACTCATTGACTTTCCTTCTGGTTCCAATTAGTAGCTAAAAGGTCTACAAAAGGTTAGAATTTTTTTTTTTTTTTTTTTTTTTTACATATTATGGCTGTACAGAAGTCCATATTTGACCTACTGAACAAATTTTTATCCCAAAGGTCAAAAAGTCACTCATTGACTTTACTTCTGGTTCCAATTAGCAATTAGTAGCTAAAAGGTCTACAAAAGGTTTTTATTTTTATTATTATTATTATTATTTTTTATACATATTATGGCTGTTCAGAAGTCTACATTTGACCTACTGAACAAATTTTTGGCCCAAAGGTAAAAAAAGGTCACTCGTTGCCTTCCCATCTGATTCCACTAAGTAGCTTACAGGTATACAAAAAGTTTTACATTTTTTTTTTATTTTTTTTTTATACATATTATGGCTTTACAAGAAGTCCATATTTGACCTACTGAACAATTTTTTTTTCCAAAGGTCAAAAAGTCACTCATTGATTTCCCTTCTGATTCCAATAAGTAGCTTACAGGTCTAAAAAAGTTAAATATTTTTTTTTTATTTTTTTTTATTTTTTTTATTTTTACATATTATGGCTTTACAGAAGTCCATATTTGACCTACTGAACATATTTTTGGCCCAAAGGTAAAAAAAAGGTCACTCATTGACATCCCTTCTGATTCCAATAAGTAGCTAAAAGGTCAACAAAAGGTTTCAATTCTTTTTTCTTTTCTTTCAAACATATTATGGCCGTACAGAAGACCATATTTGACCTACTGAACAAATTTTTGTCCCAAAGGTCAAAAAGTCACTCATTGACTTTCCTTCTGGTTCCAATTAGTAGCTAAAAGGTCTACAAAAGGTTTTTATTTTTTTTTATTATTATTTTTTTTTTTTTACATATTATGGCCTTACGGAAGTCCATATTTGACCTACTGAACAAGTTTTTGTCCCAAAGGTCAAAAAGTCACTCATTGACTTTCCTTCTGGTTCCAATTAGTAGCTAAAAGGTCTACAAATGGTTTTAATTTTTTTTTTTTTTTTTTACATATTATGGCTGTACAGAAGTCTATATTTGACATACTGAACAAATTTTTGGCCCAAAGGTAAAAAAAGGTCACTCGTTGCCTTCCTTCTGATTCCACTAAGTAGCTTACAGGTCTACAAAAAGTTTTACTTTTTTTTTTTCTTTTTTTTTTCTACATATTATGGCTTTACAAGAAGTCCATATTTGACCTACTGAACAATTTTTTTTTCCAAAGGACAAAAAGTCACTCATTGATTTCCCTTCTGATTCCAATAAGTAGCTTACAGGTCTAAAAAAGGTTAAAAAAAATTTTTTTTTTAATTTTTAATTTTTTTTTTTACATATTATGGCTTTACAGAAGTCCATATTTGACCTACTGAACATATTTTTGGCCCAAAGGTAAAAAAAGGTCACTCATTGACATCCCTTCTGATTCCAATAAGTAGCTAAAAGGTCAACAAAAGGTTTCAATTCTTTTTTCTTTTCTTTCAAACATATTATGGCTGTACAAGAAGTCCATATTTGACCTACTGAACAAGTTTTTGTCCCAAAGGTCAAAAAGTCACTCATTGACTTTCCTTCTGGTTTCAATTAGTAGCTAAAAGGTCTACAAAAGGTTTTTATTTTTTTTTATTTATTTATTTTTATTTTTTACATATTATGGCCGTACAGAAGACCATATTTGACCTACTGAACAAATTTTTGTCCCAAAGGTCAAAAAGTCACTCATTGACTTTCCTTCTGGTTTCAATTAGTAGCTAAAAGGTCTACAAAAGGTTTTTATTTTTTTTTATTATTATAATTTTTTTACATATTATGGCCTTACGGAAGTCCATATTTGACCTACTGAACAAGTTTTTGTCCCAAAGGTCAAAAAGTCACTCATTGATTTCCCTTCTGATTCCAATAAGTAGCTTACAGGTCTAAAAAAGTTAAATATTTTTTTTTATTTTTTTTTATTTTTACATATTATGGCTTTACAGAAGTCCATATTTGACCTACTGAACATATTTTTGGCCCAAAGGTAAAAAAAAGGTCACTCATTGACATCCCTTCTGATTCCAATAAGTAGCTAAAAGGTCAACAAAAGGTTTCAATTCTTTTTTCTTTTCTTTCAAACATATTATGGCCGTACAGAAGACCATATTTGACCTACTGAACAAATTTTTGTCCCAAAGGTCAAAAAGTCACTCATTGACTTTCCTTCTGGTTCCAATTAGTAGCTAAAAGGTCTACAAAAGGTTTTTATTTTTTTTATTATTATTATTTATTTTTTTTACATATTATGGCCTTACGGAAGTCCATATTTGACCTACTGAACAAGTTTTTGTCCCAAAGGTCAAAAAGTCACTCATTGACTTTCCTTCTCGTTCCAATTAGTAGCTAAAAGGTCTACAAATGGTTTTATTTTATTTTTATTTTTTTTTACATATTATGGCTGTACAGAAGTCTATATTTGACATACTGAACAAATTTTTGGCCCAAAGGTAAAAAAAGGTCACTCGTTGCCTTCCTTCTGATTCCACTAAGTAGCTTACAGGTCTACAAAAAGTTTTACTTTTTTCTTTTTCTTTTTTTTTTCTACATATTATGGCTTTACAAGAAGTCCATATTTGACCTACTGAACATTTTTTTTTTCCAAAGGTCAAAAAGTAATTTATTGATTTCCCTTCTGATTCCAATAAGTAGCTTACAGGTCTAAAAAAGTTAAATATTTTTTTTTTTTTTTTTTTTTTTTTTTTTTTTTTTATACATATTATGGCCTTACGGAAGTCCATATTTGACCTACTGAACAAGTTTTTGTCCCAAAGGTCAAAAAGTCACTCATTGACTTTCCTTCTGGTTCCAATTAGTAGCTAAAAGGTCTACAAATGGTTTTAATTTTTTTTTTTTTTTTTTTTACATATTATGGCTGTACAGAAGTCTATATTTGACATACTGAACAAATTTTTGGCCCAAAGGTAAAAAAAGGTCACTCGTTGCCTTCCTTCTGATTCCACTAAGTAGCTTACAGGTCTACAAAAAGTTTTACTTTTTTTTTTTCTTTTTTTTTTCTACATATTATGGCTTTACAAGAAGTCCATATTTGACCTACTGAACAATTTTTTTTTCCAAAGGACAAAAAGTCACTCATTGATTTCCCTTCTGATTCCAATAAGTAGCTTACAGGTCTAAAAAAGGTTAAAAAAATTTTTTTTTTAAATTTTTAAATTTTTTTTTTACATATTATGGCTTTACAGAAGTCCATATTTGACCTACTGAACATATTTTTGGCCCAAAGGTAAAAAAAGGTCACTCATTGACATCCCTTCTGATTCCAATAAGTAGCTAAAAGGTCAACAAAAGGTTTCAATTCTTTTTTCTTTTCTTTCAAACATATTATGGCTGTACAAGAAGTCCATATTTGACCTACTGAACAAGTTTTTGTCCCAAAGGTCAAAAAGTCACTCATTGACTTTCCTTCTGGTTTCAATTAGTAGCTAAAAGGTCTACAAAAGGTTTTTTTTTTTTTTTGTTTTTGTTTTATTTTTTTTTTACATATTATGGCCGTACAGAAGACCATATTTGACCTACTGAACAAATTTTTGTCCCAAAGGTCAAAAAATCACTCATTGACTTTCCTTCTGGTTTCAATTAGTAGCTAAAAGGTCTACAAAAGGTTTTTATTTTTTTTTATTATTATTATTTTTTTTACATATTATGGCCTTACGGAAGTCCATATTTGACCTACTGAACAAGTTATTGTCCCAAAGGTCAAAAAGTCACTCATTGACTTTCCTTCTGGTTCCAATTAGTAGCTAAAAGGTCTACAAATGGTTTTAATTTTTTTTTTTTTTTTTTTTACATATTATGGCTGTACAGAAGTCTATATTTGACATACTGAACAAATTTTTGGCCCAAAGGTAAAAAAAGGTCACTCGTTGCCTTCCTTCTGATTCCACTAAGTAGCTTACAGGTCTACAAAAAGTTTTACTTTTTTTTTTTCTTTTTTTTTTCTACATATTATGGCTTTACAAGAAGTCCATATTTGACCTACTGAACATTTTTTTTTTCCAAAGGTCAAAAAGTCATTTATTGATTTCCCTTCTGATTCCAATAAGTAGCTTACAGGTCTAAAAAAGTTAAATATTTTATTTTTATTTTTTTATTTTTATTTTATTTTTTACATATTATGGCCTTACGGAAGTCCATATTTGACCTACTGAACAAGTTTTTGTCCCAAAGGTCAAAAAGTCACTCATTGACTTTCCTTCTGGTTCCAATTAGTAGCTAAAAGGTCTACAAATGGTTTTAATTTTTTTTTTTTTTTTTTTACATATTATGGCTGTACAGAAGTCTATATTTGACATACTGAACAAATTTTTGGCCCAAAGGTAAAAAAAGGTCACTCGTTGCCTTCCTTCTGATTCCACTAAGTAGCTTACAGGTCTACAAAAAGTTTTACTTTTTTTTTTTCTTTTTTTTTATCTACATGTTATGGCTTTACAAGAAGTCCATATTTGACCTACTGAACAATTTTTTTTTCCAAAGGACAAAAAGTCACTCATTGATTTCCCTTCTGATTCCAATAAGTAGCTTACAGGTCTAAAAAAGGTTAAAAAAAATTTTTTTTTTAATTTTGAATTTTTTTTTTTACATATTATGGCTTTACAGAAGTCCATATTTGACCTACTGAACATATTTTTGGCCCAAAGGTAAAAAAAGGTCACTCATTGACATCCCTTCTGATTCCAATAAGTAGCTAAAAGGTCAACAAAAGGTTTCAATTCTTTTTTCTTTTCTTTCAAACATATTATGGCTGTACAAGAAGTCCATATTTGACCTACTGAACAAGTTTTTGTCCCAAAGGTCAAAAAGTCACTCATTGACTTTCCTTCTGGTTCCAATTAGTAGCTAAAAGGTCTACAAAAGGTTAGAAATTTTTTTTTTTTTTTTTTTTTTTTTTTTTTTACATATTATGGCTGTACAGAAGTCCATATTTGACCTACTGAACAAATTTTTGTCCCAAAGGTCAAAAAGTCACTCATTGACTTTACTTCTGGTTCCAATTAGCAATTAGTAGCTAAAAGGTCTACAAAAGGTTTTTATTTTTATTATTATTATTATTATTTTTTTGTATACATATTATGGCTGTACGGAAGTCCATATTTGACCTACTGAACAAATTTTTGTCCCAAAGGTCAAAAAGTCACTCATTGACTTTCATTCTGGTTCCAATTAGTAGCTAAAAGGTCTAAAAATGGTTTAATTTTTTTTTTTTTTTTTTTTAACATATTATGGCTGTTCAGAAGTCTACATTTGACCTACTGAACAAATTTTTGGCCCAAAGGTAAAAAAAGGTCACTCGTTGCCTTCCTTCTGATTCCACTAAGTAGCTTACAGGTCTACAAAAAGTTTTACTTTTTTTTTTTCTTTTTTTTTCTACATATTATGGCTTTACAAGAAGTCCATATTTGACCTACTGAACATTTTTTTTTTCCAAAGGTCAAAAAGTCATTTATTGATTTCCCTTCTGATTCCAATAAGTAGCTTACAGGTCTAAAAAAGTTAAATATTTTATTTTTATTTTTTTATTTTTATTTTATTTTTACATATTATGGCCTTACGGAAGTCCATATTTGACCTACTGAACAAGTTTTTGTCCCAAAGGTCAAAAAGTCACTCATTGACTTTCCTTCTGGTTCCAATTAGTAGCTAAAAGGTCTACAAATGGTTTTAATTTTTTTTTTTTTTTTTTTTTACATATTATGGCTGTACAGAAGTCTATATTTGACATACTGAACAAATTTTTGGCCCAAAGGTAAAAAAAGGTCACTCGTTGCCTTCCTTCTGATTCCACTAAGTAGCTTACAGGTCTACAAAAAGTTTTACTTTTTTTTTTTCTTTTTTTTTATCTACATGTTATGGCTTTACAAGAAGTCCATATTTGACCTACTGAACAATTTTTTTTTCCAAAGGACAAAAAGTCACTCATTGATTTCCCTTCTGATTCCAATAAGTAGCTTACAGGTCTAAAAAAGGTTAAAAAAAAATTTTTTTTTAATTTTGAATTTTTTTTTTTACATATTATGGCTTTACAGAAGTCCATATTTGACCTACTGAACATATTTTTGGCCCAAAGGTAAAAAAAGGTCACTCATTGACATCCCTTCTGATTCCAATAAGTAGCTAAAAGGTCAA
Organism: Gobio gobio; assembly: GCF_949357685.1. Classification (NCBI taxonomy): domain Eukaryota; kingdom Metazoa; phylum Chordata; class Actinopteri; order Cypriniformes; family Gobionidae; genus Gobio; species Gobio gobio. Next base: position 14,981,013 of record NC_137107.1, on the reverse strand, counting down.
CAAAAGGTTTCAATTCTTTTTTCTTTTCTTTCAAACATATTATGGCTGTACAAGAAGTCCATATTTGACCTACTGAACAAGTTTTTGTCCCAAAGGTCAAAAAGTCACTCATTGACTTTCCTTCTGGTTCCAATTAGTAGCTAAAAGGTCTACAAAAGGTTAGAATTTTTTTTTTTTTTTTTTTTTTTTTTTTTTTACATATTATGGCTGTACAGAAGTCCATATTTGACCTACTGAACAAATTTTTGTCCCAAAGGTCAAAAAGTCACTCATTGACTTTACTTCTGGTTCCAATTAGCAATTAGTAGCTAAAAGGTCTACAAAAGGTTTTTATTTTTATTATTATTATTATTATTTTTTTGTATACATATTATGGCTGTACGGAAGTCCATATTTGACCTACTGAACAAATTTTTGTCCCAAAGGTCAAAAAGTCACTCATTGACTTTCATTCTGGTTCCAATTAGTAGCTAAAAGGTCTAAAAATGGTTTAATTTTTTTTTTTTTTTTTTTTTTTTACATATTATGGCTGTTCAGAAGTCTACATTTGACCTACTGAACAAATTTTTGGCCCAAAGGTAAAAAAAGGTCACTCGTTGCCTTCCCATCTGATTCCACTAAGTAGCTTACAGGTCTACAAAAAGTTTTACTTTTTTTTTTTTTTTTTTTTTTTTTAATACATATTATGGCTTTACAGGAAGTCCATATTTGACCTACTGAACAATTTTTTTTTCTAAAGGTCAAAAAGTCACTCATCGATTTCCCTTCTGATTCCAATAAGTAGCTTACAATTCTAAAAAAGGTTAAATATTTTTATTTTTTTATTTTTTTTTATTTTTTTTACATATTATGGCTTTACAGAAGTCCATATTTGACCTACTGAACATATTTTTGGCCCAAAGGTAAAAAAAGGTCACTCATTGACATCCCTTCTGATTCCAATAAGTAGCTAAAAGGTCAACAAAAGGTTTCAATTCTTTTTTCTTTTCTTTCAAACATATTATGGCTGTACAAGAAGTCCATATTTGACCTACTGAACAAGTTTTTGTCCCAAAGGTCAAAAAGTCACTCATTGACTTTTCTTCTGGTTCCAATTAGTAGCTAAAAGGTCTACAAAAGATTAGAATTTTTTTTTTATTTATTTATTTATTTTTTTTACATATTATGGCCGTACAGAAGACCATATTTGACCTACTGAACACATTTTTGTCCCAAAGGTCAAAAAGTCACTCATTGACTTTCCTTCTGGTTTCAATTAGTAGCTAAAAGGTCTACAAAAGGTTTTTATTTTTTTTTATTATTATTTTTTTTTTACATATTATGGCCTTACGGAAGTCCATATTTGACCTACTGAACAAGTTTTTGTCCCAAAGGTCAAAAAGTCACTCATTGATTTCCCTTCTGATTCCAATAAGTAGCTTACAGGTCTAAAAAAGTTAAATATTTTTTTTTTATTTTTTTTTTATTTTTTTTATTTTTACATATTATGGCTTTACAGAAGTCCATATTTGACCTACTGAACATATTTTTGGCCCAAAGGTAAAAAAAAGGTCACTCATTGACATCCCTTCTGATTCCAATAAGTAGCTAAAAGGTCAACAAAAGGTTTCAATTCTTTTTTCTTTTCTTTCAAACATATTATGGCCGTACAGAAGACCATATTTGACCTACTGAACAAATTTTTGTCCCAAAGGTCAAAAAGTCACTCATTGACTTTCCTTCTGGTTCCAATTAGTAGCTAAAAGGTCTACAAAAGGTTTTTATTATTTTTTATTATTATTATTTTTTTTTTACATATTATGGCCTTACGGAAGTCCATATTTGACCTACTGAACAAGTTTTTGTCCCAAAGGTCAAAAAGTCACTCATTGACTTTCCTTCTGGTTCCAATTAGTAGCTAAAAGGTCTACAAATGGTTTTAATTTTTTTTTTTTTTTTTTTACATATTATGGCTGTACAGAAGTCTATATTTGACATACTGAACAAATTTTTGGCCCAAAGGTAAAAAAAGGTCACTCGTTGCCTTCCTTCTGATTCCACTAAGTAGCTTACAGGTCTACAAAAAGTTTTACTTTTTTTTTTTCTTTTTTTTTTCTACATATTATGGCTTTACAAGAAGTCCATATTTGACCTACTGAACATTTTTTTTTTCAAAGGTCAAAAAGTCATTTATTGATTTCCCTTCTGATTCCAATAAGTAGCTTACAGGTCTAAAAAAGTTAAATATTTTATTTTTTTTTTTATTTTTTTTTTACATATTATGGCTGTACAGAAGTCCATATTTGACCTACTGAACAAATTTTTATCCCAAAGGTCAAAAAGTCACTCATTGACTTTACTTCTGGTTCCAATTAGCAATTAGTAGCTAAAAGGTCTACAAAAGGGTTTTATTTTTATTATTATTATTATTTTTTTTTATACATATTATGGCTGTACAGAAGTCCATATTTGACCTACTGAACAAGTTTTTGTCCCAAAGGTCAAAAAGTCACTCATTGATTTCCCTTCTGATTCCAATAAGTAGCTTACAGGTCTAAAAAAGGTTAAATATTTTTATTTTATTTTTTATTTTTTTATTTTTTACATATTATGGCTTTACAGAAGTCCATATTTGACCTACTGAACATATTTTTGGCCCAAAGGTAAAAAAAAAGGTCACTCATTGACATCCCTTCTGATTCCAATAAGTAGCTAAAAGGTCAACAAAAGGTTTCAATTCTTTTTTCTTTTCTTTCAAACATATTATGGCTGTACAAGAAGTCCATATTTGACCTACTGAACAAGTTTTTGTCCCAAAGGTCAAAAAGTCACTCATTGACTTTCCTTCTGGTTCCAATTAGTAGCTAAAAGGTCTACAAAAGGTTAGAATTTTTTTTTTTTTTTTTTTTTTTTTTACATATTATGGCTGTACAGAAGTCCATATTTGACCTACTGAACAAATTTTTATCCCAAAGGTCAAAAAGTCACTCATTGACTTTACTTCTGGTTCCAATTAGCAATTAGTAGCTAAAAGGTCTACAAAAGGTTTTTATTTTTATTATTATTATTATTATTTTTTATACATATATAAAATGGATGTGGCAGGGACTGAGAACCATCTGTGCTTTTGGAACTAAATCCTCTGCAGAGGTGAGAGCTGATCCGTTACTGGTGAACGAGTTAAACTCTTTCTACGCTCGCTTTGATGGTAATCGCGGCAGCGCGACTCCGGCGAGTGACGCGTCAGAGAGAGTCCCTCAGAGCAGCAACGGTCACGTGATCTCTGTCTCGGAGGACGAGGTTCGGAGGGCACTCAAACGTGTGGATGTCAGGAAAGCTGCTGGGCCGGATGGTATTTCAGGTCGTGTTCTGCGGTCCTGTGCTGATCAGCTCGCAGGGCTCTTTACATCCATATTCAACGAGTCCCTTGCTACATCTGTTGTCCCCACCTCCTTCAAACGATCCTCCATCATCCCTGTACCTAAGATCAGTAAACCCTCTTGCCTAAATGACTATCGTCCAGTGGCTCTCACATCTTTAGTCATGAAGGTCTTTGAGAGACTCATTAAAAACAACATTTGCTCCTCCATTCCTGACACTTTGGACCCTCTTCAGTTTGCCTATCGTCCCAATAGATCGACTGAAGATGCCATTTCTCACGTCCTTCACTCCTGCCTCACTCACATCGACAGCAAAAGTGGGAACTATGTCAGGCTGCTATTTATTGACTATAGCTCAGCCTTTAACACCATAGTTCCCATTAAGCTAACACACAAACTCCTGGATCTAGGCCTGAATTCTTCTCTCTGCCTCTGGATTGAAGATTTCCTCACTGGCAGACCCCAGGCGGTGAGAGTAGGCCAGTTCACCTCCACCTCCATCACCCTGAGTGTTGGAGCTCCACAGGGCTGTGTGCTGAGTCCCCTGCTCTACTCTCTCTACACCCATGACTGTTTGTCCACACACAGCTCCACCTCGATCATCAAGTTTGCTGATGATACTGTTGTCCTGGGTCTCATCTCCAACAACAATGAGACGGCATACTTGGACGAAGTGGAGCAACTGACATCATGGTGCCAGGACAACTGTCTCTCTCTGAATGTTAACAAGACCAAAGAACTGATTGTGGACTTCAGGAAGAGACAGCATCGGTCATACTCCCCTCTCATGATCAGCGGGACACCGGTAGAGAGAGTGAGCAGCTTCAAATACCTGGGTGTGAACATCTCCGAGGATCTGACCTGGACTACACACATCCAGACACAGGTGAAAAAAGCCAGGCAAAGACTGTACCACCTGCGCCAGCTGAGGAAATTCAGGGTTTCACCAGCCATCCTGAAAACTTTCTATCGAGGGGCGATAGAAAGTGTCCTGACTCAGTGCATCACAGCGTGGTACGGGAACAGCACCAGTCACGACTGCAAAGCCCTGCAAAGAGTGGTGCGCTTATCCGAGCGCATCTCAGGCTCAGCTCTCCCGTCTCTGCAGGACATCTTCACCAAACGCTGCAGAGGTAGAGCTACTAAAATCATCAGAGACATTAATCACCCTGCAAACTCTCACTTCACCCTGCTGCCATCTGGTAAGCGCTTCCGTAGCCTGATGGCAAAGACTGAAAGACTCAGGAGGAGTTTCTTCCCCCAGGCCATCAGACTCCTGAACTCAGTCACGTGACTCACTTCACCCCCGCACACGCATAAACATACGGTCTTTCAACATTAACATCCACATACTGCAATTGCACTGCACTTTACTTTACGTCCCTATTGTTACTGCGTAACAACCTGTAATAAACCTTGCACATTATACTTCTTTATATATACATATTATATATTTTATGTTAACCACTTATTTTTAAGTCTACAGTTTATCTCACTTATCATCCACATATTTTTTATATTTTTATTTTTATCTTATTTCCTATTTTTATCTTTTACTTGATTTATTTATAATTCTACTTATGTTAATACTTTTTATTCTAACTTTATTCTATTTCTATTTAATTTCTTGTAACTGTTATTTGCACTGTCCATGGAGCGGACCTGTTTACATTTCACTGCCAGTTGTATATTGTGTATATAACTGTGTATGTGACAAATAAAACTCTTGAATCTTGAACATATTATGGCTGTTCAGAAGTCTACATTTGACCTACTGAACAAATTTTTGGCCCAAAGGTAAAAAAAGGTCACTCGTTGCCTTCCCATCTGATTCCACTAAGTAGCTTACAGGTCTACAAAAAGTTTTAAATTTTTTTTTATTTTATTTTTTATACATATTATGGCTTTACAAGAAGTCCATATTTGACCTACTGAACAATTTTTTTTTCCAAAGGTCAAAAAGTCACTCATTGATTTCCCTTCTGATTCCAATAAGTAGCTTACAGGTCTAAAAAAGTTAAATATTTTTTTTTTATTTTTTTTTATATATTTTTTTTTTACATATTATGGCTTTACAGAAGTCCATATTTGACCTACTGAACATATTTTTGGCCCAAAGGTAAAAAAAAGGTCACTCATTGACATCAGTTCTGATTCCAATAAGTAGCTAAAAGGTCAACAAAAGGTTTCAATTCTTTTTTCTTTTCTTTCAAACATATTATGGCCGTACAGAAGACCATATTTGACCTACTGAACAAATTTTTGTCCCAAAGGTCAAAAAGTCACTCATTGACTTTCCTTCTGGTTCCAATTAGTAGCTAAAAGGTCTACAAAAGGTTTTTATTTTTTTTTTATTATTATTTATTTTTTTACATATTATGGCCTTACGGAAGTCCATATTTGACCTACTGAACAAGTTTTTGTCCCAAAGGTCAAAAAGTCACTCATTGACTTTCCTTCTGGTTCCAATTAGTAGCTAAAAGGTCTACAAATGGTTTTAATTTTTTTTTTTTTTTTTACATATTATGGCTGTACAGAAGTCTATATTTGACATACTGAACAAATTTTTGGCCCAAAGGTAAAAAAAGGTCACTCGTTGCCTTCCTTCTGATTCCACTAAGTAGCTTACAGGTCTACAAAAAGTTTTACTTTTTTTTTTCTTTTCTTTTTTAATACATATTATGGCTTTACAGGAAGTCCATATTTGACCTACTGAACAATTTTTTTTTCCAAAGGTCAAAAAGTCACTCATCGATTTCCCTTCTGATTCCAATAAGTAGCTTACAATTCTAAAAAAGGTTAAATATTTTTATTTTTTTATTTTTTTTATTTTTTTTACATATTATGGCTTTACAGAAGTCCATATTTGACCTACTGAACATATTTTTGGCCCAAAGGTAAAAAAAGGTCACTCATTGACATCCCTTCTGATTCCAATAAGTAGCTAAAAGGTCAACAAAAGGTTTCAATTCTTTTTTCTTTTCTTTCAAACATATTATGGCTGTACAAGAAGTCCATATTTGACCTACTGAACAAGTTTTTGTCCCAAAGGTCAAAAAGTCACTCATTGACTTTTCTTCTGGTTCCAATTAGTAGCTAAAAGGTCTACAAAAGATTAGAATTTTTTTTTATTTTTATTTTTTTTTTTTTTTACATATTATGGCCGTACAGAAGACCATATTTGACCTACTGAACAAATTTTTGTCCCAAAGGTCAAAAAGTCACTCATTGACTTTCCTTCTGGTTTCAATTAGTAGCTAAAAGGTCTACAAAAGGTTTTTATTTTTTTTTATTGTTATTATTTTTTTTACATATTATGGCCTTACGGAAGTCCATATTTGACCTACTGAACAAGTTTTTGTCCCAAAGGTCAAAAAGTCACTCATTGATTTCCCTTCTGATTCCAATAAGTAGCTTACAGGTCTAAAAAAGTTAAATATTTTTTTTTTATTTTTTTTTATTTTTTTTATTTTTACATATTATGGCTTTACAGAAGTCCATATTTGACCTACTGAACATATTTTTGGCCCAAAGGTAAAAAAAAGGTCACTCATTGACATCCCTTCTGATTCCAATAAGTAGCTAAAAGGTCAACAAAAGGTTTCAATTCTTTTTTCTTTTCTTTCAAACATATTATGGCCTTACGGAAGTCCATATTTGACCTACTGAACAAGTTTTTGTCCCAAAGGTCAAAAAGTCACTCATTGACTTTCCTTCTGGTTCCAATTAGTAGCTAAAAGGTCTACAAATGGTTTTATTTATTTTTTTTTATTTTTTTTTACATATTATGGCTGTACAGAAGTCTATATTTGACATACTGAACACATTTTTGGCCCAAAGGTAAAAAAAGGTCACTCGTTGCCTTCCTTCTGATTCCACTAAGTAGCTTACAGGTCTACAAAAAGTTTTACTTTTTTTTTTTCTTTTTTTTATCTACATATTATGGCTTTACAAGAAGTCCATATTTGACCTACTGAACAATTTTTTTTCCTAAGGTCAAAAAGTCACTCATTGACTTTCCTTCTGGTTCCAATTAGTAGCTAAAAGGTCTACAAAAGGTTAGAATTTGTTTTTTTTTTTTTTTTTTTTTTTACATATTATGGCTGTACAGAAGTCCATATTTGACCTACTGAACAAGTTTTTATCCCAAAGGTCAAAAAGTCACTCATTGACTTTACTTCTGGTTCCAATTAGCAATTAGTAGCTAAAAGGTCTACAAAAGGTTTTTATTTTTATTATTATTATTTTTTTTTGTATACATTTTATGGCTGTTCAGAAGTCTACATTTGACCTACTGAACAAATTTTTGGCCCAAAGGTAAAAAAAGGTCACTCGTTGCCTTCCCATCTGATTCCACTAAGTAGCTTACAGGTCTACAAAAAGTTTAATTTTTTTTTTTTTTTTTTTTTTTTTAATACATATTATGGCTTTACAAGAAGTCCATATTTGACCCACTGAACAATTTTTTTTTCCAAAGGTCAAAAAGTCACTCATTGATTTCCCTTCTGATTCCAATAAGTAGCTTACAGGTCTAAAAAAGGTTAAATATTTTTATTTTATTTTTTATTTTTTTATTTTTTACATATTATGGCTTTACAGAAGTCCATATTTGACCTACTGAACATATTTTTGGCCCAAAGGTAAAAAAAAAGGTCACTCATTGACATCCCTTCTGATTCCAATAAGTAGCTAAAAGGTCAACAAAAGGTTTCAATTCTTTTTTCTTTTCTTTCAAACATATTATGGCTGTACAAGAAGTCCATATTTGACCTACTGAACAAGTTTTTGTCCCAAAGGTCAAAAAGTCACTCATTGACTTTCCTTCTGGTTCCAATTAGTAGCTAAAAGGTCTACAAAAGGTTAGAATTTTTTTTTTTTTTTTTTTTTTTTTTACATATTATGGCTGTACAGAAGTCCATATTTGACCTACTGAACAAATTTTTATCCCAAAGGTCAAAAAGTCACTCATTGACTTTACTTCTGGTTCCAATTAGCAATTAGTAGCTAAAAGGTCTACAAAAGGTTTTTATTTTTATTATTATTATTATTATTTTTTATACATATTATGGCTGTTCAGAAGTCTACATTTGACCTACTGAAAAAATTTTTGGCCCAAAGGTAAAAAAAGGTCACTCGTTGCCTTCCCATCTGATTCCACTAAGTAGCTTACAGGTCTACAAAAAGTTTAAATTTTTTTTTTTTTTTTTTTTTTTTTTTTTTTTTACATATTATGGCTTTACAAGAAGTCCATATTTGACCTACTGAACAATTTTTTTTTCCAAAGGTCAAAAAGTCACTCATTGATTTCCCTTCTGATTCCAATAAGTAGCTTACAGGTCTAAAAAAGTTAAATATTTTTATTTATTTATTTATTTATTTATTTATTTTTTACATATTATGGCTTTACAGAAGTCCATATTTGACCTACTGAACATATTTTTGGCCCAAAGGTAAAAAAAAGGTCACTCATTGACATCCCTTCTGATTCCAATAAGTAGCTAAAAGGTCAACAAAAGGTTTCAATTCTTTTTTCTTTTCTTTCAAACATATTATGGCCGTACAGAAGACCATATTTGACCTACTGAACAAATTTTTGTCCCAAAGGTCAAAAAGTCACTCATTGACTTTCCTTCTGGTTCCAATTAGTAGCTAAAAGGTCTACAAAAGGTTTTTATTTTTTTTTATTATTATTTTTTTTTTTACATATTATGGCCTTACGGAAGTCCATATTTGACCTACTGAACAAGTTTTTGTCCCAAAGGTCAAAAAGTCACTCATTGACTTTCCTTCTGGTTCCAATTAGTAGCTAAAAGGTCTACAAATGGTTTTAATTTTTTTTTTTTTTTTTTTACATATTATGGCTGTACAGAAGTCTATATTTGACATACTGAACAAATTTTTGGCCCAAAGGTAAAAAAAGGTCACTCGTTGCCTTCCTTCTGATTCCACTAAGTAGCTTACAGGTCTACAAAAAGTTTTACTTTTTTTTTTCTTTTTTTTTTTCTACATATTATGGCTTTACAAGAAGTCCATATTTGACCTACTGAACATTTTTTTTTCCAAAGGTCAAAAAGTCATTTATTGATTTCCCTTCTGATTCCAATAAGTAGCTTACAGGTCTAAAAAAGTTAAATATTTTATTTTTATTTTTTTATTTTTATTTTATTTTTACATATTATGGCCTTACGGAAGTCCATATTTGACCTACTGAACAAGTTTTTGTCCCAAAGGTCAAAAAGTCACTCATTGACTTTCCTTCTGGTTCCAATTAGTAGCTAAAAGGTCTACAAATGGTTTTAATTTTTTTTTTTTTTTTTTACATATTATGGCTGTACAGAAGTCTATATTTGACATACTGAACAAATTTGTGGCCCAAAGGTAAAAAAAGGTCACTCGTTGCCTTCCTTCTGATTCCACTAAGTAGCTTACAGGTCTAAAAAAGGTTAAATATTTTTATTTTATTTTTTATTTTTATTTTTTTTACATATTATGGCTTTACAGAAGTCCATATTTGACCTACTGAACATATTTTTGGCCCAAAGGTAAAAAAAAGGTCACTCATTGACATCCCTTCTGATTCCAATAAGTAGCTAAAAGGTCAACAAAAGGTTTCAATTCTTTTTTCTTTTCTTTCAAACATATTATGGCTGTACAAGAAGTCCATATTTGACCTACTGAACAAGTTTTTGTCCCAAAGGTCAAAAAGTCACTCATTGACTTTCCTTCTGGTTCCAATTAGTAGCTAAAACAAAAGGTTAGAATTTTTTTTTTTTTTTTTTTTTTTTACATATTATGGCTGTACAGAAGTCCATATTTGACCTACTGAACAAATTTTTATCCCAAAGGTCAAAAAGTCACTCATTGACTTTACTTCTGGTTCCAATTAGCAATTAGTAGCTAAAAGGTCTACAAAAGGTTTTTATTTTTATTATTATTATTATTATTTTTTATACATATTATGGCTGTTCAGAAGTCTACATTTGACCTACTGAACAAATTTTTGGCCCAAAGGTAAAAAAAGGTCACTCGTTGCCTTCCCATCTGATTCCACTAAGTAGCTTACAGGTCTACAAAAAGTTTTACATTTGTTTTTTTATTTTTTATTTTTTATTTTTTTTACATATTATGGCTTTACAAGAAGTCCATATTTGACCTACTGAACAATTTTTTTTTCCAAAGGTCAAAAAGTCACTCATTGATTTCCCTTCTGATTTCAATAAGTAGCTTACAGGTCTAAAAAAGTTAAATATTTTTTTTTTATTTTTTTTTTTTTTTTTTTTTTTTTACATATTATGGCTTTTCAAAAGTCCATATTTGACCTACTGAACATATTTTTGGCCCAAAGGTAAAAAAAAGGTCACTCATTGACATCCCTTCTGATTCCAATAAGTAGCTAAAAGGTCAACAAAAGGTTTCAATTCTTTTTTCTTTTCTTTCAAACATATTATGGCCGTACAGAAGACCATATTTGACCTACTGAACAAATTTTTGTCCCAAAGGTCAAAAAGTCACTCATTGACTTTCCTTCTGGTTCCAATTAGTAGCTAAAAGGTCTACAAAAGGTTTTTATTTTTTTTTATTATTATTTTTTTTTTTTACATATTATGGCCTTACGGAAGTCCATATTTGACCTACTGAACAAGTTTTTGTCCCAAAGGTCAAAAAGTCACTCATTGACTTTCCTTCTGGTTCCAATTAGTAGCTAAAAGGTCTACAAATGGTTTTAATTTTTTTTATTTTATTTTTTTTACATTTTATGGCTGTACAGAAGTCTATATTTGACATACTGAACAAATTTTTGGCCCAAAGGTAAAAAAAGGTCACTCGTTGCCTTCCTTCTGATTCCACTAAGTAGCTTACAGGTCTACAAAAAGTTTTACTTTTTTTTTTCTTTTTTTTTTCTACATATTATGGCTTTACAAGAAGTCCATATTTGACCTACTGAACATTTTTTTTTTCCAAAGGTCAAAAAGTCATTTATTGATTTCCCTTCTGATTCCAATAAGTAGCTTACAGGTCTAAAAAAGTTAAATATTTTATTTTTATTTTAATTTTATTTTTACATATTATGGCCTTACGGAAGTCCATATTTGACCTACTGAACAAGTTTTTGTCCCAAAGGTCAAAAAGTCACTCATTGACTTTCCTTCTGGTTCCAATTAGTAGCTAAAAGGTCTACAAATGGTTTTAATTTTTTTTTTTTTTTTACATATTATGGCTGTACAGAAGTCTATATTTGACATACTGAACAAATTTTTGGCCCAAAGGTAAAAAAAGGTCACTCGTTGCCTTCCTTCTGATTCCACTAAGTAGCTTACAGGTCTACAAAAAGTTTTACTTTTTTTTTTTTTTTTTTTTTTTACATATTATGGCTTTACAAGAAGTCCATATTTGACCTACTGAACAATTTTTTTTTCCAAAGGTCAAAAAGTCACTCATTGATTTCCCTTCTGATTCCAATAAGTAGCTTACAGGTCTAAAAAAGGTTAAATATATATATTTTTTTTTTTCATTTTTTTTTACATATTATGGCTTTACAGAAGTCCATATTTGACCTACTGAACATATTTTTTGCCCAAAGGTAAAAAAAGGTCACTCATTGACATCCCTTCTGATTCCAATAAGTAGCTAAAAGGTCAACAAAAGGTTTCAATTCTTTTTTCTTTTCTTTCAAACATATTATGGCTGTACAAGAAGTCCATATTTGACCTACTGAACAAGTTTTTGTCCCAAAGGTCAAAAAGTCACTCATTGACTTTCCTTCTGGTTCCAAATAGTAGCTAAAGGGTCTACAAAAGGTTAGAATATTATTATTATTATTTTTTTTTTTTTACATATTATGTCTGTACAGAAGTCCATATTTGACATACTGAACAAATTTTTGTCCCAAAGGTCAAAAAGTCACTCATTGACTTTCCTTCTGGTTCCAATTAGCAATTAGTAGCTAAAAGGTCTACAAAAGGTTTTTATTTTTATTTTATTTATTTTTTTTTTTACATATTATGGCTTTACGGAAGTCCATATTTGACCTACTGAACAAGTTTTTGTCCCAAAGGTCAAAAAGTCACTCATTGACTTTCCTTCTGGTTCCAATTAGTAGCTAAAAGGTCTACGAATGGTTTAAATTTTTTTTTTTTTTTTTACATATTATGGCTGTTCAGAAGTCTACATTTGACCTACTGAACAAATTTTTGGCCCAAAGGTAAAAAAGGTCACTCGTTGCCTTCCCATCTGATTCCACTAAGTAGCTTACAGGTCTACAAAAAGTTGTACATTTTGTTTCTTTTTTTTTTTTTCTTCTACATATTATGGCTTTACAAGAAGTCCATATTTGACCTACTGAACAATTTTTTTTTCCAAAGGTCAAAAAGTCACTCATTGATTTCCCTTCTGATTCCAATAAGTAGCTTACAGGTCTAAAAAAGGTAAAAACATTTTTTTTTTTTTTATTTTTAATTTTTTTTTTTACATATTATGGCTTTACAGAAGTCCATATTTGACCTACTGAACATATTTTTGGCCCAAAGGTAAAAAAAATGTCACTCATTGACATCCCTTCTGATTCCAATAAGTAGCTAAAAGGTCAACAAAAGGTTTCAATTCTTTTTTCTTTTCTTTCAAACATAATATGGCTGTACAAGAAGTCCATATTTGACCTACTGAACAAGTTTTTGTCCCAAAGGTCAAAAAGTCACTCATTGACTTTCCTTCTGGTTCCAATTAGTAGCTAAAAGGTCTACAAAAGGTTAGATTTTTTTTTTTTTTTTTTTACATATTATGGCTGTACAGAAGTCCATATTTGACCTACTGAACAAATTTTTGTCCCAAAGGTCAAAAAGTCACTCATTGACTTTACTTCTGGTTCCAATTAGCAATTAGTAGCTAAAAGGTCTACAAAAGGTTTTTATTTTAATTATTATTATTATTTTTGTATACATATTATGGCTGTACGGAAGTCCATATTTGACCTACTGAACAAATTTTTGTCCCAAAGGTCAAAAAGTCACTCATTGACTTTCATTCTGGTTCCAATTAGTAGCTAAAAGGTCTACAAATGGTTTTAATTTTTTTTTTATTAATTTTTTTTTTTTTTTACATATTATGGCTGTTCAGAAGTCTACATTTGACCTACTGAACAAATTTTTGGCCCAAAGGTAAAAAAGGTCACTCATTGCCTTCCCATCTGATTCCACTAAGTAGCTTACAGGTCTACAAAAAGTTGTACTTTTTTTTTTTAAATTTTTTTTTTTACATATTATGGCTTTACAAGAAGTCCATATTTGACCTACTGAACAATTTTTTTTTCCAAAGGTCAAAAAGTCACTCATTGATTTCCCTTCTGATTCCAATAAGTAGCTAAAAGGTCAACAAAAGGTTTCAATTCTTTTTTCTTTTCTTTCAAACATATTATGGCTGTACAAGAAGTCCATATTTGACCTATTGAACATGTTTTTGGACTAAGAGTCCATACACACTAATTCACTATACATACTTATAGACTTCCCTTCTGATTTCAATTACCAGCCAAAAGTCCCACAAAAGGTTTTTTAAAGTTTTTTTTTTTTAAACAAGTTTTGTCTGTAAAAGAAGTCCATATTTAACTTACTGAACATATTTTTGGCCCAAGAGTCCTTGAACACTAACTTACTATACATACACACTCTTTGACTTCCCTTCTGAATCCAATTGCTAGCCAAAAGTTCCACAAAAAGGTTTTAATATTTTTTTATAAATTTTCTTTTTACACCCTATGGCTGTTCAGAAGTCCATATTTGACCTACTGAACATACTTTTGTCCCAAAGGTCAAAAAGTCACTCATTGATTTCCCTTCTGATTCCAATAAGTAGCTTACAGGTCTAAAAAAGGTTTACATTTTTTTTTTTTTTTTTTACATATTATGGCTGTACAAGAAGACCATATTTAACTTACTGAACATATTTTTGCCCCAAGAGTCCTTGAACACTACCTTCCTATACATACACACTCGTTGACTTCCCTTCTGAATCCAATTAGTAGCCAAAAGTTCCACAAAAAGGTTTAAATTAAAAAAAAATTTTTTTTTAATACATATTATGGATGTACAGAAGTCCATATTTGACCTACTGAAAATATTTTTGGCCCAAAGGTCAAAAAAGTCACTCATTGACTTACCTTCTGGTTCCAATTAGTAGCTAGAAGGTCTTAAAAAGGTTTTATATATATTTTTTTTAATTTTTCTATTTTTTTTTTTTTTACAAATTATGGCTGTACAACGTCCATATTTGACATACTGAACAAATTTTTGTCCCAAAGGTCAAAAAGTCACTCATTGACTTTCCTTCTGGTTCCAATTAGCAATTAGTAGCTAAAAGGTCTACAAAAGGTTTTTATTTTTTTTATTATTATTTTTTTTTTTACATATTATGGCTTTACGGAAGTCCATATTTGACCTACTGAACAAATTTTTGTCCCAAAGGTCAAAAAGTCACTCATTGACTTTCCTTCTGGTTCCAATTAGTAGCTAAAAGGTCTACAAATGGTTTAAATTATTTTTTTTTTTTTTACATATTATGGCTGTACAGAAGTCTATATTTGACATACTGAACAAATTTTTGGCCCAAAGGTAAAAAAAGGTCACTCGTTGCCTTCCTTCTGATTCCACTAAGTAGCTTACAGGTCTACAAAAAGTTTTACTTTTTTTTTTTCTTTTTTTTTTCTTCTACATATTATGGCTTTACAAGAAGTCCATATTTGACCTACTGAACAATTTTTTTTTCCAAAGGTCAAAAAGTCACTCATTGATTTCCCTTCTGATTCCAATAAGTAGCTTACAGGTCTAAAAAAGTTAAAAACATTTTTTTATTTTTTTATTTATTTTTTTTTTTTTTTACATATTATGGCTTTACAGAAGTCCATATTTGACCTACTGAACATATTTTTGGCCCAAAGGTAAAAAAAGGTCACTCATTGACATCCCTTCTGATTCCAATAAGTAGCTAAAAGGTCAACAAAAGGTTTCAATTCTTTTTTCTTTTCTTTCAAACATATTATGGCTGTACAAGAAGTCCATATTTGACCTACTGAACAAGTTTTTGTCCCAAAGGTCAAAAAGTCACTCATTGACTTTCATTCTGGTTCCAATTAGTAGCTAAAAGGTCTACAAAAGGTTAGATTTTTTTTTTTTTTTTACATATTATGGCTGTACAGAAGTCCATATTTGACCTACTGAACAAATTTTTGTCCCAAAGGTCAAAAAGTCACTCATTGACTTTACTTCTGGTTCCAATTAGCAATTAGTAGCTAAAAGGTCTACAAAAGGTTTTTATTTTTATTATTATTATTATTTTTGTATACATATTATGGCTGTACGGAAGTCCATATTTGACCTACTGAACAAATTTTTGTCCCAAAGGTCAAAAAGTCACTCATTGACTTTCATTCTGGTTCCAATTAGTAGCTAAAAGGTCTACAAATGGTTTTAATTTTTTTTTAATTTTTTTTTTTTTTTTACATATTATGGCTGTTCAGAAGTCTACATTTGACCTACTGAACAAATTTTTGGCCCAAAGGTAAAAAAGGTCACTCGTTAACTTCCCATCTGATTCCACTAAGTAGCTTACAGGTCTAAAAAAGGTTAAATATTTTTTTTTATTTTTTTTTTATTTTTTTTACATATTATGGCTTTACAGAAGTCCATATTTGACCTACTGAACATATTTTTTGCCCAAAGGTAAAAAAAGGTCACTCGTTGACATCCCTTCTGATTCCAATAAGTAGCTAAAAGGTCAACAAAAGGTTTCAATTCTTTTTTCTTTTCTTTCAAACATATTATGGCTGTACAAGAAGTCCATATTTGACCTACTGAACAAGTTTTTGTCCCAAAGGTCAAAAAGTCACTCATTGACTTTCCTTCTGGTTCCAATTAGTAACTAAAAGGTCTACAAAAGGTTAGAATATTTTTTTTTTTTTTTTACATATTATGGCCGTACAGAAGACCATATTTGACCTACTGAACAAATTTTTGTCCCAAAGGTCAAAAAGTCACTCATTGACTTTCCTTCTGGTTCAAATTAGCAATTAGTAGCTAAAAGGTCTACAAAAGGTTTTTATTTTTTTTTATTATTATTTTTTTTTTTTTTACATATTATGGCTTTACGGAAGTCCATATTTAACCTACTGAACAAGTTTTTGTCCCAAAGGTCAAAAAGTCACTCATTGACTTTCCTTCTGGTTCCAATTAGTAGCTAAAAGGTCTACAAAAGGTTTTAATTCATTTTTATTTTGTTACATATTATGGCTGTACAAGAAGTCCATATTTGACCTACTGAACAAATTTTTGGCCCAAAGGTAAAAAAAGGTCACTCGTTGCCTTCCCATCTGATTCCACTAAGTAGCTTACAGGTCTACAAAAAGTTTTACATTTTTTTTTTTTTTTTTTTTTTTTTTACATATTATGGCTTTACAGAAGTTCATATATGACCCACTGAACATATTTTTAGTCCAAGATTCCATAAACACTAATTTACTATACATACTCATTGACTTCCCTTCTTATTCCCATTACAAGCCAAAGGTTCCACAAAAGGTTTAAAAGTTTGTTTTACATGTTATGGATGTACAGAAGTCTATATTTGACCTTCTGAATATATTCTTGGCCCAAAGGTCAAAAAAGTCACTCATTGACTTCCCTTCTGATTCCAATTAGTAGCTAAAAGGTCCATAGAAGGTTTTATTTTATTTTTTATTTTATTTTTTTACATATTATGGCTGTACAGAAGTCCATATTTGGCCTACTGAACAAATTTTTGTCCCAAAGGTCAAAAAGTCACTCATTTACTTTCATTCTGGTTCCAATTAGTAGCTAAAAGGTCTACAAATGGTTATAATTTTTTTTTTTTTTTTTTTTTTTTTTTTTTACATATTATGGCTGTTCAGAAGTCTACATTTGACCTACTGAACAAATTTTTGGCCCAAAGGTAAAAAAGGTCACTCGTTGCCTTCCCATCTGATTCCACTAAGTAGCTTACAGGTCTACAAAAAGTTGTACATTTTTTTTTTTTTTTTTTTTACATATTATGGCTTTACAAGAAGTCCATATTTGACCTACTGAACAATTTTTTTTTCCAAAGGTCAAAAAGTCACTCATTGACTTCCCTTCTGATTCCAATAAGTAGCTTACAGGTCTAAAAAAGGTTAAATATATATATATTTTTTTTCATTTTTTTTTTACATATTATGGCTTTACAGAAGTCCATATTTGACCTACTGAACATATTTTTTGCCCAAAGGTAAAAAAAAGGTCACTCATTGACATCCCTTCTGATTCCAATAAGTAGCTAAAAGGTCAACAAAAGGTTTCAATTCTTTTTTCTTTTCTTTCAAACATATTATAGCTGTACAAGAAGTCCATATTTGACCTACTGAACAAGTTTTTGTCCCAAAGGTCAAAAAGTCACTCATTGACTT
The DNA here is from genome assembly GCF_949357685.1 of Gobio gobio. Taxonomy (NCBI): domain Eukaryota; kingdom Metazoa; phylum Chordata; class Actinopteri; order Cypriniformes; family Gobionidae; genus Gobio; species Gobio gobio. The sequence goes on along the minus strand of NC_137107.1, from coordinate 14,963,208 downwards.
TCCTTCTGGTTCCAAATAGTAGCTAAAAGGTCTACAAAAGGTTAGAATATTATTATTATTATTATTTTTTTTTTTTTTACATATTATGGCTGTACAGAAGTCCATATTTGACCTACTGAACAAATTTTTGTCCCAAAGGTCAAAAAGTCACTCATTGACTTTACTTCTGGTTCCAAATAGCAATTAGTAGCTAAAAGGTCTACAAAAGGTTTTTATTTTTATTATTATTATTATTTTTGTATACATATTATGGCTGTACGGAAGTCCATATTTGACCTACTGAACAAATTTTTGTCCCAAAGGTGAAAAAGTCACTCATTGACTTTCATTCTGGTTCCAATTAGTAGCTAAAAGGTCTACAAATTGTTTTAATTTTTTATTTATTTATTTATTTATTTTTTTACATATTATGGCTTTACAAGAAGTCCATATTTGACCTACTGAACAATTTTTTTTTCCAAAGGTCAAAAAGTCACTCATTGATTTCCCTTCTGATTCCAATAAGTAGCTTACAGGTCTAATAAAGGTTAATTTTTTTTTTTTTTTTTTTTAACATATTATGGCTTTACAGAAGTCCATATTTGACCTACTGAACATATTTTTTGCCCAAAGGTAAAAAAAAAGGTCACTCATTGACATCCCTTCTGATTCCAATAAGTAGCTAAAAGGTCAACAAAAGGTTTCAATTCTTTTTTCTTTTCTTTCAAACATATTATGGCTGTACAAGAAGTCCATATTTGACCTACTGAACAAGTTTTTGTCCCAAAGGTCAAAAAGTCACTCATTGACTTTCCTTCTGGTTCCAATTAGTAGCTAAAAGGTCTATAAAAGGTTAGAATATTTTTTTTTTTTTTTTTTTTTTTTACATATTATGTCTGTACAGAAGTCCATATTTGACTAAAGGTCTACAAAAGGTGTGAATTTTTTTTTTTTTTTTTTTTTTTTTTTTTTTTTACATATTATGGCCGTACAGAAGACCATTTTTGACCTACTGAACAAATTTTTGTCCCAAAGGTCAAAAAGTCACTCATTGACTTTCCTTCTGGTTCAAATTAGCAATTAGTAGCTAAAAGGTCTACAAAAGGTTTTTATTTTTTTTTATTATTATTTTTTTTTTTTACATATTATGGCTGTACAAGAAGTCCATTTTGACCTACTGAGCTAATTTTTGTCCCAAAGGTCAAAAAGTCACTCATTGACTTCCCTTCTGTTTCCAATAAGTAGCTTACAGGTCTAAAAAAGGTTATAATTTTTTTTTTCCGGCTGTACAAAGTCCATCTTTGACCTACTGAACAAATTTTTGTCCCAAAGGTCAAAAAGTCACTCATTGACTTCCCTTCTGGTTACAATTAGTAGCTAAAACGTCTACAAAAGTTTTTTCTTTTTTTTTTACATATTAAGATTGTACAAGAAGTCCATATTTGACCTATTGAACATGTTTTTGGACTAAGAGTCCATACACACTAATTCACTATACATACTTATAGACTTCCCTTCTGATTTCAATTACCAGCCAAAAGTCCCACAAAAGGTTTTTTAAAGTTTTTTTTTTTTTTAAACAAGTTTTGTCTGTAAAAGAAGTCCATATTTAACTTACTGAACATATTTTTGGCCCAAGAGTCCTTGAACACTAACTTACTATACATACACACTCTTTGACTTCCCTTCTGAATCCAATTGCTAGCCAAAAGTTCCACAAAAAGGTTTTAACATTTTTTTATTAATTTTTTTTTTACACCCTATGGCTGTTCAGAAGTCCATATTTGACCTACTGAACATACTTTTGTCCCAAAGGTCAAAAAGTCACTCATTGATTTCCCTTCTGATTCCAATAAGTAGCTTACAGGTCTAAAAAAGGTTTACATTTTTTTTTTTTTTTTTACATATTATGGCTGTACAAGAAGTCCATATTTAACTTACTGAACATATTTTTGCCCCAAGAGTCCTTGAACACTACCTTCCTATACATACACACTCGTTGACTTCCCTTCTGAATCCAATTAGTAGCCAAAAGTTCCACAAAAAGGTTTAAATTAAAAAAAATTTTTTTTTAATACATATTATGGATGTACAGAAGTCCATATTTGACCTACTGAAAATATTTTTGGCCCAAAGGTCAAAAAAGTCACTCATTGACTTACCTTCTGGTTCCAATTAGTAGCTAGAAGGTCTTAAAAAGGTTTTATATATATTTTTTTTAATTTTTCTATTTTTTTTTTTTTTTACAAATTATGGCTGTACAACGTCCATATTTGACCTACTGAAGAAATTTTTGTCCCAAAGGTCAAAAAGTCACTCATTGACTTCCCTTCTGGTTCCAATTAGTAGCTAAAACGTCTACAAAAGTTTATTTTTTTTATTTTTTTTTACATATTATGGCTGTACAAGAAGTCAATTTTTGACCTATTGAACATGTTTTTGTTCAAAAAATTTTGTACAAAATGTTTTTAATTTTTTTTTTTTTTTACATATTATGGCTGTACAAGAAGTCCATATTTGACCTACTGAACGTCTCAGTTACGGATGTAACCCTCGTTCCCTGAGGAGGGAACGGAGACGTAACGCTAGTGACTAACGAATGGGGGTTTCGCTTAGAAGCCCATCAACTTCGAGTTTAGAGAAAACGCCCAATGGCGTGCCAATGCCATGGGGCATGTGGAATTTGCATACGTAACTCCGCCTCACCGCGTGAGTATATAAGGAAGTACGTGGCAATATCGCATTATGTTACCTGCTTGAGGAGCCAAGACTGAACTCCTGCGTTCCAGGTAGCACAGCTGATGTGGCAACGGGACGTTACGTCTCCGTTCCCTCCTCAGGGAACGAGGGTTACATCCGTAACCGAGACGTTCCCTTTCGTTCAGTCACTACGACGTAACGTTAGTGACTAACGAATGGGGGTCCCAATATAATCCCGCCACTCAGCTGTCTTCCAGTGCCCTGCGTAAGTGTGAGTACCCTGTCGTAAGACTAGTACGGACGAAGGACTCCCAGTTATCACAGGATTACCAAGGTACACTGGGAAGCATATCCCAGTGAGGGAATGCCAAGGATGCCTACCCGTGGGGAGGACTTAAGAGACATATATGAGCCGGCTAGGGGCTGCATATGGAGATCTCTAGGGTACCAGCCGAAGGTGGATATTTAACCCTAGGGTTGGCGGGGACACGCCAAGGGAAGAAACCCGCTCACTGCGGAGACTTACGGTGAAATACTCGTGTGGGGGTCGCCGGAGGGGAACCATGCACACGGGGCACCTGGCCGGAGACGAGGGTCTGGGCTCGCTAGAGGGCAGACACACAGGTATCGGCGTAAGCAGTGCTGGAGGAGCTCAGGGCTCTCGGGGGAGCTCACCTGAGGAAATATCGCACGTATCCAGTCCGTGGAGTGGAGTGGCGAGCAAGCGAAGACACCCGAATGAGTTGGGTGTCGCCCAGCCTGCAGCTCTGCAGATGTCTGCTAGCGAGGCGCCATGCGCTAAAGCCCAAGAGGAGGCCACACTCCGAGTGGAGTGTGCCCTCACACCAAGGGGACATGGTCGACCTTGCTGCTGGTAAGCCAAAACAATGGTGTCCACTATCCAGTGAGACAACCTTTGCTTTGAGAGAGCACTTCCCTTCCGCTCTCCACCATAACAGACAAAGAGCTGGTCTGAGGTCCTGAACACTGCGTCATGTCTATGTAGGCGCGGAGGGCGCGTACTGGACAGAGCAATGCCAAGGCTGGGTCTGCCTCCTCCAAGGCAGCGCTTGCAGGTTCACCACCTGGTCCTTAAACGGAGTGGTGGGAACCTTGGGCACATATCCAGGCCGGGGTCTCAGGATCACGTGAGAGTTAGCCGGCCCGAATTCCAGGCACGCTTCGTCAACCGAAAATGCCTGCAGGTCCCCGACCCTCTTAAGAGAGGCCAACGCGGTCAGCAGAGCCGTCTTCATCGACAGGAACTTAATATCAACCAACCGCAAAGGCTCAAAGGGAGGCCTCTGCAGAGCACTCAAAACTACTGAGAGATCCCAAGAGGGTACGAGAGGAGAGCGAGGAGGATTCAGTCTCCTCGCCCCCCTCAGGAACCTGATGATCAGGTCGTGCTGACTTACCTTTTTGTTCTCCAAGAGATCGTGGCGGTCAGATATAGCGGCCACATAAACTTTGAGGGTGGAGGGAGACAGCCCACGCTCCAACCCCTCTTGGAGAAACTCAAACACGGACCCGATCGGGCATTTCCAGGGGTCTTCTGGCGGGAAGAGCACCAGGTGACGAAGAGGTTCCACTTCAACGCATAGGCATGCCGAGTGGACTCTGCCCTAGCGGAAGTGATGGTGGCGACCACCGTAGGTGGCAAGCCACTCAAACCTGCCGCGTCCCGTCTAGGAGCCATCCGTGGAGGTTCCAGAGGTCGGGACGCGGGTGCCATAGGGTGCCCCGTCTCTGAGTAAGGAGGTCCGGTCTCAGAGGAATGGGCCAGGGAGGGGCTGTCGCAAGGAGTATGAGTTCGGGGAACCAGGTCCGGCCGTGCCAGTACGGGGCGACCAAAAGGACCTGCTCCTTGTCCTCCCTGATCTTGCACCGGAGCTGTGCGAGTAGGCTCACTGGGGGGGAACGCATATTTGCGTAAGCCCCGCGGCCAGCTGTGCACCAGTGCATCCGTGCCGAGCGTGCCCTCGGTCAGGGAAAAGAACAGGCTGCAGTGGGAAGAGTCGTGGGAGGCAAACAGATCAACCTGTGCGTCGCCGAACTGTTCCCAAATCAGCTGGACCGTCTGGGGATGGAGTCTCCATTCTCCCGGGAGAGGCTGAAACCGCGAGAGCTCGTCGGCTGCGTGGTTCAGGACCCCCGGAATATGGACAGCACGAAGGGACCTCAGGCGCTTCTAACTCCATAAAACGAGATGGCGGGTGAGTTGAGACATACGGCGGGAGCGTAGACCGCCCTGGTGGTTGATGTACGCTACTACGGCCGTGTTGTCTGACCGGACAAGCACATGTTGACCCTTCAGCAGCGCTCGGAAGCGGTGCAGGGCGAACCGTACTGCCAGTAGCTCGAGGCAATTGACATGCAGGAGGCGCTGGGGTCCTGTCCAGGAGCCCGCGGCTGCTTGTCCATTGCACATGGCACCCCAGCCCGTGGCAGAGGCATCCGTCGATACGACAACATGCCTGGAAACTCGTTCTAAGGGCACACCGGCCCGTAGAAAACTGAGGTTCGACCACGGGGTGAGCGTCTGTAAGCAGGCCCGAGTCACTTGGATCCGGGGCGTGCCAGACAGCCATGCCCATCTCGGGACTCGATCGCGAAGCCAGTGCTGAAGCGGTCTCATATGAAGCAATCCGAGCGGCGTTACCGCGGCTGCAGATGCCATATGCCCCAGGAGCCTCTGAAATAGTAGGTGGAACCGCACTCTTGCTCTCGATTTGACGGAGGCAAGCCAGCAGAGACTGCGCGCGCTCGCTCGTAAGCTGCGCGCACATGGCGACCGAGTCGATCTCCATACCGAGAAAAGAGATCCTCTGCACGGGGCAAAGTTTGCTCTTTTCCCAGTTGACCCGAAGGCCCAGACGGGCTAAGTGGTGGAGAACCAGATCTCTGTGTCCGCACACCTGCTCTCGAGAGGGGCCCAGTATGAGCCAGTCGTCGAGGTAGTTCAGGATGCGGACCCCGTGCTGCCGAAGGGGCGCAAGGGCTGCCTCGGCAATCTTCGTGAAGACGCGAGGGGACAGAGATAGCCCGAATGGGAGAACCGCGTACTGATATGCCCGCCCCTCGAAAGCAAACCGTAGGAACGGTCTGTGTCGAGGAAGGATGGAGACATGGAAGTAGGCGTCCTTCAGGTCGATCGCTGCAAACCAATCGTAAGGACGAACGCATTCGAAAAGGCGTTTCGCAGTCAACATCCTGAACGGAAGCCGGTGAAGGGATCGGTTCAAGATGCGAAGGTCCAGGATTGGTCGTAACCCACCGGTTTTCTTGAGTACAATGAAGTAGGGGCTGTAGAACCCCGACTTCATCTCGGCCGGAGGGACAGGCTCGATCGCACCCTTCGCCAGTAGAGTGGCAATCTCCGCATGCATGACGGGGGCATGGGCCCCGGTCACGGTATAGCGGACTCCCCTGTAACGGGGAGGAGCCTGCGCGAACTGAATCGCGTAGCCGAGCCTGACGGTCCGCGCAACCCAGCGGGACAGCCCCGGAAGCTGAAGTCATGCTTCCAGAGACTGCACCAACGGGGTCATACGGACGGCAGACGTACCCAGGGTGGGGCAGCGAGGCAGCGTTACCGGCCCGGACAGGGGAGGCTGCTGGGCGTCCCGGGGTCGGGGCACGGTTAACGGCTGCGTCCTGACAGAGGAGACCAGGGAAGGACGCACGTTCCACTGGGGTCTGCTCTGCCAGGGGGCTGGCGACAGAGAGGGATGCGAGTGGCGAGACCCGAGGGTGGCGCGCACTGTCATCACCGGTCTCTGGGTCCTCAGAGACAGGAACATGAGTTCTTCCCAAGCGCTGCTAGCCCGGGGGCCAGCAGCGGAAGGATTTTCCCCCGGCCCTCCACCGGGGGAAGGAGAGGCCCTGCTACCATCCCCTGGGAAGAACTGGAACCCATCTCTGAGTTGTCCACCTCCAGCCTGGCGTTTAACCAGTCTGGGGAGCGGACTGGGCGACATCCTCAACCACCTCCACGGCGCGGCCCAGGTGAAGGCTGCTGCTGGGGCCGGGCGGGAAGAGGGAGGGCGCCCTCGGCGGCGAGCGGACTGAGGCAACTGAGCCGGCGGCTGGTGCAGCAGCTGGCCGCCGGGGCAGTACGTGTTGCAGCCTCAGTCTGCTCTGGGGCGGCCGAAAACTGTTGGGCGCAGTTCTCAGCCGCGCCGCCGAAGAGGCCAGCCTGGGATATGGGTGAGTTGAGGAGGCGGGCCCGCTCAACGTCCTCCACATCACCAGGTAAGGCCAGGTGTTCTCCCGGACCACAGCTGTGGACATCGCCCAACCCAGGGAGCGTGTGGCCACCTTCACCGCCCGGGGGCGGGGTCAGTTGCTGCACGCAGCTCAATGAAGAGCCCTGGGTCGGCTCCACCCTTGTGCATGTGCAAAGGGGCGGCGGCCTGCCCGTAGCTCTGCGGGACCACGCCACCGAAGTAGACGAGCCCACAGGCTTTGGGAGGGTGCTTAGGACAGCCACACCACGCCACGTCAAAGCCCTCTGTGGACACCGTAGTGCGCAACAGAGAGTTCAACAGTGGGGGGGAGGGGGCCCATGTGTACCCTAGGCCGCGGCCCCATCAAGGGCAGAGAAGGCGGAGGAGGCCACCAAACGGTCGCGGGAAGCACGGGGACTTCCGGGACCGCGTGATCTCCTCATGCACCCCGGGAGCGAAAGGCATTGGGGGCGGGGCCCAACAGCTGTCGGGTGCCGCCCCCAAAAACCAATCGCGCAACCACGAGCACCCGCGACTGGGCGGAGTTCCACACCAGCGCGAGACTCGCGGCTGCCCGAGATAACATGGCTGTCAACTTTAGGTCAGATCAGGCAGTGCTGACACACCCGGAGGCGGAGCACAGCCTAAATCATCATCCCCAAAGGACTCCAGCCCACCTTGGGATGCGGCGATCGACATCTCACTGCTATCCGGAGCGTGAACTGAACGAACGGGGCGTCAGAGACGGGCCGTAGATTCAATCCAACACTCGCGGGAGCGATGTATAAGAGGGGGGCGTGGCCCGAGGAATGAACGTCGGGGTTCTTAATACCACAGCACCGCCCTCAGGTCACCCTGGCCACCAGCCAAAGTACCATCTCACTCGGGCACGGTAGATTGGGGTGTGGCAGAGGGGACTCTCTCTCCTCACGGAGATCATTGAGTCTCGACCGCGACATCGCGATGGTCACGCCCCCGCAATGGAAACGTGACACATCCGCAAACACTGCCCGAACGTGCTGAAGCCCAAACACGCTCGAGCAGTGAATGCGTCCATAGACAGCAGCGGAAAATCGATTGCACCCGGAAGTGCACGGGCGAGCCGTCTTGAAAAAGACGTGCCACGCGCAAGCTCTTTTTGTGAGAGGAAAGCCTCGCAGTCGATGCCGAAGCGCCCAGGGAAACACACACCAGCTGTCAAACGGACCACTGCGCAGATCAGCAGGCAGGAAGTATGCGATCACTGGAACGCGCCGTCACACCAACACCGACTGGAAAGCTGCCAGAGTCTCAGAAGGCTGTAGGAGTGAAGAGGTAGGTACTCTTGGCTCCGAAAGCAGAACATAATGCGATATTGCCACGTACTTCCTTATATACTCACGCGGTGAGGCGGAGTTACGTATGCAAATTCCGCATGCCCCATGGCATTGGCACGTCATTGGGCGTTTTCTCTAAACTCGAAGTTGATGGGCTTCTAAGCGAAACCCCCATTCGTTAGTCACTAACGTTACGTCGTAGTGACTGAACGAAAGGGAACAAGTTTTTGTCCCAAAGGTCAAAAAGTCACTCATTGACTTTCCTTCTGGTTCCAATTAGTAGCTAAAAGGTCTACAAAAGGTTTGAATTTATTTTTTAATTTTTTAATTTTTTTACATATTATGGCTGTACAGAAGACCATATTTGACCTACTGAACATATTTTTGGCCCAAAGGTCAAAAAGTCACTCATTGACTTTCCTTCTGGTTCCAATTAGTAGCTAAAAGGTCTACAAAAGGTTTAATTTTTATTTATTTATTTTTTTACATATTACGGCTGTACAAGAACTCCATATTTGACCTACTGAACAAGTTTTTGTCCCTAAGGTCAAAAAGTCAATCATTGACTTTCCTTCTGGTTCCAATTAGTAGCTAAAAGGACTACAAAAGGTTTTAATTTTTTCTTTTTCTTCTTTTTTTTTTTTTTACATATTAAGACTGTACAAGAAGTCCATATTTGACCTACTGAACATATTTTTGGCCCAAAAGTCCTTGAACACTAACTTACTATACATAAACACTCGTTGACTTCCATTCTGAATCGAATTGCTAGCCAAAAGTTCCAAAAAAAGGTTTACATTTTTTTTTTTTTTTTTTTTTTACATATTATGGATGTACAGAAGTCCATTTTTGGCCTACTGAAAATATTTGTGGCCCAAAGGTCAAAAAGTCACTCATTGACTTTCCTTCTGTTTCCAATTAGTAGCTAAAAGGTCCCACAAAAGGTTTTAATTATTATTATTTTTTTTTACATATTATGGCTGTACAAGAAGTCCATATTTAACTTACTGAACATATTTTTGCCCAAGAGTCCTTGAAAACTAACATACTATACATACACACTCTTTGACTTCCCTTCTGAATCCAATTGCTAGCCAAAAGTTCCACAAAAAAGTTTTTATTTTATTTTATTATTTTATTTTTTTTACATGTTATGGCTGTTCAGAAGTCCATATTTGACCTTCTGAAAATATTTTTTTCCCAAAGGTCAAAAAGTCACTCATTGACTTCCCTTCTGTTTCCAATTAGTAGCTAAAAGGTCTACAAAAGGTTTTCATTTTCATTTTATTTTTTTTTATTTTTTTTACATATTATGGCTGTACAAGAAGTCTATATTTGACCTACTGAACATGTTTTTTGACGAAGAGTCCATACACACTAATTTACTATACTAACTCATTGACTTCCATTCTGATTACAATTAGTAGTTAAAAGGTCCACATTTTTTTATACATGTTTTGGCTTTACAGAAGTCCATATTTGACCTAAAGAACATGTTTTAGGCCTAATAGTCATTAAACACTAATTTACTATACATACTCATTGACTTCCCTTCTTATTCCCTTTACTAGCCAACATTTCCACAAAAATGTTTGACATGTTATGGCTGTACAGAAGTTCATATTTGACCTACTGAACATATTTTTGTCCCAAAGGTCAAAAAGTCACTCATTGACTTCCCTTCTGTTTCCAATAAGTAGCTTAAAGGTCTTAAAAAGGTTTTATATATATATTTTTAAATTTTTAAATTTTTTTACATATTATGGCTGTAAAACGTCCATATTTGACCTACTGAACAAATTTTTGTCCCAAAGGTCAAAAAGTCACTCATTGACTTCCCTTCTGGTTCCAATTAGAAGCTAAAACGTCTACAAAAGTTTTTTTTTTTTTTTTTTTTTTTTTTTTTTACATATTATGGCTGTACAAGAAGTCCATTTTTGACATACTGAACATGTTTTTGTTCAAAAAAATGTGTACAAAATGTTTTTAATATTTTTTATTATTATTTTTTTTTTTACATATTATTGCTGTACAAGAAGTCCATATTTGACCTACTGAACAAGGTTTTGTCCCAAAGGTCAAAAAGTCACTCATTGACTTTCCTTCTGGTTCCAATTAGTGGCTAAAAGGTCTACAAAAGGTTTGAATTTTTTTTTTTTTTTTTACATATTATGGATGTACAGAAGACCATATTTGACCTACTGAACATATTTTTGGCCCAAAGGTAAAAAAAGGTCACTCATTGACATCCCTTCTGATTCCAATAAGTAGCTAAAAGGTCAACAAAAGGTTTCAATTCTTTTTTCTTTTCTTTCAAACATATTATGGCTGTACAAGAAGTCCATATTTGACCACCTGAACACATTTTTGGCCCAAAGGTAAAAAAAGGTCACTCGTTGCCTTCCCATCTGATTCCACTAAGTAGCTTACAGGTCTACAAAAAAGTTGTACATTTTATTTTATTTTTTATTTTTTTACATATTATGGCTTTACAGAAGTCCATATTTGACCTACTGAACATATTTTTAGTCCAAGATTCCATAAACACTAATTTACTATACATACTCTTTGACTTCCCTTCTTATTCCCATTACAAGCCAAAGGTTCCACAAAAGGTTTAAAAGTTTGTTTTACATGTTATGGATGTACAGAAGTCTATATTTGACCTTCTTAATATATTCTTGGCCCAAAGGTCAAAAAAGTCACTCATTGACTTCCCTTCTGATTCCAATTAGTAGCTAAAAGGTCCATAGAAGGTTTTATTTTTTTTTACATGTTATGGCTGTACAGAAGTCCATATTTGACCTACTGAACAAATTTTTGTCCCAAAGGTCAAAACGTCACTCATTGACTTTCCTTCTGGTACCAATAAGTAGCTAAATGGTCTAAAAAAGGTTTTTTTTTTTTTACATATTATGGCTGTACAACGTCCATATTTGACCTACTGAACACATTTTTTTTCCAAAGGTCAAAAAGTCACTCATTGATTTCCCTTCTGTTTCCAATAAGTAGCTTACAGGACTAAAAAAGGTTAAATATTTTTTTTATTATTTTTTTTATTTTTATTTTTTTACATATTATGGCTGTACAGAAGTCCATATTTGACCTACTGAACAAATTTTTGTCCCAAAGGTCAAAAAGTCACTCATTGACTTTCCTTCTGGTTCCAATTAGTAGCTAAAAGGTCTACAAAAGGTTTGAATTTTTTTTAATACATATTATGGCTGTACAGATGTCCATATTTGACCTACTGAACAATTTTTTGTCCCAAAGGTCAAAAAGTCACCCATTGACTTTCCTTCTGGTTCCAATTAGTAGCTAAAAGGTCTACAAAAGGTATACATTTTTTTTTTTTTTTTTACTTTTACATATTATGGCTGTACAGAAGTCCATATATGACCTACTGAACAAATTTTTGTCCCAAAGGTCAAAAAGTCACTCATTGACTTTCCCTTTGGTTCCAATTAGTAGCTAAAAGGTCTACAAAAGGTTTAAATTTTTTTTTTATTTTTTTTATTTTTTACATATTACGGCTGTACAGAAGTCCATATATGACCTACTGAACAAGTTTTAGTCCCTAAGGTCAAAAAGTCAATCATTGACTTTCCTTCTGGTTCCAATTAGTAGCTGAAAGGACTACAAAAGGTTTTAATTTTTTTTTTTTACATATTATGGCTGTACAAGAAGTCCATATTTGACCTACTGAACAAGTTTTTGTCCCAAATGTCAAAAAGTCACTCATTGACATCCCTTCTGATTCCAGTAAGTAGCTAAAAGGTCTACAAAAGGTTTTAATTTTTTTTATAACATATTATGGCTGTACAAGAAGTCCATATTTGACCTACTGAACAAGTTTTTGTCCCAAAGGTCAAAAAGTCACTCATTGACATCCCTTCTGATTCCAGTAAGTAGCTAAAAGGTCAACAAAAGGTTTCAATTCTTTTTCTTTTCTTTTAAACATATTATGACTTTACAATAAGTCCATATTTGACCTACTGAACATATTTTTAGTCAAAGGTTCCATAAACACTAATTTACTATACATACTCATTGACTTCCCTTCTTATTCCCATTACTAGCCAAAGGGTCCACAAAAGGTTTAAAAGTTTGTTTTACATGTTGTGGATGTACAGAAGTCTATATTTGACCTTCTGAATATATTCTTGGCCCAAAGGTCAAAAAAGTCACTCATTGACTTCCCTTCTGATTCCAATTAGTAGCTAAAAGGTCCATAGAAGGTTTTAATTTTTTTTTTTTTTTTTTTTTTACATGTTATGGCTGTACAGAAGTCCATATTTGACCTACTGAACAAATCTTTGTCCCAAAGGTCAAAAAGTCACTCATTGACTTTCCTTCTGGTTCCAATAAGTAGCTAAAAGGTCTACAAAAAGTTACATTTTTATTTTTTTATTTTTTTACATATTATTGCTGGACAAGAAGTCCATATTTGACCTACTGAACAAATTTTTGTCCCAAAGGTCAAAAAGTCACTCGTTGACTTCCCTTCTGAATCCAATTAGTAGCCAAAAGTTCCACAAAAAGGTTTAAATAAAAAAAAAACATTTTTTTTAATACAAATTATGGATGTACAGAAGTCCATATTTGACCTACTGAAAATATTTTTGGCCCAAAGGTCAAAAAAGTCACTCATTGACTTCCCTTCTTGTTCCAATTAGTAGCTAGAAGGACTACAAAAGGTTTGCATTTTTTTTATTAATTTTTTTAATATTTTATGGCTGTAGAGAAGTCCATATTTGACCTACTGAACAAATTTTTGTCCCAAAGGTCAAAAAGTCACTCATTGATTTTCCTTCTGGTTCCAATTAGTAGCTAAAAGGTCTACAAAAGATTTAATTTTTTTTTTTTTTTTTTACATATTATGGCTGTACAGAAGTCCATATTTGACCTACTGAACAAATTTTTGTCCCAAAGGTCAAAAAGTCACTCATTGACTTTCCTTCTGGTTCCAATTAGTCGCTAAAAGGTCCATAGAAGGTTTTCTTTTTTTTCTTTTTACATATTATGGCTGTACAAAGTCCATATTTGACCTACTGAACAAATTTTTGTCCCAAAGGTCAAAAAGTCACTCACTTATTGACTTCCCTTCTGATTCCAATAAGTAGCTTAGAGGTCTAAAAGAGGTTTGAATTTTTTTTTTTTTTTTTTTTTTTTTTTTTTTTTTTACATATTATGGCTGTACAAGAAGTCCATATTTGACCTACTGAACATGTTTTTGGACTAAGAGTCCATACACACTAATTCACTATACATACTTATAGACTTCCCTTCTGATTCCAATTACCAGCCAAAAGTCCCACAAAAGGTTTTTTAAAGTTATTCTTTTTTTTTAAAACAAGTTTTGTCTGTACAAGAAGTCCATATTTAACTTACTGAACATATTTTTGGCCCAAGAGTCATTGAACACTAACTTACTACACATACACACTCGTTGACTTCCCTTCTAAATCCAATTGCTAGCCAAAAGTTCCACAAAAAGGTTTAAATTGTTTTTTTTTGTTGTTTTTTTACATATTATGGATGTACAGAAGTCCATATTTGACCTACTGAAAATATTTTTGGCCCAAAGGTCAAAAAAGTCACTCATTGACTTCCCTTCGGATACCAATTTGTAGCTAAAAGGTCCCACAAAAGTTAAAATTGTTTTTTTTTTTTTTTTTTTTTTTTACATATTATGGCCATTCAAGAAGTCCATATTTAACTTACTGAACATATTTTTGCCCAAGAGTCCTTGAACACTAACTTACTATACATACACACTCTTTGACTTCCCTTCTGAATCCAATTGCTAGCCAAAAGTTCAACAAAAAGGTTTTAATATTTTTTTATTATTATTATTTTGTACATGTTATGGCTGTTCAGAAGTCCATATTTGACCTACTGAACATATTTTTGTCCCAAAGGTCAAAAAGTCACTCATTGACTTTCCTTCTGGTTCCAATTAGTAGCTAAAAGGTCTACAAAAGGTTTTAATTTTTTTTTTACATATTATGGCTGTACATGAAGTCCATATTTGACCTACTGAACAAGTTTTTGTCCCAAAGGTCAAAAAGTCACTCATTGACATCCCTTCTGATTCCAGTAAGTAGCTAAAAGGTCAACAAAAGGTTTCAATTCTTTTTTCTTTTCTTTTAAACATATTTTGACTTTACAAGAAGTCCATATTTGACCTACTGAACATATTTTTAGTCCAAGGTTCCATAAACACTAATTTACTATACATACTCATTTTATTTCCCTTCTTATTCCCATTACTAGCCAAAGGGTCCACAAAAGGTTTAAAAGTTTGTTTTACATGTTGTGGATGTACAGAAGTCTATATTTGACCTTCTGAATATATTCTTGGCCCAAAGGTCAAAAAAGTCACTCATTGACTTCCCTTCTGATTCCAATTAGTAGCTAAAAGGTCCATAGAAGGTTTTATTTATTTTTTTTTTATTTTTTTTACATGTTATGGCTGTACAGAAGTCCATATTTGACCTACTGAACAAATCTTTGTCCCAAAGGTCAAAAAGTCACTCATTGACTTTCCTTCTGGTACCAATAAGTAGCTAAAAGGTCTACAAAAGGTTAAATTTTTTCTTTTTTCTTTTTACATATTATGGCTGTACAAAGTCCATATTTGACCTACTGAACAAATTTTTGTCCCAAAGGTCAAAAAGTCACTCACTCATTGACTTCCCTTCTGATTCCAATAAGTAGCTTACAGGTCTAAAAAAGGTTTGAATTTTTTTTTTTTTTTTTTTTTTACATATTATGGCTGTACAAGAAGTCCATATTTGACCTACTGAACAAATTTTTTTTCCAAAGGTCAAAAAGTCACTCATTGACTTTCCTTCTGGTTCCAATAAGTAGCTAAAAGGTCTACAAAAGGTTAAGTTTTTATTTTTTTAATTTTTTTTACATATTATTGCTGGACAAGAAGTCCATATTTGACCTACTGAACAAATTTTTGTCCCAAAGGTCAAAAAGTCACTCATTGACTTTCCTTCTGGTTCCAATTAGTAGCTAAAAGGTCTACAAAAGGTTTTAATTTTGTTTATTTTTTATTTATTTTTTACATATTATGGCTGTACAAGAAGTCCATATTTGACCTACTGAACATGTTTTTGGACTAAGAGTCCATACACACTAATTCACTATACATACTTATAGACTTCCCTTCTGATTCCAATTACCAGCCAAAAGTCCCACAAAAGGTTTTTTAAAGTTTTTTTTTTTTAAACAAGTTTTGTCTGTACAAGAAGTCCATATTTAACTTACTGAACATATTTAGTCCTTGAACACTAACTTACTATACATACACACTCTTTGACTTCCCTTCTGAATCCAATTGCTAGCCAAAAGTTCCACAAAAAGGTTTTAATATTTTTTTATAAAAAATTTTTTTTACATGTTATGGCTGTTCAGAAGGCCATATTTGACCTACTGAACATACTTTTGTCCCAAAGGTCAAAAAGTCACTCATTGATTTCCCTTCTGATTCCAATAAGTAGCTTACAGGTCTAAAAAAGGTTTACATTTTTTTTTTTTTTTTACATATTATGGCTGGACAAGAAGTCCATATTTAACTTACTGAACATATTTTTGGCCCGAGAGTCCTTGAACACTACCTTACTATACATACACACTCGTTGACTTCCCTTCTGAATCCAATTAGTAGCCAAAAGTTCCACAGAAAGGTTTAAATTAAAAAAAAATTTTTTTTTAATACATATTATGGATGTACAGAAGTCCATATTTGACCTACTGAAAATATTTTTGGCCCAAAGGTCAAAAAAGTCACTCATTGACTTCCCTTCTGGTTCCAATTAGTAGCTAGAAGGACTACAAAAGGTTTGCATTTTTTTATTTTATTTTTTTTTTTAATATTATATGGCTGTAGAGAAGTCCATATTTGACCTACTGAACAAATTTTTGTCCCAAAGGTCAAAAAGTCACTCATTGACTTTCCTTCTGGTTCCAATTAGTAGCTAAAAGGTCTACAAAAGATTTAAATTTTAATTTTTTTTTTTATTTATTTTGTTTTATTTTTTTACATATTATGGCTGTACAGAAGTCCATATTTGACCTACTGAACAAATTTTTGTCCCAAAGGTCAAAAAGTCACTCATTGACTTTCCTTCTGGTTCCAATTAGTCGCTAAAAGGTCCATAGAAGGTTTTATTTTTTTTTATTTATTTTTTTTACATGTTATGGCTGTACAGAAGTCCATATTTGACCTACTGAACAAATTTTTTCCCAAAGGTCAAAAAGTCCCTCATTGACTTTCCTTCTGGTACCAAGAAGTAGCTAAAAGGTCTACAAAAGGTTAATTTTTTTTCTTTAAACATATTATGGCTGTACAAAGTCCATATTTGACCTACTGAACAATTTTTTGTCCCAAAGGTCAAAAAGTCACTCACTCATTGACTTCCCTTCTGATTCCAATAAGTAGCTTAGAGGTCTAAAAAAGGTTTGAATTATTTTTTATTTATTTTTTTTATTTTTATTTTTTTACATATTATGGCTGTACAAGAAGTCCATATTTGACCTACTGAACATGTTTTTGGACTAAGAGTCCATACACACTAATTCACTATACATACTTATAGACTTCCCTTCTGATTCCAATTACCAGCCAAAAGTCCCACAAAAGGTTTTTTAAAGTTATTCTTTTTTTTTAAAACAAGTTTTGTCTGTACAAGAAGTCCATATTTAACTTACTGAACATATTTTTGGCCCAAGAGTCATTGAACACTAACTTACTACACATACACACTCGTTGACTTCCCTTCTAAATCCAATTGCTAGCCAAAAGTTCCACAAAATTTTTTTTTTTTTTTTTTTTTTTAACATATTATGGATGTACAGAAGTCCATATTTGACCTACTGAAAATATTTTTGGCCCAAAGGTCAAAAAAGTCACTCATTGACTTCCCTTCGGATACCAATTTGTAGCTAAAAGGTCCCACAAAAGTTTAAAACATTTTTTTTTTTTTTTTTTTTTTTTTTTTTTTTTACATATTATGGCCATTCAAGAAGTCCATATTTAACTTACTGAACATATTTTTGCCCAAGAGTCCTTGAACACTAACTTACTATACATACACACTCTTTGACTTCCCTTCTGAATCCAATTGCTAGCCAAAAGTTCCACAAAAAGGTTTTAATATTTTTTTATTATTATTATTTTTTACATGTTATGGCTGTTCAGAAGTCCATATTTGACCTACTGAACATATTTTTGTACCAAAGGTCAAAAAGTCACTCACTCATTGACTTCCCTTCTGATTCCAATAAGTAGCTTACAGGTCTAAAAAAGGTTTGAATTTTTTTATTTTTTATTTTATTTATTTTTTTACATATTATGGCTGTACAGAAGACCATATTTGACCTACTGAACATATTTTTGGCCCAAAGCTTAAAAAAAGGTCACTCGTTGACATCCCTTCTGATTCCAATAAGTAGCTAAAAGGTCAACAAAAGGTTTCAATTCTTTTTTCTTTTCTTTCTAACATATTATGGCTGTACAAGAAGTCCACATTTGACCTACTGAACAAGTTTTTGTCCCAAAGCCCCCCCCCCCCCCTTTAAAGGTTTTTATTCATTTGTTTTTCATGTTATGGCTGTGCAGAAATTCATATTTGACCTACTGAACATATCTTTGGCCTAAGAGACCTCAAACACTAACTTAATATATATGCTTATTGACTTCCCTTCTATTCCCATTACTAGCCAAAAGCTCCAAAAAATATTTTAAAGTTTTTATTTATATATTTTTTTAACATGTTAGTGTTGGACAAGAAGTCCATATTGGACCTACTGAACAGATTTTTGGGCCAAGATTCCATAAATACTAAATTAAATACTCATACAATTCTCTTCTAAATCTAATTACTAGCCTAAAGTTCTACAAAAGGGTTTTTAAAGTTATGTTTTTCATTTTTACATGTTATGGCTGCACAGAAGTCCATATTTGACCTTCTGAATATGTTTTTGGCCAAGGGGTCCACACAATATTTTCAACTATTTATTTTCAAAGACTCATTATGTTAAATCAGCCATACCGTAGTCCACCTACTGACCTACTGAACATATTTCTGTCTGAATATTCATGTCCATAAGTAGTCCATAGTCCATATGTCCATTTTTGACCCTTTGTCCACAAAAGGGAATCAGAAGGGAAGTCAATGAGTATGTATAGTAAGTTCATGATCGAGGCCAGAAATTTGTTCAGTTGGTCATATATATACCGTATGTCTGATTTAATATCAAAAGGGGTCTATGAAAATATATAGCAAATGAAAACCTTTGGCCAAAAATATGTTCAGTAGGTCAAATTTGGACTATTGTCTGATTTAAGATGAGAAGGAATCATTGAGAGTATATAGTTGAAAACCTTTGTAGACACCTTGGCCAGAAACATGTTCAGTAGGTCAAATATGGACTTCTGTTTAGCAATAACATGTAAATTAAGTTTCAATACACAATTATAGACTCTTTATGATGATAAATCAGCCATAGTCCATTTTTTTGACCAAAGTGTCCTTGAAAACTGTACTACTCATTGACTTCAATGTTACAATAGCCGTACATTAGAACCTGATGTAACATAAGAATGAGTCAATGAGTATGGATAGTAAGTCAATGTTCAAGGACGAAAAAAAATATGATCGGCGGGTCAAATATGGTCTACTAATTCACCATCAAAAGGAGTCTATGAGAATATATAGAAAATAACCTTTTGTGGACCCTTCGGCCAGAAATAAGTTCAGTAGGTCAAATATACACTAATTTAATGCTTAGAGTCAAAAAGTATGGATAGTAAGTCAATGTTCAAGGAGACTTTAAACATGTTCAGTAGAATTAATATGTACCTAATGTATGGCTTGCTGTAACGTAAGGAGTCAATGAGTATTTATAGTAATTTAATATTTGAGAACTCATCGGCCAGAAACATGTTCAATAGGTCATAATGTACTACGTTCCGGCTGATTTAACATGAGGAGTCAAAGGGAATTATAAGACATTTTATGTTTGAGGATTCGTCGGTGAGAAAGATGTTCAACAGGACATAATTATCTGCTTCCTGGCAAGACAACTCATTCCGAGGGGCATTGAGGAGATAGACCTTTTGAATAGACAGATGTTGCCATGCACTTGCTAATGCAATAGCACTTATCAGTTATTTTATGCACGGCAAAAGCACTAATCTCTTCAATGCACAACTAGTTCTTGTATCCAATGCAATGCAACAGCACTTGTCTCTTCAATGTACGAGTCTTGTATGCAGTGCAATGCAAAAGCACTAATCTCTTCGATACACACCGACTTCTTGAATGCAATGCAATGCAAAATCACTTGTCTCTTCAATGCACAACAAGTTCTTATATCTAATGCAATGCAACAGCACTTGTCTCTTCAATGTACGAGTCGTGTATGTAGTGCAACGCAAAAGCACTAATCATTTCAATGCACACCGAGTTCTTGAATGCAAAGAAATGCAAAATCACTTGTCTCTTCAATGCACAATGAGTTTAGTATGCATTGCAATGCAAAACCACTATTCTCTTCAATGCACACCTAGTGTTAGAATGCAATGCAATACAAAATCAATTGTCTCTTCAATGCACAACGAGTTCTTGAATGCAATGCAATGCAAAATCACTTGTCTCTTCAATGCACAATGAGTTTCGTATGCATTGCAATGCAAAAGCACTAATCTCGTCAATTCACAAGTTTTGTTTAATGCTATGCAATGCAAACGAACTAATCTATTCAATGCACAATGTGTTTTGTGTGCATTGCAATTTAAAATCACTTGTCTCTTCAATGCACAAAAAGTTCTTATATGCAATGCAATGCAAAAGCACTAATCTCGTCAATGCACAAGTTTTGTTTAATGCTATGCAATGCAAACGCACTAATCTATTCAATGCACAATGTGTTTTGTGTGCATTGCAATGCAAAATCACTTGTCTCTTCAATGCACAGAAAGTTCTTATATGCAATGCAATGCAAAAGCACTAATCTCGTCAATGCACAAGTCTATTTTTAATGCGATGCAATGCAAAATCACTTGTCTCTTCACTGCACAATGTGTTTTGTATGCATTGCAATGCAAAACCACTATTCTCTTCAATGCACACCGAGTGTTTGAAAGCAATGCAATGCAAAATCACTTGTCTCTTCAATGCACACAAAGTTATTTTATGCAATGCAATGCAAAATCACTTGTCTCTTCAATGCACAATGAGTTTCGTATGCATTGCAATACGAAATCACTTGTCTCTTCAATGCACAACCAGTACTTGAATGCAATGCAATGCAAAATCACTTGTCTCTTCAATGCACAAAAAGTTCTTATATGCAATGCAATGCAAAAGCACTAATCTCGTCAATTGCACAAGTTTTTTTAATGCAATGCAATGCAGAAGCACTAATCTCGTCAATGCACAAGTTTTGTTTAATGCTATGCAATGCAAACGCACTAATCTATTCAATGCACAATGTGTTTTGTGTGCATTGCAATGCAAAATCACTTGTCTCTTCAATGCACAGAAAGTTCTTATATGCAATGCAATGCAAAAGCACTAATCTCGTCAATGCACAAGTCTATTTTTAATGCGATGCAATGCAAAATCACTTGTCTCTTCACTGCACAATGTGTTTTGTATGCATTGCAATGCAAAACCACTATTCTCTTCAATGCACACCGAGTGTTTGAAAGCAATGCAATGCAAAATCTCTTGTCTCTTCAATGCACACAAAGTTATTTTATGCAATGCAATGCAAAATCACTTGTCTCTTCAATGCACAATGAGTTTCGTATGCATTGCAATACGAAATCACTTGTCTCTTCAATGCACAACCAGTACTTGAATGCAATGCAATGCAAAATCACTTGTCTCTTCAATGCACAAAAAGTTCTTATATGCAATGCAATGCAAAAGCACTAATCTCGTCAATGCACAAGTTTTGTTTAATGCTATGCAATGCAAACGCACTAATCTATTCAATGCACAATGTGTTTTGTGTGCATTGCAATGCAAAATCACTTGTCTCTTCAATGCACAGAAAGTTCTTATATGCAATGCAATGCAAAAGCACTAATCTCGTCAATGCACAAGTCTATTTTTAATGCGATGCAATGCAAAATCACTTGTCTCTTCACTGCACAATGTGTTTTGTATGCAATGCAAAACCACTATTCTCTTCAATGCACACCGAGTGTTTGAAAGCAATGCAATGCAAAATCACTTGTCTCTTCAATGCACACAAAGTTATTTTATGCAATGCAATGCAAAATCACTTGTCTCTTCAATGCACAATGAGTTTCGTATGCATTGCAATACGAAATCACTTGTCTCTTCAATGCACAACCAGTACTTGAATGCAATGCAATGCAAAATCACTTGTCTCTTCAATGCACAAAAAGTTCTTATATGCAATGCAATGCAAAAGCACTAATCTCGTCAATTGCACAAGTTTTTTTAATGCAATGCAATGCAGAAGCACTAATCTCGTCAATGCACAAGTTTTGTTTAATGCTATGCAATGCAAACGCACTAATCTATTCAATGCACAATGTGTTTTGTGTGCATTGCAATGCAAAATCACTTGTCTCTTCAATGCACAGAAAGTTCTTATATGCAATGCAATGCAAAAGCACTAATCTCGTCAATGCACAAGTCTATTTTTAATGCGATGCAATGCAAAATCACTTGTCTCTTCACTGCACAATGTGTTTTGTATGCATTGCAATGCAAAACCACTATTCTCTTCAATGCACACCGAGTGTTTGAAAGCAATGCAATGCAAAATCACTTGTCTCTTCAATGCACACAAAGTTATTTTATGCAATGCAATGCAAAATCACTTGTCTCTTCAATGCACAATGAGTTTCGTATGCATTGCAATACGAAATCACTTGTCTCTTCAATGCACAACCAGTACTTGAATGCAATGCAATGCAAAATCACTTGTCTCTTCAATGCACAAAAAGTTCTTATATGCAATGCAATGCAAAAGCACTAATCTCGTCAATTGTACAAGTTTTTTTTAATGCAATGCAATGCAAAAGCACTAATCTCGTCAATGCACAAGTCTTTTTTAATGCGATGCAATGCAAAATCACTTGTCTCTTCAATGCACAAAAAGTTCTTATATGCAATGCAAAATCACTTGTCTCTTCAATGCACAATGAGTTTCGTATGCATTGCAATACGAAATCACTTGTCTCTTCAATGCACAACCAGTACTTGAATGCAATGCAATGCAAAATCACTTGTCTCTTCAATGCACAAAAAGTTCTTATATGCAATGCAATGCAAAAGCACTAATCTCGTCAATTGCACAAGTTTTTTTTAATGCAATGCAATGCAAAAGCACTAATCTCGTCAATGCACAAGTCTTTTTTAATGCGATGCAATGCAAAATCACTTGTCTCTTCAATGCACAAAAAGTTCTTATATGCAATGCAAAATCACTTGTCTCTTCAATGCACAATGAGTTTAGTATGCATTGCAATGCAAAAGCACTATTCTCTTAAATGCACACCAAGTTCTTGAATGCAATGCAAAATCACTTGTCTCTTCAATGCTCAAAAAGTTCTTATATGCAATGCAATGCAAAAGCACTAATCTCGTCAATGCACAAGTTTTTTTTAATGCAATGCAATGCAATAGCACTAATCTGTTCAATTCACACCGAGTCCTGTATGCATTGCAATGCAAAAGTACTAATCTCGTCAATGCACAAGTCTTTTTTAATGCGATGCAATGCAAAATCACTTGTCTCTTCAATGCACAATGTGTTTTGTATGCATTGCAATGCAAAACCATTATTCTCTTCAATGCACACCGAGTGTTAGAATGCAATGCAATACAAAATCAATTGTCTCTTCAATGCACAACGAGTTCTTGAATGCAACGCAAAGCAAAATCACTTGTCTCTTCAATGCAAAAAAAGTATTGTATGCATTGCAATGCAAAAGCACTAATCTGGTCAAAGCACAAGTTTTTTTTATTGCGATGCAATGCAAAATCACTTGTCTCTTCAATGCACACAAAGTTATTTTATGCAATGCAATGCAAAATCACTTGTCTCTTCAATGCACAATGAGTTTCGTATGCATTGCAATACGAAATCACTTGTCTCTTCAATGCACAACGAGTTCTTGAATGCAATGCACTGCAAAATCACTTGTCTCTTCAATGCACACAAAGCTCTTATATGCAATGCAATGCAAAATCACTTGTCTCTTCAATGCACAATGAGTTTCGTATGCATTGCAATGCAAATGCACTAATCTCGTCAATTCACAAGTTTTGTTTAATGCTATGTAATGCAAACGCACTAATCAATTCAATGCACAAAAAGTTCTTATATGCAATGCAAAAGCACTAATCTGTTCAATGCGCACCGAGTCTTGTATGCAATGCAATGCAAAAGTACTAATCTCGTCAATGCACGTGTTTTTAATGCGATGCAATGAAAAATGACTTGTCTCTTCAATGCACAAAAAAATCTTATATGCAATGCAATGCAAAATCACTATTCTATTAAATGCACACCGAGTTCTTGCAATGCACTTGTCTCTTCAATGCACAATGTGTTTTGTATGCATTGCTCACTTCAATGCACACCGAGTGTTTGAAAGCAATGCAATGCAAAATCACTTGTCTCTTCAATGCACACAGATATTTTATGCAATGCAATGCAAAATCACTTGTCTCTTCAATGCACAACGAGTTCTTGAATGCAATGCAATGCAAAATCACTTGTCTCTTCACTGCACACAAAGTTCTTATATGCAATGCAAAATCACCTGTCTCTTCAATGCACAATGAGTTTCGTATGCATTGCAATACGAAATCACTTGTCTCTTCAATGCACAAAAAGTTCTTATATGCAATGCAATGCAAAAGCACTAATCTCGTCAATTGCACAAGTTTTTTTAATGCAATGCAATGCAAAAGCACTAATCTGTTCAATGCACACCGAGTCTTGTATTTATTAAAATGCAAAAGCACTAATCTGTTCAATGCACACCGAGTCTTGTATTTATTAAAATGCAAAAGTACTAATCTCGTCAATGCACAAGTCTTTTTTAATGCGATGCAATGCAAAATCACTTGTCTCTTCAATGCACAATGAGTATAGTATGCATTGCAATGCAAAAGCACTATTCTCTTAAATGCACACCAAGTTCTTGAATGCAATGTAAAATCACTTGTCTCTTCAATGCACAAAAAGTTCTTATATGCAATGCAATGCAAAAGCACTAATCTCGTCAATGCACAAGTTTTTTTTAATGCAATGCAATGCAAAAGCACTAATCTATTCAATGCACACTGAGTCTTATATGCAATGCAATGCAAAAGCACTAATCTCGTCAATGCACAAGTTTTTTTTAATGCAATGCAATGCAAAAGCACTAATCTATTCAATGCACACCGAGTTCTTGAATGCAATGCAATGCAAAATCACTTGTCTCTTCAATGCAAAAAAAGTATTGTATGCATTGCAATTCAAAAGCACTAATCTGGTAAAAGCACAAGTTTTTTTTTTTTTGCAATGCAATGCAAAATCACTTTTCTCTTCAATGCACACAAAGTTATTTTATGCAATGCAATGCAAAATCACTTGTCTCTTCAATGCACAATGTGTTTTGTATGCATTGCAATGCAAAATCACTTGTCTCTTCAATGCACACCAAGTATTTGAATGCAATGCAATACAAAATCACTTGTCTCTTCAATGCACACAAAGTTCTTATATGCAATGCAATGCAATATCACTTGTCTCTTCAATGCACAATGAGTTTCGTATGCATTGCAATGCAAAAGCACTAATCTCGTCAATTCACGTTTTTTTTATGCTATGCAATGCAAACGCACTAATCTGGTCAAAGCACAATGCGTTTTGTGTGCATTGCAATGCAAAATAACTTGTCTCTTCAATGCACAAAAAGTTCTTATATGCAATGCAATGCAAAAGCACTCATCTCGTCAATGCACAAGTGTTTTGTAATGCGATGCAATGCAAAATCACTTTCCTCTTCAATGCACAATGTGTTTAGTATGCATTGCAATGCAAAAGCACTATTCTCTTAAATGCACACCGAGTTCTTGAATGCAATGCAAAATCACTTGTCTCTTCAATGCACAAAAATTTCTTATATGCAATGCAATGCAAAAGCACTAATCTCGTCAATGCACAAGTGTTTTGTAATGCGATGCAATGCAAAATCACTATTCTCTTCAATGCACACCGAGTGTTTGAATGCAATGCAATGCAAAATCACTTGTCTCTTCAATGCACACAGTTATTTTATGCAATGCAATGCAAAATCACGTCTCTTCAATGCACAAAAAGTTCTTATATGCAATGCAATGCAAAAGCACTAATCTCGTCAATGCAGAAGTTTGCAATGCAATGCAAAAGCACTAATCTGTTCAATCCACACCGAGTCTTGTATGCATTGCAATGCAAAAGTACTAATCTCGTCAATGCACAAGTGTTTTTTAATGCGATGCAATGCAAAATCACTTGTCTCTTCAATGCACAATGTGTTTTGTATGCATTGCAATGCAAAACCACTATTCTCTTCAATGCACACCGAGTGTTTGAATGCAATACAATACAAAATCACTTGTCTCTTCAATGCACAACGAGTTATTGAATGTAATGCAATGCAAAATCACTTGTCTCTTCAATGCACAAAAAGTCTTGTATACTTTGCAATGCAAAAGCACTAATCTGATCAAAGCACAAGTTTTTTTTATTGCGATGCAATGCAAACGCACTAATCTATTCAATGCACAATGTGTTTTGTGTGCATTGCAATGCAAAACCACTATTTTCTTAAATGCACAACGAGTTCTTGAATGCAATGCAATGCAATATCACTTGTCTCTTCAATGCACAAAAAGTTCTTAAATGCAATGCAATGCAAAAGCACTAATCTGTTCAATGCACAACGAGTCTTGTATGCATTGCAATGCAAAAGTACTAATCTCATCAATGCACAAGTTTTTTTTATTGCGATGCAATGCAAACGCACGAATCTATTCAATGCACAATGTGTTTTGTGTGCATTGCAATGTAAAACCACTATTCTCTTTAATGCACAATGCGTTTTGTATGCATTGCAATGCAAAACCACTATTCTCTTCAATGCACACCGAGTTTTTGAATGCAATGCAATGCAAAATCCCTTGTTTCTTCACTGCACAACGAGTTCTTGAATGCAATGCAATGCAAAATCCCTTGAACTCTTGAAAGCACACCGAGTTCTTGTATGCAGTGCAACGGAACAGAACAAATCTATTCAATGCACAATGCGTTTTGTATGCATTGCGATGCAAAACCACTTTTCTCTTGAATGCACACCTTGTATTCATGCAAGGCAAAAGCACTAATCTCTTCGAAGCATTAGTTCGTGCAATGCAATGCAAAATCAAATATGTTTTTTTTATCTCTTTAATACATAAGTTTAATACATAAGTAATACACACACTCATTGACTTTCCTTCTGATTAAAATTAGTAACTAAAAGGTCCACAAAAGGTTAAAAAAATTATTATTCGTTTTTTTTTAACATATTACGGCTGTACAAGAAGTCCATATTTGACCTACTGAACAAGTTTTTGTCCCAAAGGTCAAAAAGTCACTCATTGACTTTCCTTCTGTTTCCAATTAGTAACTAAAAGGTCTACAAAAGGTTTGGAAATATATATATATATATTTTTTTTTACATATTATGGCTGTACAGAAGTCCAAATTTGACCTACTGAACAAATTTTTGTCCCAAAGGTCAAAAAGTCACTCATTGACTTTCCTTCTGGTTCCAATTAGTAGCTAAAAGGTCTACAAAAGGTTAAAAATTTTTTTTTTTTTTTTTTTACATATTACAGCTGTACAAGAAGTCCATATTTGACCTACTGAACATGTTTTTGGAGTAAATGTCCATACACACTAATTCACTATACATACTCATTGACTTTCCTTCTGATTCCAATTAGTAGTTAAAAGGTCCACAATTTTTTTATACATGTTTTGGCTTTACAGAAGTCCATATTTGACCTTAAGAACATGTTTTAGGCCTAATAGTCCTTAAACACTAATTTACTATACATACTCATTGACTTCCCTTCTTATTCCCTTTACTAGCCAACATTTCCACAAAAATGTTTGACATGTTATGAATGTACGTACAGAGGTTCATATTTGACCTACTGAACATATTTTTGTCCCAAAGGTCAAAAAGTCACTCATTGACTTCCCTTCTGATTCCAATAAGTAGCTTACAGGTCTACAAAAGGTTTTCATTTTTTTTTTTTTTTTTTTTTTACATATTATAGCAGTACAACGTCCATATTTGACCTACTGAACATGTTTTTGGACTAAGAGTCCATACACACTAATTCACTATACAAAATCATTGACTTCCATTCTGGTTCCAATTAGTAGCTAAAAGGTCTACAAAAGGTTTTAAATTGTTTTTCTTTCTTTTTTTTTTTACATATTATGGCTGTACAAGAAGTCTATATTTGACCTACTGAACACGTTTTTGTCCCAAAGGTCAAAAAGTCACTCATTGACTTTCCTTCTGGTTCCAATTAGTACCTCAAAGGTCTAAAAAAGGTTTGAATTTTTTTTTTTTTTTTTTTTACAAATTAAGGCTTTACAAGAAGTCCATATTTGACCTACTGAACAATTTTTTTTTCCAAAGGTCAAAAAGTCACTCATTGATTTCCCTTCTGATTCCAATAAGTAGCTTACAGGTCTAAAAAAGGTTAAATATTTATTTTTTATTTATTTTTTTTATTTTTATTTTTACATATTATGGCTTTACAGAAGTCCATATTTGACCTACTGAACATATTTTTGGCCCAAAGGTAAAAAAAAGGTCACTCATTGACATCCCTTCTGATTCCAATAAGTAGCTAAAAGGTCAACAAAAGGTTTAAATTCTTTTTTCTTTTCTTTCAAACATATTATGGCTGTACAAGAAGTCCATATTTGACCTACTGAACAATTTTTTGTCCCAAAGGTCAAAAAGTCACCCATTGACTTTCCTTCTGGTTCCAATTAGTAGCTGAAAGGTCTACAATGTAAGGTCCATAGAAGGGTTTTTTTTTTAATTTTTTTTTATTTTTACATGTTATGGCTGTACAGAAGTCCATATTTGACCTACTGAACAAATTTTTGTCCCAAAGGCCAAAAAGTCACTCATTGACTTTCCTTCTGGTACCAATAAGTAGCTAAAAGGTCTACAAAAGTTTTTTTTTTATTTATTTTTTTTTTTTTTTGGCTGTACAAAGTCCATCTTTGACCTACTGAACAAATTTTAGTCCCAAAGGTCAAAAAGTCACTCATTGACTTCCCTTCTGGTTCCGATTAGTAGCTAAAACGTCTACAAAAGTTTTTTTTTAATTTTTAATTTTTAATTTTTTTTACATATTATGGCTGTACAAGAAGTCCATATTTGACCTACTGAACAAATTTTTGTCCCAAAGGTCAAAAGTCACTCATTGACTTTCCTTCTGGTTCTAATTAGTAGCTAAAAGGTCTACACAAGGTTTTAATTTTTATTAAAATATTTTACATTAAATGGCTGTACAGAAGTCCATTTTTGACCTACTTAAAAAAATATGTCCCAAAGGTCAAAAAGTCCCTCATTGACTTTCCTTCTGGTTCCAATTAGTAGCTAAAACGTCTACAAAAGGTTTTGATTTAAAAAAAAAAATGTAAATCTGAATCCAATTTTTTTTAAAAAACATATTATGGCTGTACAAAGTCCATTTAACTTACTGAACATATTTTTGGCCCAAGAGTCCTTGAACACTAACTTACTATGCATACACACTCGTTGACTTCCCTTATGAATCCAATTGCTAGCCAAAAGTTCCACAAAAAGGTTTTAATGTTTTTTTACTATTATTATTTTTTTACATATTATGGCTGTACAAAAGTCCATATTTGACCTACTGAAAATATTTTTGTCCCAAAGGTCAAAAAAGTCACTCATTGATTTCTTTTCTGATTCCAATTAGTAGCTAAAAGGTCTACAAAAGGTTTGAATTTTTTTATTTATTTACTAATTTACCTATTTTTTTTCCAAAGGTCAAAAAGTCACTCATTGATTTCCCTTCTGATTCCAATAAGTAGCTTACAGGTCTAAAAAAGGTTATATATATATATATATATATATATATATATATATATATATATATATATATATATATATATATATATATATATATATATATATATATATATATATATATATATATATTTTTTTTTTTTTTTTTTTTTTTTTTTTTTTTTTACATATTACGGCTGTACAAGAACTCCATATTTGACCTACTGAACAAGTTTTTGTCCCTAAGCTCAAAAAGTCACTCATTGACTTTCCGTCTTGTTCCAATTAGTAGCTAAAAGGTTTACAAAAGGTTTGGAAATGTTTTTTTTTGTTGTTGTTGTTTTTAAATATTATGGCTGTGCAGAAGTCCATTTTGACCTACTGAAAATATTTTTGTCCCAAAGGTCAAAAAAGTCACTCATTGACTTCTTTTCTGATTCCAATTAGTAGCTAAAAGGTCTACAAAAGGTTTGAATTTTTTTATTTATTTACTTAATCTTTTTTTTTTTTTTTTTTTTTTTTTTTTTTTACATATTATGGCTTTACAAGAAGTCCATATTTGACCTACTGAACAAATTTTTTTTCCAAAGGTCAAAAAGTCACTCATTGATTTCCCTTCTGATTCCAATAAGTAGCTAACAGGTCTAAAAAAGGTTAAATATTTTATTTTATTTTATTTATGTACAAAGTCCATTTAACTTACTGAACATATTTTTGGCCCAAGAGTCCTTGAACACTAACTTACTATGCATACACACTCGTTGACTTCCCTTATGAATCCAATTGCTAGCCAAAAGTTCCACAAAAAGATTTTAATGTTTTTTTACTATTATTATTTTTTTACATATTATGGCTGTACAAAAGTCCATATTTGACCTACTGAAAATATTTTTGTCCCAAAGGTCAAAAAAGTCACTCATTGATTTCTTTTCTGATTCCAATTAGTTGCTAAAAGGTCTACAAAAGGTTTGAATTTTTTTATTTATTTACTAATTTACCTATTTTTTTTCCAAAGGTCAAAAAGTCACTCATTGATTTCCCTTCTGATTCCAATAAGTAGCTTACAGGTCTAAAAAAGGTTATATATATATATATATATATATATATATATATATATATATATATATATATATATATATATATTTTTTTTTTTTTTTTTTTTTTTACATATTACGGCTGTACAAGAACTCCATATTTGACCTACTGAACAAGTTTTTGTCCCTAAGCTCAAAAAGTCACTCATTGACTTTCCGTCTTGTTCCAATTAGTAGCTAAAAGGTTTACAAAAGGTTTGGAAATGTTTTTTTTTGTTGTTGTTGTTTTTAAATATTATGGCTGTGCAGAAGTCCATTTTGACCTACTGAAAATATTTTTGTCCCAAAGGTCAAAAAAGTCACTCATTGACTTCTTTTCTGATTCCAATTAGTAGCTAAAAGGTCTACAAAAGGTTTGAATTTTTTTATTTATTTACTTATTTATCTTTTTTTTTTTTTTTTTTTTTTTTTTTTACATATTATGGCTTTACAAGAAGTCCATATTTGACCTACTGAACAAATTTTTTTTCCAAAGGTCAAAAAGTCACTCATTGATTTCCCTTCTGATTCCAATAAGTAGCTAACAGGTCTAAAAAAGGTTAAATATTTTATTTTATTTTATTTATTTTTACATATTATGGCTGTAAAGAAGTCCATATTTGACCTACTGAACAAATTTTTGTCCCAAAGGTCAAAAAGTCACTCATTGACTTCCCTTCTGGTTACAATTAGTAGCTAAAACGTCTACAAAAGTTTTTTTTTTTTTTTACATATTAAGACTGTACAAGAAGTCGATATTTGACCTACTGAACATGTTTTTGGACTGAGTCCATATACACTAATTCACTATAGATACTTATAGACTTCCCTTCTGATTCCATTTACCAGCCAAAAGTCCCAAAAAAGGTTTTTTAAAGTTATTATTTTTTCTTTAAACAAGTTTTGTCTGTACCAGAAGTCCATATTTAACTTACTGAACATATTTTTGGCCCAAGAGTCCTTGAACACTAACTTACTATACATACACACTCGTTGACTTCCCTTATGAATCCAATTACTAGCCAAAAGTTCCACAAAAGGTTTTATTGTTTTTTTACTATTATTATTTTTTACATATTATGGCTGTACAGAAGTCCATATTTGACCTACTGAAAATATTTTTGTCCCAAAGGTCAAAAAGTCACTCATTGACTTTCCTTCTGGTTCCAATTAGTAGCTAAAAGGTCTACAAAAGGTTTAATTTTTAATTTTTTTTTTAATTTTTTTTTACTTATTACGGCTGTACAAGAACTCCATATTTGACCTACTGAACAAGTTTTTGTCCCTAAGGTCAAAAAGTCAATCATTGACTTTCCTTCTGGTTCCAATTAGTAGCTAAAAGGACTACAAAAGGTTTTTTTTTTCTTTTTTTACATATTATGGCTGTACAAGAAGTCCATATTTGACCTACTGAACAAATTTTTGTCCAAAAGGTCAAAAAGTCACTCATTGACTTCCCTTCTGTTTCCAATAAGTAGCTTACAGGTCTACAAAAGGTTTTCATTTTATTGATTTTTTTTAATTTATTTTTTTACATATTATGGCAGTACAACGTCCATATTTGACCTACTGAACATGTTTTTGGAATAAGAGTCCATACACACTAATTCACTATACATAATCATTGACTTCCATTCTGGTTCCAATTAGTAGCTAAAAGGTCTACAAAAGGTTTTAATTTTTTTTTCTTTCTTTTTTTTTTTTTTTACATATTATGGCTGTACAAGAAGTCTATATTTGACCTACTGAACACGTTTTTGTCCCAAAGGTCAAAAAGTCACTCATTGACTTTCCTTCTGGTTTCAATTAGTTGCTCAAAGGTCTACAAAAGGTTTGAATTTTTTTTTTTTTTTTTTTTACATATTATGGCTTTACAAGAAGTCCATATTTGACCTACTGAACAATTTTTTTTTCCAAAGGTCAAAAAGTCACTAATTGATTTCCCTTCTGATTCCAATAAGTAGCTTACAGGTCTAAAAAAGGTTAAATATTTTTTATTTTTTATTTTTTTTATTTTTACATATTATGGCTTTACAGAAGTCCATATTTGACCTACTGAACATATTTTTGGCCCAAAGGTAAAAAAAGGTCACTCATTGACATCCCTTCTGATTCCAATAAGTAGCTAAAAGGTCAACAAAAGGTCTCAATCCTTTATCTTTTCTTTCAAACATATTATGGCTGTACAAGAAGTCCATATTTGACCTACTGAACAAGTTTTTGTCCCAAAGGTCAAAAAGTCACTCATTGACTTTCCTTCTGGTTCCAATTAGTAGCTAAAAGATCTACTAAAGGTTTTAATTTTGTTTCTTGTTTTTTTTTTTTTTTTTACATATTATTGCCGTACAGAAGACCATATTTGACCTATTGAACAAATTTTTGTCCCAAAGGTCAAAAAGTCACTCATTGACTTTAATTCTAGTTCCAATTAGCAATTAGTAGCTAAAAGGTCTACAAAAGGTTTTTATTTTTTTTTATTATTATTATTTTTTTTACATATTATGTCTGTACAGAAGTCCATAATTGACCTACTGAACAAATTTTTGTCACAAAGGTCAAAAAGTCACTCATTGACTTTCCTTCTGGTTCCAATTAGCAATTAGTAGCGTCTCGGTTACGGATGTAACCCTCGTTCCCTGAGGAGGGAACGGAGACGTAACGTTAGTGACTAACGAATGGGGGTTTCGCTTAGAAGCCTATCAACTTCGAGTTTAGAGAAAACGCCCAATGGCGTGCCAATGCCATGGGGCATGCGGAATTTGCATACGTAACTCCGCCTCACCGCGTGAGTATATAAGGAAGTACGTGGCAATATCGCATTATGTGACCTGCTTGAGGAGCCAAGACTGAACTCCTGCGTTCCAGGTAGCACAGCTGATGTGGCAACGGGACGTTACGTCTCCGTTCCCTCCTCAGGGAACGAGGGTTACATCCGTAACCAAGACGTTCCCTTTCGTTCAGTCACTACGACGTAACGTTAGTGACTAACGAATGGGGGTCCCAATATAATCCCGCCACTCAGCTGTCTTCCAGTGCCCTGCGTAAGTGTGAGTACCCTGTCGTAAGACTAGTACGGACGAAGGACTCCCAGTTATCACAGGATTACCAAGGTACACTGGGAAGCATATCCCAGTGAGGGAATGCCAAGAATGCCTACCCGTGGGGAGGACTTAAGAGACATATATGAGCCGGCTAGGGGCTGCATATGGAGATCTCTAGGGTACCAGCCGAAGGTGGATTTTTAACCCTAGGGTTGGCGGGGGACACGCCAAGGGAAGAAACCCGCTCACTGCGGAGACTTACGGTGAAATACTCATGTGGGGGTCGCCGGAGGGGAACCATGCACACGGGGCACCTGGCCGGAGACGAGGGTCTGGGCTCGCTAGAGGGCAGACACACAGGTATCGGCGTAAGCAGTGCTGGAGGAGCTCAGGGCTCTCGGGGGAGCTCACCTGAGGAAATATCGCACGTATCCAGTCCGTGGAGTGGAGTGGCGAGCAAGCGAAGACACCCGAAAGAGTTGGGTGTCGCCCAGCCTGCAGCTCTGCAGATGTCTGTCAGCGAGGCGCCATGCGCTAGAGCCCAAGAGGAGGCCACACTCCGAGTGGAGTGTGCCCTCAC
Organism: Gobio gobio; assembly: GCF_949357685.1. Taxonomy (NCBI): domain Eukaryota; kingdom Metazoa; phylum Chordata; class Actinopteri; order Cypriniformes; family Gobionidae; genus Gobio; species Gobio gobio. The sequence continues at coordinate 14,929,139 of NC_137107.1, read as the reverse complement.
ACCAAGGGGACATGGTCGACCTTGCTGCTGGTAAGCCAAAACAACGGTGTCCACTATCCAGTGAGACAACCTTTGCTTTGAGAGAGCACTTCCCTTCCGCTCTCCACCATAACAGACAAAGAGCTGGTCTGAGGTCCTGAAACACTGCGTCATGTCTACGTAGGCGCGGAGGGCGCGTACTGGACAAAGCAATGCCAAGGCTGGGTCTGCCTCCTCCAAAGGCAGCGCTTGCAGGTTCACTACCTGCTCTGAAGAGAGTGGTAGGAACCTTGGGCACACATCCAGGCCGGGGTCTCAGGATCACGTGAGAGTTAGCCGGCCCGAATTCCAGGCATGCTTCGTCAACCGAAAAAGCCTGGAGGTCCCCGACCCTCTTAAGAGAGGCCAATGCGGTCAGCAGAGCCGTCTTCATCGACAGGAACTTAATATCAACCAACCGCAAAGGCTCAAGGGAGGCCTCTGCAGAGTACTTAGAACTACTGAGAGGTCCCAAGAGGGTACGAGAGGAGAGCGAGGAGGATTCGGTCTCCTCGCTCCCCTCAGGAACCTGATGATCAGGTCATGCTGACTTACCTTTTTGTTCTCCAAGAGATTGTGGCGGGCAGATATAGCGGCCACATAAACTTTGAGGGTGGAGGGAGACAGCCCACGCTCCAACCCCTCTCGGAGAACTCAAGCACGGACCCGATCGGGCATTTCCAGGGGTCTTCTTGGCGGGAAGAGCACCAGGTGACGAAGAGGTTCCACTTCAACGCATAGGCATGCCGAGTGGACTCTGCCCTAGCGGAAGTGATGGTGGCGACCACCGTAGGTGGCAGGCCACTCAAACCTGCCGCGTCCCGTCCAGGAGCCACACGTGGAGGTTCCACAGGTCGGGACGCGGGTGCCATAGGGTGCCCCGTCTCTGAGTAAGGAGGTCCGGTCTCAGAGGAATAGGCCAGGGAGGGGCTGTCGCAAGGAGAATGAGTTCGGGGAACCAAGTTTGGCCGTGCCAGTACGGGGCGACCAAAAGGACCCGCTCCTTGTCCTCCCTGATCTTGCACAGGAGCTGTGCGAGTAGGCTCACTGGGGGGAACGCATATTTGCGTAGGCCCCGCGGCCAGCTGTACGCCAGTGCATCCGTGCCGAGCGTGCCCTCGGTCAGGGAATAGAACAGGCTGCAGTGGGAAGGGTCGTGGGAGGCAAACAGATCTACCTGTGCGTCGCCGAACTGTTCCCAAATCAGCGAAGCCAGTGCTGAAGTGGTCTCATATGAAGCAATCCGAGCGGCGTTACCGCGGCTGCAGATGCCATATGCCCCAGGAGCCTCTGAAATAGTTTCAGTGGAACCGCACTCTTGCTCTCGATTTGACGGAGGCAAGTCAGCAGCGACTGCGCGCGCTCGCTCGTAAGCTGCGCGCACATGGCGACCGAGTCGATCTCCATACCGAGAAAAGAGATCCTCAGCACGGGGCAAAGTTTGCTCTTTTCCCAGTTGACCCGAAGGCCCAGACGGGCTAAGTGGTGGAGAACCAGATCTCTGTGTCCGCACACCTGCTCTCGAGAGTGGCCCAGTATGAGCCAGTCATCGAGGTAGTTCAGGATGCGGACCCCGTGCTGCCGAAGGGGCGCAAGGGCTGCCTCTGCAATCTTCGTGAAGACGCGAGGGGACAGAGATAGCCCGAATGGGAGAACCGCGTACTGATATGCCCGCCCCTCGAAAGCAAACCGTAGGAACGGTCTGTGTCGAGGAAGGATGGAGACATGGAAGTAGGCGTCCTTCAGGTCGATCGCTGCAAACCAATAGTAAGGACGAACGCATTCGAAAAGGCGTTTCGCAGTCAACATCTTGAACGGAAGCCGGTGAAGGGATCGGTTCAAGATGCGAAGGTCCAGGATTGGTCGTAACCCACCGGTTTTCTTGAGTACAATGAAGTAGGGGCTGTAGAACCCCGACTTCATCTCGGCCGGAGGGACAAGCTCGATCGCACCCTTCGCCAGTAGAGTGGCAATCTCCGCACGCATGACGGGGGCATGGGCCCCGGTCACGGTATAGCGGACTCCCCTGTAACGGGGAGGAGCCTGCGCGAACTGAATCGCGTAGCCGAGCCTGACGGTCCGCGCAACTCAGCGGGACAGCCCCGGAAGCTGAAGCCATGCTTCCAGAGACTGCACCAACGGGGCCATACGGACGGCAGACGTACCCAGGGTGGGGCAGCGAGGCAGCGTTACCGGCCCGGACAGGGGAGGCTGTTGGGCGTCCCGGGGTCGGGGCACGGTTAACGGCTGCGTCCTGACAGAGGAGACCAGGGAAGGACGCACGTTCCACTGGGGTCTGCTCTGCCAGGGGGCTGGCGACAGAGAGGGATGCGAGTGGCGAGACCCGAGGGTGGCGCGCACTGTCATCACCGGTCTCTGGGTCCTCAGAGACAGGAACATGAGTTCTTCCCAAGCGCTGATAGCCCGGGGGCCAGCAGCGGAAGAATTTTCCCCCGGCCCTCCACCGGGGGAAGGAGAGGCCCTGCTACCATCCCCTGGGAAGAACTGGAACCCATCTCTGAGTTGTCCACCTCCAGCCTGGCGTTTAACCAGTCTGGGGAGCGGACTGGGCGACATCCTCAACCACCTCCACGGCGCGGCCCAGGTGAAGACTGCTGCTGGGGCCGGGCGGGAAGAGGGAGGGCGCCCTCGGCGGCGAGCGGACTGAGGCGACTGAGCCGGCGGCTGGTGCAGCAGCTGGCCGCCGGGGCAGTACGTGTTGCAGCCTCAGTCTACTCTGGGGCGGCCGATAACTGTTGGAATCAGTTCTCGGCCGCGCCGCCGAAGAGGCCAGCCTGGGATATGGGTGAGTTGAGGAGGCGGGCCCGCTCAACGTCCTCCACATCACCAGGTAAGGCCAGGTGTTCTCCCGGACCACAGCTGTGGACATCGCCCAACCCAGGGAGCGTGTGGCCACCTTCACCGCCCGGGGGCGGGGTCAGTTGCGGCACGCAGCTCAATGAAGAGCCCTGGGTCGGCTCCACCCTTGTGCATGTGCAAAGGGGCGGCGGCCTGCCCGTAGCTCTGCGGGACCACGCCACCGAAGTAGACAAGCCCACAGGCTTTGGGAGGGTGCTTAGGACAGCCACACCACGCCACGTCAAAGCCCTCTGTGGACACCGTAGTGAGCAACAGAGAGTTCAACAGTGGGGGGGAGGGGGCCCCAGTGTACCCTAGGCCGCGGCCCCATCAAGGGCAGAGAAGGCGGAGGAGGCCACCAAACGGTCGCGGGAAGCACGGGGACTTCCGGGACCGCGTGATCTCCTCATGCACCCCGGGAGCGAAAGGCATTGGGGGCGGGGCCCAACAGCTGTCGGGTGCCGCCCCCAAAAACCAATCGCACAACCACGAGCACCCGCGACTGGGCGGAGTTCCACACCAGCGCGAGACTCGCGGCTGCCCGAGATAACATGGCTGTCAACTTTAGGTCAGATCAGGCAGTGCTGACACACCCGGAGGCGGAGCACAGCCTAAATCGTCATCCCCAAAGGACTCCAGCCCACCTTGGGATGCGGCGATCGACATCTCACTGCTATCCGGAGCGTGAACTGAACGAACGGGGCGTCAGAGACGGGCCGTAGATTCAATCCAACACTCGCGGGAGCGATGTATAAGAGGGGGGCGTGGCCCGAGGAATGAACGTCGGGGTTCTTAATACCACAGCACCGCCCCCAGGTCACCCTGGCCACCAGCCAAAGTACCATCTCACTCGGGGACGGTAGATTGGGGTGTGGCAGAGGGGACTCTCTCTCCTCACGGAGATCATTGAGTCTCGACCGCGACATCGTGATGGTCACGCCCCCGCAATGGAAACGTGACACATCCGCAAACACTGCCCGAACGTGCAGAAGCCCAAACACGCTCGAGCAGTGAATGCGTCCATAGACAGCAGCGGAAAATCGATCGCACCCGGAAGTGCACGGGCGAGCTGTCTTGAAAAGCTCTTTTTGTGAGAGGAAAGCCTCGCAGTCGATGCCGAAGCGCCCAGGGAAACACACACCAGCTGTCAAACGGACCACTGCGCAGATCAGCAGGCAGGAAGTATGCGATCACTGGAACGCGCCGTTACACCAACACCGACTGGAAAGCTGCTCGTCTCGAAGAAGCTGACAGAGTCTCAGAAGGCTGTAGGAGTGAAGAGGTAGGTTCTCTTGGCTCCGAAAGCAGAACATAATGCGATATTGCCACGTACTTCCTTATATACTCACGCGGTGAGGCGGAGTTACGTATGCAAATTCCGCATGCCCCATGGCATTGGCACGCCATTGGGCGTTTTCTCTAAACTCGAAGTTGATAGGCTTCTAAGCGAAACCCCCATTCGTTAGTGACTAACGTTACGTCGTAGTGACTGAACGAAAGGGAACTAAAAGGTCTACAAAAGTTTTTTTTTATTTTTTATTATTATTATTTTTTTTTTACATATTATGGCTGTACGGAAGTCCATATTTGACCTACTGAACTAATTTTTGTCCCAAAGGTCAAAAAGTCACTCATTGACTTTCCTTCTGGTTCCAAATAGTAGCTAAAAGGTCTACAAATGGTTTTAATTTTTTTTTTTTTCTTACATATTATGGCTGTACAGAAGTCTATATTTGACCTACTGAACAAATTTTTGGCCCAAAGGTAAAAAAAGGTCACTCGTTGCCTTCCCATCTGATTCCACTAAGTAGCTTACAGGTCTACAAAAAGTTTTACATTTTTTTTTTTTTTTTTTTTTTTTTTTTTACATATTATGGCTTTACAAGAAGTCCATATTTGACCTACTGAACAATTTTTTTTTCCAAAGGTCAAAAAGTCACTCATTGATTTCCCTTCTGATTCCAATAAGTAGCTTACAGGTCTAAAAAAGGTTAAATATTGTTTTTTTTTTTTTTTTTTTTTTTTTTTTTTTTACATATTATGGCTTTACAGAAGTCCATATTTGACCTACTGAACATATTTTTGGCCCAAAGGTAAAAAAAAGGTCACTCAATGACATCCCTTCTGATTCCAATAAGTAGCTAAAAGGTCAACAAAAGGTTTCAATTCTTTTTTCTTTTCTTTCAAACATATTATGGCTGTACAAGAAGTCCATATTTGACCTACTGAACAAGTTTTTGGCCCAAAGGTCAAAAAGTCACTCATTGACTTTCCTTCTGGTTCCAATTAGTAGCTAAAAGGTCTACAAAAAGTTAGAATTTTTTTTTATTTTTTTATTTTTTACATATTATGGCTGTACAGAAGTCCATATTTGACTAAAGGTCTACAAAAAGGTGTGAATTTTTTTTTATTTAGGTTTTTTTTTTTTTTTTTTTTTTACATATTATGGCCGTACAGAAGACCATATTTGACCTACTGAACAAATAATTGTCCAAAAGGTCAAACAGTCACTCATTGACTTTCCTTCTGGTTCCAATTAGCAATTAGTAGCTAAAAGGTCTACAAAAGGTTTTAATTTTTTTTATAATTTTTTTATTTTTTTTTACATATTATGGCTGTACAGAAGTCCATATTTGACTAAAGGTCTACAAAAAGGTGTGAATTTTTTTTTATTTAGTTTTTTTTTTTTTTTTTTTTTTTTTTTACATATTATGGCTGTAAAAGAAGTCCATATTTGACCTACTGAACAAGTTTTTGTCCCAAAGGTCAAAAAGTCACTCATTGACTTTCCATCTGGTTCCAATTAGTAGCTAAAAGGTCTACAAAAGGTTTTTTTTTTTTTATTATTATTATTATTATTATTTTTTTTTACATATTATGTCTGTACAGAAGTCCATATTTGACCTACTGAACAAATTTTTGTCCCAAAGGTCAAAAAGTCACACATTGACTTTCCTTTTGGTTCCAATTAGTAGCTAAAAGGTCTACAAATGGTTTAAATTTTTTTTTTTTTTTTTTTTTTTTTTTTTTTTTTTTTTACATATTATGGCTGTACAGAAGTCTATATTTGACCTACTGAACAAATTTTTGGCCCAAAGGTAAAAAAAGGTCACTCGTTGCCTTCCCATCTGATTCCACTAAGTAGCTTACAGGTCTACAAAAAGTTTTAAAAATTTTTTTTTACATATTATGGCTTTACAGAAGTCCATATTTGACCCACTGAACATATTTTTAGTCCAAGATTCCATAAACACTAATTTACTATACATACTCATTGACTTCCCTTCTTATTCCCATTACAAGCCAAAGGTTCCACAAAAGGTTTAAAAGTTTGTTTTACATGTTATGGATGTACAGAAGTCTATATTTGACCTTCTGAATAAATTCTTGGCCCAAAGGTCAAAAAAGTCACTCATTGACTTCCCTTCTGATTCCAATTAGTAGCTAAAAGGTCCATAGAAGGTTTTATTTTTTTTAATTTTTTTTTTTTTTTTACATATTATGGCTGTACAGAAGTCCATATTTGACCTACTGAACAAATTTTTGTCCCAAAGGTCAAAAAGTCACTCATTGACTTTCCTTCTGGTACCAATAAGTAGCTAAAAGGTCTACAAAAGGTTATTTTTATTTATTTTTTTTTTTTACATGTTATGGCCGTACAAAGTCCATATTTGACCTACTGAGCAAATTTTTGTCTCAAAGGTCAAAAAGTCACTCATTGACTTCCCTTTTGTTTCCAATAAGTAGCTTACAGGTCTAAAAAAGGTTATAATTTTTTTTTTTTTTTGGCTGTACAAAGTCCATCTTTGACCTACTGAACAAATTTTTGTCCCAAAGGTCAAAAAGTCACTCATTGACTTCCCTTCTGGTTACAATTAGCAATTAGTAGCTAAAAGGTCTACAAAAGGTTTTTTTTTTTTTTTTTATTTATTTATTTTTTTTACATATTATGGCTGTACAGAAGTCCATATTTGACTAAAGGTCTACAAAAAGGTGTGAATTTTTTTTTATTTAGGTTTTTTTTTTTTTTTTTTTTACATATTATGGCCGTACAGAAGACCATATTTGACCTACTAAACAAATAATTGTCCCAAAGGTCAAAAAGTCACTCATTGACTTTCCTTCTGGTTCCAATTAGCAATTAGTAGCTAAAAGGTCTACAAAAGGTTTTTATTTTTTTTATTATTTATTATTTTTTTTTACATATTATGGCTGTACAGAAGTCCATATTTGACTAAAGGTCTACAAAAAGGTGTGAATTTTTTTTTATTTAGTTTTTTTTTTTTTTTTTTTTTTTTTTTACATATTATGGCTGTAAAAGAAGTCCATATTTGACCTACTGAACAAGTTTTTGTCCCAAAGGTCAAAAAGTCACTCATTGACTTTCCATCTGGTTCCAATTAGTAGCTAAAAGGTCTACAAAAGGTTTTTTTTTTTTATTATTATTATTATTTTTTTTTTTACATATTATGTCTGTACAGAAGTCCATATTTGACCTACTGAACAAATTTTTGTCCCAAAGGTGAAAAAGTCACACATTGACTTTCCTTTTGGTTCCAATTAGTAGCTAAAAGGTCTACAAATGGTTTAAATTTTTTTTTTTTTTTTTTTTACATATTATGGCTGTACAGAAGTCTATATTTGACCTACTGAACAAATTTTTGGCCCAAAGGTAAAAAAAGGTCACTCGTTGCCTTCCCATCTGATTCCACTAAGTAGCTTACAGGTCTACAAAAAGTTTTACCTTTTTTTTTTTTTTTTTTTTTTTTACATATTATGGCTTTACAGAAGTCCATATTTGACCTAGTGAACATATTTTTAGTCCAAGATTCCATAAACACTAATTTACTATACATACTCATTGACTTCCCTTCTTATTCCCATTACAAGCCAAAGGTTCCACAAAAGGTTTAAAAGTTTGTTTTACATGTTATGGATGTACAGAAGTCTATATTTGACCTTCTGAATAAATTCTTGGCCCAAAGGTCAAAAAAGTCACTCATTGACTTCCCTTCTGATTCCAATTAGTAGCTAAAAGGTCCATAGAAGGTTTTATTTTTTTTAATTTTTATTTTTTTTACATGTTATGGCTGTACAGAAGTCCATATTTGACCTACTGAACAAATTTTTGTCCCAAAGGTCAAAAAGTCACTCATTGACTTTCCTTCTGGTACCAATAAGTAGCTAAAAGGTCTACAAAAGGTTATTTTTATTTTTATTTTTTTTTACATGTTATGGCCGTACAAAGTCCATATTTGACCTACTGAGCAAATTTTTGTCTCAAAGGTCAAAAAGTCACTCATTGACTTCCCTTTTGTTTCCAATAAGTAGCTTACAGGTCTAAAAAAGGTTATAATTTTTTTTTTTTTTTGGCTGTACAAAGTCCATCTTTGACCTACTGAACAAATTTTTGTCCCAAAGGTCAAAAAGTCACTCATTGACTTCCCTTCTGGTTACAATTAGTAGCTAAAATTTCTACAAAAGTTTTTTTTTTTTTTTTTTTTTTTTTTACATATTATGGCTGTACAAGAAGTCCATATTTGACCTACTGAACATATTTTTAGTCCAAGAATCCATAAACACTAATTTACTATACATACTCATTGACTTCCCTTCTTATTCCCATTACAAGCCAAAGGTTCCACAAAAGGTTTAAAAGTTTGTTTTACATGTTATGGATGTACAGAAGTCTATATTTGACCTTCTGAATAAATTCTTGGCCCAAAGGTCAAAAAAGTCACTCATTGACTTCCCTTCTGATTCCAATTAGTAGCTAAAAGGTCCATAGAAGGTTTTATTTTTTTTAATTTTTATTTTTTTTACATGTTATGGCTGGACAGAAGTCCATATTTGACCTACTGAACACATTTTTGTCCCAAAGGTCAAAAAGTCACTCATTGACTTTCCTTCTGGTACCAATAAGTAGCTAAAAGGTCTACAAAAGGTTATTTTTATTTTTATTTTTTTTACATGTTATGGCCGTACAAAGTCCATATTTGACCTACTGAGCAAATTTTTGTCTCAAAGGTCAAAAAGTCACTCATTGACTTCCCTTTTGTTTCCAATAAGTAGCTTACAGGTCTAAAAAAGGTTATAATTTTTTTTTTGGCTGTACAAAGTCCATCTTTGACCTACTGAACAAATTTTTGTCCCAAAGGTCAAAAAGTCACTCATTGACTTCCCTTCTGGTTACAATTAGTAGCTAAAATTTCTACAAAACTTTTTTTTTTTTTTGTACATATTATGGCTGTACAAGAAGTCCATATTTGACCTACTGAACAAGTTTTTGTCCCAAAGGCCAAAAAGTCACTCATTGACTTTCCGTCTTGTTCCAATTAGTAGCTAAAAGGTTTACAAAAGGTTTGGAAATGTTTTTTTTTGTTGTTGTTTTTTTTAAATATTATGGCTGTACAGAAGTCCATTTTGACCTACTGAACAAGTTTTTGTCCCAAAGGCCAAAAAGTCACTCATTGACTTTCCTTCTGGTTCCAATTAGTAGCTAAAAGGTCTACAAAAGGTTTGATTTTTTTTTTTCATATTATGGCTGTACAGAAGACCATATTTGACCTACTGAACAAGTTTTTGTCCCAAAAGGTCAAAAAGTCACTCATTGACTTTCCTTCTGGTTCCAATTAGTAGCTAAAAGGTCTACAAAAGGTTTGATTTTTTTTTTACATATTATGTCTGTACAGAAGTCCATATTTGACCTACTGAACAAATTTTTGTCCCAAAGGTCAAAAAGTCACACATTGACTTTCCTTCTGGTTCCAATTAGTAGCTAAAAGGTCTACAAATGGTTTAAATTTTTTTTTTTTTTTTTTTTTTTTTTTTACATATTATGTCTGTACAGAAGTCTATATTTGACCTACTGAACAAATTTTTGGCCCAAAGGTAAAAAAAGGTCACTCGTTGCCTTCCCATCTGATTCCACTAAGTAGCTTACAGGTCTACAAAAAGTTTTAAATATTTTTTTTTTATTTTATTTTTTTTTTTTTTTATACATATTATGGCTTTACAGAAGTCCATATTTGACCCACTGAACATATTTTTAGTCCAAGATTCCATAAACACTAATTTACTATACATACTCATTGACTTCCCTTCTTATTCCCATTACAAGCCAAAGGTTCCACAAAGGGTTTAAAAGTTTGTTTTACATGTTATGGATGTACAGAAGTCTATATTTGACCTTCTGAATAAATTCTTGGCCCAAAGGTCAAAAAAGTCACTCATTGACTTCCCTTCTGATTCCAATTAGTAGCTAAAAGGTCCATAGAAGGTTTTATTTTTTTAAATTTTTTTTTTTTTTTTTACATGTTATGGCTGTACAGAAGTCCATATTTGACCTACTGAACAAGTTTTTGTCCCAAAGGTCAAAAAGTCACTCATTGACTTTCCATCTGGTTCCAATTAGTAGCTAAAAGGTCTACAAAAGGTTTTTTTTTATTATTATTATTATTATTATTATTTTTTTTTACATATTATGTCTGTACAGAAGTCCATATTTGACCTACTGAACAAATTTTTGTCCCAAAGGTCAAAAAGTCACACATTGACTTTCCTTTTGGTTCCAATTAGTAGCTAAAAGGTCTACAAATGGTTTAAATTTTTTTTTTTTTTTTTTTTTTTCTTACATATTATGGCTGTACAGAAGTCTATATTTGACCTACTGAACAAATTTTTGGCCCAAAGGTAAAAAAAGGTCACTCGTTGCCTTCCCATCTGATTCCACTAAGTAGCTTACAGGTCTACAAAAAGTTTTACATTTTTTTTTTTTTTTTTTTTTTTTTTTTTACATATTATGGCTTTACAAGAAGTCCATATTTGACCTACTGAACAATTTTTTTTTCCAAAGGTCAAAAAGTCACTCATTGATTTCCCTTCTGATTCCAATAAGTAGCTTACAGGTCTAAAAAAGGTTAAATATTGTTTTTTTTTTTTTTTTTTTTTTTTTTTTTTTTACATATTATGGCTTTACAGAAGTCCATATTTGACCTACTGAACATATTTTTGGCCCAAAGGTAAAAAAAAGGTCACTCAATGACATCCCTTCTGATTCCAATAAGTAGCTAAAAGGTCAACAAAAGGTTTCAATTCTTTTTTCTTTTCTTTCAAACATATTATGGCTGTACAAGAAGTCCATATTTGACCTACTGAACAAGTTTTTGGCCCAAAGGTCAAAAAGTCACTCATTGACTTTCCTTCTGGTTCCAATTAGTAGCTAAAAGGTCTACAAAAAGTTAGAATTTTTTTTTATTTTTTTATTTTTTACATATTATGGCTGTACAGAAGTCCATATTTGACTAAAGGTCTACAAAAAGGTGTGAATTTTTTTTTATTTAGGTTTTTTTTTTTTTTTTTTTTTTACATATTATGGCCGTACAGAAGACCATATTTGACCTACTGAACAAATAATTGTCCAAAAGGTCAAACAGTCACTCATTGACTTTCCTTCTGGTTCCAATTAGCAATTAGTAGCTAAAAGGTCTACAAAAGGTTTTAATTTTTTTTATAATTTTTTTATTTTTTTTTACATATTATGGCTGTACAGAAGTCCATATTTGACTAAAGGTCTACAAAAAGGTGTGAATTTTTTTTTATTTAGTTTTTTTTTTTTTTTTTTTTTTTTTTTACATATTATGGCTGTAAAAGAAGTCCATATTTGACCTACTGAACAAGTTTTTGTCCCAAAGGTCAACAAGTCACTCATTGACTTTCCATCTGGTTCCAATTAGTAGCTAAAAGGTCTACAAAAGGTTTTTTTTTTTTTATTATTATTATTATTATTATTTTTTTTTACATATTATGTCTGTACAGAAGTCCATATTTGACCTACTGAACAAATTTTTGTCCCAAAGGTCAAAAAGTCACACATTGACTTTCCTTTTGGTTCCAATTAGTAGCTAAAAGGTCTACAAATGGTTTAAATTTTTTTTTTTTTTTTTTTTTTTTTTTTTTTTTTTTTTACATATTATGGCTGTACAGAAGTCTATATTTGACCTACTGAACAAATTTTTGGCCCAAAGGTAAAAAAAGGTCACTCGTTGCCTTCCCATCTGATTCCACTAAGTAGCTTACAGGTCTACAAAAAGTTTTAAAAATTTTTTTTTACATATTATGGCTTTACAGAAGTCCATATTTGACCCACTGAACATATTTTTAGTCCAAGATTCCATAAACACTAATTTACTATACATACTCATTGACTTCCCTTCTTATTCCCATTACAAGCCAAAGGTTCCACAAAAGGTTTAAAAGTTTGTTTTACATGTTATGGATGTACAGAAGTCTATATTTGACCTTCTGAATAAATTCTTGGCCCAAAGGTCAAAAAAGTCACTCATTGACTTCCCTTCTGATTCCAATTAGTAGCTAAAAGGTCCATAGAAGGTTTTATTTTTTTTAATTTTTTTTTTTTTTTTACATATTATGGCTGTACAGAAGTCCATATTTGACCTACTGAACAAATTTTTGTCCCAAAGGTCAAAAAGTCACTCATTGACTTTCCTTCTGGTACCAATAAGTAGCTAAAAGGTCTACAAAAGGTTATTTTTATTTATTTTTTTTTTTTACATGTTATGGCCGTACAAAGTCCATATTTGACCTACTGAGCAAATTTTTGTCTCAAAGGTCAAAAAGTCACTCATTGACTTCCCTTTTGTTTCCAATAAGTAGCTTACAGGTCTAAAAAAGGTTATAATTTTTTTTTTTTTTTGGCTGTACAAAGTCCATCTTTGACCTACTGAACAAATTTTTGTCCCAAAGGTCAAAAAGTCACTCATTGACTTCCCTTCTGGTTACAATTAGCAATTAGTAGCTAAAAGGTCTACAAAAGGTTTTTTTTTTTTTTTTTATTTATTTATTTTTTTTACATATTATGGCTGTACAGAAGTCCATATTTGACTAAAGGTCTACAAAAAGGTGTGAATTTTTTTTTATTTAGGTTTTTTTTTTTTTTTTTTTTACATATTATGGCCGTACAGAAGACCATATTTGACCTACTAAACAAATAATTGTCCCAAAGGTCAAAAAGTCACTCATTGACTTTCCTTCTGGTTCCAATTAGCAATTAGTAGCTAAAAGGTCTACAAAAGGTTTTTATTTTTTTTATTATTTATTATTTTTTTTTACATATTATGGCTGTACAGAAGTCCATATTTGACTAAAGGTCTACAAAAAGGTGTGAATTTTTTTTTATTTAGTTTTTTTTTTTTTTTTTTTTTTTTTTTACATATTATGGCTGTAAAAGAAGTCCATATTTGACCTACTGAACAAGTTTTTGTCCCAAAGGTCAAAAAGTCACTCATTGACTTTCCATCTGGTTCCAATTAGTAGCTAAAAGGTCTACAAAAGGTTTTTTTTTTTTATTATTATTATTATTTTTTTTTTTACATATTATGTCTGTACAGAAGTCCATATTTGACCTACTGAACAAATTTTTGTCCCAAAGGTGAAAAAGTCACACATTGACTTTCCTTTTGGTTCCAATTAGTAGCTAAAAGGTCTACAAATGGTTTAAATTTTTTTTTTTTTTTTTTTTACATATTATGGCTGTACAGAAGTCTATATTTGACCTACTGAACAAATTTTTGGCCCAAAGGTAAAAAAAGGTCACTCGTTGCCTTCCCATCTGATTCCACTAAGTAGCTTACAGGTCTACAAAAAGTTTTACCTTTTTTTTTTTTTTTTTTTTTTTTACATATTATGGCTTTACAGAAGTCCATATTTGACCTAGTGAACATATTTTTAGTCCAAGATTCCATAAACACTAATTTACTATACATACTCATTGACTTCCCTTCTTATTCCCATTACAAGCCAAAGGTTCCACAAAAGGTTTAAAAGTTTGTTTTACATGTTATGGATGTACAGAAGTCTATATTTGACCTTCTGAATAAATTCTTGGCCCAAAGGTCAAAAAAGTCACTCATTGACTTCCCTTCTGATTCCAATTAGTAGCTAAAAGGTCCATAGAAGGTTTTATTTTTTTTAATTTTTATTTTTTTTACATGTTATGGCTGTACAGAAGTCCATATTTGACCTACTGAACAAATTTTTGTCCCAAAGGTCAAAAAGTCACTCATTGACTTTCCTTCTGGTACCAATAAGTAGCTAAAAGGTCTACAAAAGGTTATTTTTATTTTTATTTTTTTTTACATGTTATGGCCGTACAAAGTCCATATTTGACCTACTGAGCAAATTTTTGTCTCAAAGGTCAAAAAGTCACTCATTGACTTCCCTTTTGTTTCCAATAAGTAGCTTACAGGTCTAAAAAAGGTTATAATTTTTTTTTTTTTTTGGCTGTACAAAGTCCATCTTTGACCTACTGAACAAATTTTTGTCCCAAAGGTCAAAAAGTCACTCATTGACTTCCCTTCTGGTTACAATTAGTAGCTAAAATTTCTACAAAAGTTTTTTTTTTTTTTTTTTTTTTTTTTACATATTATGGCTGTACAAGAAGTCCATATTTGACCTACTGAACATATTTTTAGTCCAAGAATCCATAAACACTAATTTACTATACATACTCATTGACTTCCCTTCTTATTCCCATTACAAGCCAAAGGTTCCACAAAAGGTTTAAAAGTTTGTTTTACATGTTATGGATGTACAGAAGTCTATATTTGACCTTCTGAATAAATTCTTGGCCCAAAGGTCAAAAAAGTCACTCATTGACTTCCCTTCTGATTCCAATTAGTAGCTAAAAGGTCCATAGAAGGTTTTATTTTTTTTAATTTTTATTTTTTTTACATGTTATGGCTGGACAGAAGTCCATATTTGACCTACTGAACACATTTTTGTCCCAAAGGTCAAAAAGTCACTCATTGACTTTCCTTCTGGTACCAATAAGTAGCTAAAAGGTCTACAAAAGGTTATTTTTATTTTTATTTTTTTTACATGTTATGGCCGTACAAAGTCCATATTTGACCTACTGAGCAAATTTTTGTCTCAAAGGTCAAAAAGTCACTCATTGACTTCCCTTTTGTTTCCAATAAGTAGCTTACAGGTCTAAAAAAGGTTATAATTTTTTTTTTGGCTGTACAAAGTCCATCTTTGACCTACTGAACAAATTTTTGTCCCAAAGGTCAAAAAGTCACTCATTGACTTCCCTTCTGGTTACAATTAGTAGCTAAAATTTCTACAAAACTTTTTTTTTTTTTTGTACATATTATGGCTGTACAAGAAGTCCATATTTGACCTACTGAACAAGTTTTTGTCCCAAAGGCCAAAAAGTCACTCATTGACTTTCCGTCTTGTTCCAATTAGTAGCTAAAAGGTTTACAAAAGGTTTGGAAATGTTTTTTTTTGTTGTTGTTTTTTTTAAATATTATGGCTGTACAGAAGTCCATTTTGACCTACTGAACAAGTTTTTGTCCCAAAGGCCAAAAAGTCACTCATTGACTTTCCTTCTGGTTCCAATTAGTAGCTAAAAGGTCTACAAAAGGTTTGATTTTTTTTTTTCATATTATGGCTGTACAGAAGACCATATTTGACCTACTGAACAAGTTTTTGTCCCAAAAGGTCAAAAAGTCACTCATTGACTTTCCTTCTGGTTCCAATTAGTAGCTAAAAGGTCTACAAAAGGTTTGATTTTTTTTTTACATATTATGTCTGTACAGAAGTCCATATTTGACCTACTGAACAAATTTTTGTCCCAAAGGTCAAAAAGTCACACATTGACTTTCCTTCTGGTTCCAATTAGTAGCTAAAAGGTCTACAAATGGTTTAAATTTTTTTTTTTTTTTTTTTTTTTTTTTTACATATTATGTCTGTACAGAAGTCTATATTTGACCTACTGAACAAATTTTTGGCCCAAAGGTAAAAAAAGGTCACTCGTTGCCTTCCCATCTGATTCCACTAAGTAGCTTACAGGTCTACAAAAAGTTTTAAATATTTTTTTTTTATTTTATTTTTTTTTTTTTTTATACATATTATGGCTTTACAGAAGTCCATATTTGACCCACTGAACATATTTTTAGTCCAAGATTCCATAAACACTAATTTACTATACATACTCATTGACTTCCCTTCTTATTCCCATTACAAGCCAAAGGTTCCACAAAGGGTTTAAAAGTTTGTTTTACATGTTATGGATGTACAGAAGTCTATATTTGACCTTCTGAATAAATTCTTGGCCCAAAGGTCAAAAAAGTCACTCATTGACTTCCCTTCTGATTCCAATTAGTAGCTAAAAGGTCCATAGAAGGTTTTATTTTTTTAAATTTTTTTTTTTTTTTTTACATGTTATGGCTGTACAGAAGTCCATATTTGACCTACTGAACAAGTTTTTGTCCCAAAGGTCAAAAAGTCACTCATTGACTTTCCATCTGGTTCCAATTAGTAGCTAAAAGGTCTACAAAAGGTTTTTTTTTATTATTATTATTATTATTATTATTTTTTTTTACATATTATGTCTGTACAGAAGTCCATATTTGACCTACTGAACAAATTTTTGTCCCAAAGGTCAAAAAGTCACACATTGACTTTCCTTTTGGTTCCAATTAGTAGCTAAAAGGTCTACAAATGGTTTAAATTTTTTTTTTTTTTTTTTTTTTTTTTACATATTATGGCTGTACAGAAGTCTATATTTGACCTACTGAACAAATTTTTGGCCCAAAGGTAAAAAAAGGTCACTCGTTGCCTTCCCATCTGATTCCACTAAGTAGCTTACAGGTCTACAAAAAGTTTTAAATTTTTTTTTTTACATATTATGGCTTTACAGAAGTCCATATTTGACCCACTGAACATATTTTTAGTCCAAGATTCCATAAACACTAATTTACTATACATACTCATTGACTTCCCTTCTTATTCCCATTACAAGCCAAAGGTTCCACAAAAGGTTTAAAAGTTTGTTTTACATGTTATGGATGTACAGAAGTCTATATTTGACCTTCTGAATAAATTCTTGGCCCAAAGGTCAAAAAAGTCACTCATTGACTTCCCTTCTGATTCCAATTAGTAGCTAAAAGGTCCATAGAAGGTTTTATTTTTTTTATTTTTTATTTTTTTTTTACATATTATGGCTGTACAGAAGTCCATATTTGACCTACTGAACAAATTTTTGTCCCAAAGGTCAAAAAGTCACTCATTGACTTTCCTTCTGGTACCAATAAGTAGCTAAAAGGTCTACAAAAGGTTATTTTTTTTTTTTTTTTTTTTTTTTACATGTTATGGCCGTACAAAGTCCATATTTGACCTACTGAGCAAATTTTTGTCTCAAAGGTCAAAAAGTCACTCATTGACTTCCCTTTTGTTTCCAATAAGTAGCTTACAGGTCTAAAAAAGGTTATAATTTTTTTTTTTTTTTGGCTGTACAAAGTCCATCTTTGACCTACTGAACAAATTTTTGTCCCAAAGGTCAAAAAGTCACTCATTGACTTCCCTTCTGGTTACAATTAGCAATTAGTAGCTAAAAGGTTTACAAAAGGTTTTTATTTTTTTTTATTATTTTTTTTTTTTTTTTTACATATTATGGCTGTACAGAAGTCCATATTTGACTAAAGGTCTACAAAAAGGTGTGAATTTTTTTTTATTTAGGTTTTTTTTTTTTTTTTTTTACATATTATGGCCGTACAGAAGACCATATTTGACCTACTAAACAAATAATTGTCCCAAAGGTCAAAAAGTCACTCATTGACTTTCCTTCTGGTTCCAATTAGCAATTAGTAGCTAAAAGGTCTACAAAAGGTTTTTATTTTTTTTATTATTTATTATTTTTTTTTACATATTATGGCTGTACAGAAGTCCATATTTGACTAAAGGTCTACAAAAAGGTGTGAATTTTTTTTTATTTAGTTTTTTTTTTTTTTTTTTTTTTTTTTTACATATTATGGCTGTAAAAGAAGTCCATATTTGACCTACTGAACAAGTTTTTGTCCCAAAGGTCAAAAAGTCACTCATTGACTTTCCATCTGGTTCCAATTAGTAGCTAAAAGGTCTACAAAAGGTTTTTTTTTTTTATTATTATTATTATTTTTTTTTTTACATATTATGTCTGTACAGAAGTCCATATTTGACCTACTGAACAAATTTTTGTCCCAAAGGTGAAAAAGTCACACATTGACTTTCCTTTTGGTTCCAATTAGTAGCTAAAAGGTCTACAAATGGTTTAAAAATTTTTTTTTTTTTTTTTTTTTTACATATTATGGCTGTACAGAAGTCTATATTTGACCTACTGAACAAATTTTTGGCCCAAAGGTAAAAAAAAGGTCACTCGTTGCCTTCCCATCTGATTCCACTAAGTAGCTTACAGGTCTACAAAAAGTTTTACTTTTTTTTTTTTTTTTTTTTTTTTTTACATATTATGGCTTTACAGAAGTCCATATTTGACCTAGTGAACATATTTTTAGTCCAAGATTCCATAAACACTAATTTACTATACATACTCATTGACTTCCCTTCTTATTCCCATTACAAGCCAAAGGTTCCACAAAAGGTTTAAAAGTTTGTTTTACATGTTATGGATGTACAGAAGTCTATATTTGACCTTCTGAATAAATTCTTGGCCCAAAGGTCAAAAAAGTCACTCATTGACTTCCCTTCTGATTCCAATTAGTAGCTAAAAGGTCCATAGAAGGTTTTATTTTTTTTAATTTTTATTTTTTTTACATGTTATGGCTGTACAGAAGTCCATATTTGACCTACTGAACAAATTTTTGTCCCAAAGGTCAAAAAGTCACTCATTGACTTTCCTTCTGGTACAAATAAGTAGCTAAAAGGTCTACAAAAGGTTATTTTTATTTTTTTTATTTTTTTACATGTTATGGCCGTACAAAGTCCATATTTGACCTACTGAGCAAATTTTTGTCTCAAAGGTCAAAAAGTCACTCATTGACTTCCCTTTTGTTTCCAATAAGTAGCTTACAGGTCTAAAAAAGGTTATAATTTTTTTTTTTTTTTGGCTGTACAAAGTCCATCTTTGACCTACTGAACAAATTTTTGTCCCAAAGGTCAAAAAGTCACTCATTGACTTCCCTTCTGGTTACAATTAGTAGCTAAAATTTCTACAAAAGTTTTTTTTTTTTTTTTTTTTTTTTACATATTATGGCTGTACAAGAAGTCCATATTTGACCTACTGAACATATTTTTAGTCCAAGAATCCATAAACACTAATTTACTATACATACTCATTGACTTCCCTTCTTATTCCCATTACAAGCCAAAGGTTCCACAAAAGGTTTAAAAGTTTGTTTTACATGTTATGGATGTACAGAAGTCTATATTTGACCTTCTGAATAAATTCTTGGCCCAAAGGTCAAAAAAGTCACTCATTGACTTCCCTTCTGATTCCAATTAGTAGCTAAAAGGTCCATAGAAGGTTTTATTTTTTTTAATTTTTATTTTTTTTACATGTTATGGCTGGACAGAAGTCCATATTTGACCTACTGAACACATTTTTGTCCCAAAGGTCAAAAAGTCACTCATTGACTTTCCTTCTGGTACCAATAAGTAGCTAAAAGGTCTACAAAAGGTTATTTTTATTTTTATTTTTTTTTACATGTTATGGCCGTACAAAGTCCATATTTGACCTACTGAGCAAATTTTTGTCTCAAAGGTCAAAAAGTCACTCATTGACTTCCCTTTTGTTTCCAATAAGTAGCTTACAGGTCTAAAAAAGGTTATAATTTTTTTTTTGGCTGTACAAAGTCCATCTTTGACCTACTGAACAAATTTTTGTCCCAAAGGTCAAAAAGTCACTCATTGACTTCCCTTCTGGTTACAATTAGTAGCTAAAATTTCTACAAAACTTTTTTTTTTTTTTTTTACATATTATGGCTGTACAAGAAGTCCATATTTGACCTACTGAACAAGTTTTTGTCCCAAAGGCCAAAAAGTCACTCATTGACTTTCCGTCTTGTTCCAATTAGTAGCTAAAAGGTTTACAAAAGGTTTGGAAATGTTTTTTTTTGTTGTTGTTTTTTTTAAATATTATGGCTGTACAGAAGTCCATTTTGACCTACTGAACAAGTTTTTGTCCCAAAGGCCAAAAAGTCACTCATTGACTTTCCTTCTGGTTCCAATTAGTAGCTAAAAGGTCTACAAAAGGTTTGATTTTTTTTTCATATTATGGCTGTACAGAAGACCATATTTGACCTACTGAACAAGTTTTTGTCCCAAAAGGTCAAAAAGTCACTCATTGACTTTCCTTCTGGTTCCAATTAGTAGCTAAAAGGTCTACAAAAGGTTTGATTTTTTTTTTTACATATTATGTCTGTACAGAAGTCCATATTTGACCTACTGAACAAATTTTTGTCCCAAAGGTCAAAAAGTCACACATTGACTTTCCTTCTGGTTCCAATTAGTAGCTAAAAGGTCTACAAATGGTTTAAAAAATTTTTTTTTTTTTTTTTTTTTTACATATTATGTCTGTACAGAAGTCTATATTTGACCTACTGAACAAATTTTTGGCCCAAAGGTAAAAAAAGGTCACTCGTTGCCTTCCCATCTGATTCCACTAAGTAGCTTACAGGTCTACAAAAAGTTTTAAATATTTTTTTTTAATTTTTTTTTTTTTTTTTTTTATACATATTATGGCTTTACAGAAGTCCATATTTGACCCACTGAACATATTTTTAGTCCAAGATTCCATAAACACTAATTTACTATACATACTCATTGACTTCCCTTCTTATTCCCATTACAAGCCAAAGGTTCCACAAAGGGTTTAAAAGTTTGTTTTACATGTTATGGATGTACAGAAGTCTATATTTGACCTTCTGAATAAATTCTTGGCCCAAAGGTCAAAAAAGTCACTCATTGACTTCCCTTCTGATTCCAATTAGTAGCTAAAAGGTCCATAGAAGGTTTTATTTTTTTTAAATTTTTATTTTTTTTTACATGTTATGGCTGTACAGAAGTCCATATTTGACCTACTGAACAAATTTTTGTCCCAAAGGTCAAAAAGTCACTCATTGACTTTCCGTCTGGTACCAATAAGTAGCTAAAAGGTCTACAAAAGGTTATTTTTATTTTAATTTTTTTTACATGTTATGGCCGTACAAAGTCCATATTTGACCTACTGAGCAAATTTTTGTCTCAAAGGTCAAAAAGTCACTCATTGACTTCCCTTTTGTTTCCAATAAGTAGCTTACAGGTCTAAAAAAGGTTATAATTTTTTTTTTTTTTTGGCTGTACAAAGTCCATCTTTGACCTACTGAACAAATTTTTGTCCCAAAGGTCAAAAAGTCACTCATTGACTTCCCTTCTGGTTACAATTAGTAGCTAAAATTTCTACAAAAGTTTTTTTTTTTTTTGTACATATTATGGCTGTACAAGAAGTCCATATTTGACCTACTGAACAAGTTTTTGTCCCAAAGGCCAAAAAGTCACTCATTGACTTTCCTTCTGGTTCCAATTAGTAGCTAAAAGGTCTACAAAAGGTTTAATTTTTTTTTTTTTTTTTTTTTTTTACATATTACGGCTGTACAAGAACTCCATATTTGACCTACTGAACAAGTTTTTGTCCCTAAGGTCAAAAAGTCAATCATTGACTTTCCTTCTGGTTCCAATTAGTAGCTAAAAGGACTACAAAAGGTTTTAAATTTTTTTTTCTTCTTTTTTTCTTCTTTTTTTTTTACATATTATGGCTGTACAGAAGTCCATATTTGACCTACTGAACAAATTTTTGTCCCAAAGGTCAAAAAGTCACTCATTGACTTTCCTTCTGGTACCAATAAGTAGCTAAAAGGTCTACAAAAGTTTTTTTTTTTTTTTTTTTTTAAATTATGGCTGTACAACGTCCATATTTGACCTACTGAACAATTTTTTTTTCCAAAGGTCAAAAAGTCACTCATTGATTTCCCTTCTGATTCCAATTAGTAGCTAAATGGACTACAAAAGGTTTTAAAAAAAAAATTTTCTTCTTCTTTTTTTTTTTTTTTTTTTACATATTATGGCTGCACAGAAGTCCATATTTGACCTACTGAACAATTTTTTTGTCCCAAAGGTCAAAAAGTCAACCATTGACTTTCCTTCTGGTTCCAATTAGTAGCTAAAAGGTCTACAAAAGGTATAACAATTTTTTTTTTTTTTTTTTTTACATATCATGGCTGTACAGAAGTCCATATTTGACCTACTGAACAAGTTTTTGTCCCTAAGCTCAAAAAGTCACTCATTGACTTTCCTTCTTGTTCCAATTAGTAGCTAAAAGGTCTACAAAAGGTTTGGAATTTTTTTTTTTTTTTTTTTTTACATATTATGGCTGTACAGAAGACCATATTTGACCTACTGAACAAGTTTTTGTCCCAAAAGGTCAAAAAGTCACTCATTGACTTTCCTTCTGGTTCCAATTAGTAGCTAAAAGGTCTACAAAAGTTTTTTTTTTTTTTGTACATATTATGGCTGTACAAGAAGTCCATATTTGACCTACTGAACAAGTTTTTGTCCCAAAGGCCAAAAAGTCACTCATTGACTTTCCTTCTGGTTCCAATTAGTAGCTAAAAGGTCTACAAAAGGTTTAATTTTTTTTTTTTTTTTTTTTTTTTACATATTACGGCTGTACAAGAACTCCATATTTGACCTACTGAACAAGTTTTTGTCCCTAAGGTCAAAAAGTCAATCATTGACTTTCCTTCTGGTTCCAATTAGTAGCTAAAAGGACTACAAAAGGTTTTAAAAAAAATTTTCTTCTTTTTTTTTTTTTTTTTTTTACATATTATGGCTGTACAGAAGTCCATATTTGACCTACTGAACAAATTTTTGTCCCAAAGGTCAAAAAGTCACTCATTGACTTTCCTTCTGGTACCAATAAGTAGCTAAAAGGTCTACAAAAGTTTTTTTTTTTTTTTTTTTTAAATTATGGCTGTACAACGTCCATATTTGACCTACTGAACAATTTTTTTTTCCAAAGGTCAAAAAGTCACTCATTGATTTCCCTTCTGATTCCAATTAGTAGCTAAATGGACTACAAAATTTTTTAAAAAAAAATTTTTTTCTTCTTCTTTTTTTTTTTTTTTTTACATATTATGGCTGCACAGAAGTCCATATTTGACCTACTGAACAATTTTTTTGTCCCAAAGGTCAAAAAGTCAACCATTGACTTTCCTTCTGGTTCCAATTAGTAGCTAAAAGGTCTACAAAAGGTATAACAATTTTTTTTTTTTTTTTTTTACATATCATGGCTGTACACAAGTCCATATTTGACCTACTGAACAAGTTTTTGTCCCTAAGCTCAAAAAGTCACTCATTGACTTTCCTTCTTGTTCCAATTAGTAGCTAAAAGGTCTACAAAAGGTTTGGAAATTTTTTTTTTTTTTTTTTTTTTTTTACATATTATGGCTGTACAGAAGACCATATTTGACCTACTGAACAAGTTTTTGTCCCAAAAGGTCAAAAAGTCACTCATTGACTTTCCTTCTGGTTCCAATTAGTAGCTAAAAGGTCTACAAAAGGTTTGATTTTTTTTTTTACATATTATGTCTGTACAGAAGTCCATATTTGACCTACTGAACAAATTTTTGTCCCAAAGGTCAAAAAGTCACACATTGACTTTCCTTCTGGTTCCAATTAGTAGCTAAAAGGTCTACAAATGGTTTAAAATTTTTTTTTTTTTTTTTTTTTTTACATATTATGTCTGTACAGAAGTCTATATTTGACCTACTGAACAAATTTTTGGCCCAAAGGTAAAAAAAGGTCACTCGTTGCCTTCCCATCTGATTCCACTAAGTAGCTTACAGGTCTACAAAAAGTTTTAAATATTTTTTTTTTATTTATTTTTTTATTTTTTTTATACATATTATGGCTTTACAGAAGTCCATATTTGACCCACTGAACATATTTTTAGTCCAAGATTCCATAAACACTAATTTACTATACATACTCATTGACTTCCCTTCTTATTCCCATTACAAGCCAAAGGTTCCACAAAGGGTTTAAAAGTTTGTTTTACATGTTATGGATGTACAGAAGTCTATATTTGACCTTCTGAATAAATTCTTGGCCCAAAGGTCAAAAAAGTCACTCATTGACTTCCCTTCTGATTCCAATTAGTAGCTAAAAGGTCCATAGAAGGTTTTATTTTTTTAAAATTTTTATTTTTTTTTACATGTTATGGCTGTACAGAAGTCCATATTTGACCTACTGAACAAATTTTTGTCCCAAAGGTCAAAAAGTCACTCATTGACTTTCCGTCTGGTACCAATAAGTAGCTAAAAGGTCTACAAAAGGTTATTTTTATTTTTATTTTTTTTACATGTTATGGCCGTACAAAGTCCATATTTGACCTACTGAGCAAATTTTTGTCTCAAAGGTCAAAAAGTCACTCATTGACTTCCCTTTTGTTTCCAATAAGTAGCTTACAGGTCTAAAAAAGGTTATAATTTTTTTTTTTTTTTGGCTGTACAAAGTCCATCTTTGACCTACTGAACAAATTTTTGTCCCAAAGGTCAAAAAGTCACTCATTGACTTCCCTTCTGGTTACAATTAGTAGCTAAAATTTCTACAAAAGTTTTTTTTTTTTTGTACATATTATGGCTGTACAAGAAGTCCATATTTGACCTACTGAACAAGTTTTTGTCCCAAAGGCCAAAAAGTCACTCATTGACTTTCCTTCTGGTTCCAATTAGTAGCTAAAAGGTCTACAAAAGGTTTAATTTTTTTTTTTTTTTTTTTTTTTACATATTACGGCTGTACAAGAACTCCATATTTGACCTACTGAACAAGTTTTTGTCCCTAAGGTCAAAAAGTCAATCATTGACTTTCCTTCTGGTTCCAATTAGTAGCTAAAAGGACTACAAAAGGTTTTAAAAATTTTTTTCTTCTTTTTTTTTTTTTTTTTTACATATTATGGCTGTACAGAAGTCCATATTTGACCTACTGAACAAATTTTTGTCCCAAAGGTCAAAAAGTCACTCATTGACTTTCCTTCTGGTACCAATAAGTAGCTAAAAGGTCTACAAAAGTTTTTTTTTTTTTTTTTTTTTTAATTATGGCTGTACAACGTCCATATTTGACCTACTGAACAATTTTTTTTTCCAAAGGTCAAAAAGTCACTCATTGATTTCCCTTCTGATTCCAATTAGTATCTAAATGGACTACAAAAGGTTTTTAAAAAAAAATTTTCTTCTTCTTTTTTTTTTTTTTTTTTACATATCATGGCTGTACAGAAGTCCATATTTGACCTACTGAACAAGTTTTTGTCCCTAAGCTCAAAAAGTCACTCATTGACTTTCCTTCTTGTTCCAATTAGTAGCTAAATGGACTACAAAAGGTTTTTAAAAAAATTTTTTCTTCTTCTTTTTTTTTTTTTTTTTTACATATTATGGCTGTACAGAAGACCATATTTGACCTACTGAACAAATTTTTGTCCCAAAGGTCAAAAAGTCACTCATTGACTTTCCTTCTGGTTCCAATTAGTAGCTAAAAGGTCTACAAAAGGTTTGATTTTTTTTTTTTACATATTATGTCTGTACAGAAGTCCATATTTGACCTACTGAACACATTTTTGTCCCAAAGGTCAAAAAGTCACACATTGACTTTCCTTCTGGTTCCAATTAGTAGCTAAAAGGTCTACAAATGGTTTAAATTTTTTTTTTTTTTTTTTTTTTTTTACATATTATGTCTGTACAGAAGTCTATATTTGACCTACTGAACAAATTTTTGGCCCAAAGGTAAAAAAAGGTCACTCGTTGCCTTCCCATCTGATTCCACTAAGTAGCTTACAGGTCTACAAAAAGTTTTAAATTTTTTTTTTTTTTTTTACATATTATGGCTTTACAGAAGTCCATATTTGACCCACTGAACATATTTTTAGTCCAAGATTCCATAAACACTAATTTACTATACATACTCATTGACTTCCCTTCTTATTCCCATTACAAGCCAAAGGTTCCACAAAAGGTTTAAAAGTTTGTTTTACATGTTATGGATGTACAGAAGTCTATATTTGACCTTCTGAATAAATTCTTGGCCCAAAGGTCAAAAAAGTCACTCATTGACTTCCCTTCTGATTCCAATTAGTAGCTAAAAGGTCCATAGAAGGTTTTATTTTTTTTAATTTTAATTTTTTTTTTACATGTTATGGCTGTACAGAAGTCCATATTTGACCTACTGAACAAATTTTTGTCCCAAAGGTCAAAAAGTCACTCATTGACTTTCCTTCTGGTACCAATAAGTAGCTAAAAGGTCTACAAAAGGTTATTTTTATTTTTATTTTTTTTACATGTTATGGCCGTACAAAGTCCATATTTGACCTACTGAGCAAATTTTTGTCTCAAAGGTCAAAAAGTCACTCATTGACTTCCCTTTTGTTTCCAATAAGTAGCTTACAGGTCTAAAAAAGGTTATAATTTTTTTTTTTTTGGCTGTACAAAGTCCATCTTTGACCTACTGAACAAATTTTTGTCCCAAAGGTCAAAAAGTCACTCATTGACTTCCCTTCTGGTTACAATTAGTAGCTAAAATTTCTACAAAAGTTTTTTTTTTTTGTACATATTATGGCTGTACAAGAAGTCCATATTTGACCTACTGAACAAGTTTTTGTCCCAAAGGCCAAAAAGTCACTCATTGACTTTCCTTCTGGTTCCAATTAGTAGCTAAAAGGTCTACAAAAGGTTTAATTTTTTTTTTTTTTTTTTTTTTTTTTTTTACATATTACGGCTGTACAAGAACTCCATATTTGACCTACTGAACAAGTTTTTGTCCCTAAGGTCAAAAAGTCAATCATTGACTTTCCTTCTGGTTCCAATTAGTAGCTAAAAGGACTACAAAAGGTTTTAAATTTTTTTTTCTTCTTTTTTTTTTTTTTTTTTTTACATATTATGGCTGTACAGAAGTCCATATTTGACCTACTGAAAAAATTTTTGTCCCAAAGGTCAAAAAGTCACACATTGACTTTCCTTTTGGTTCCAATTAGTAGCTAAAAGGTCTACAAATGGTTTACATTTTTTTTTTTTTTTTTTTTTTTTTACATATTATGGCTGTACAGAAGTCTATATTTGACCTACTGAACAAATTTTTGGCCCAAAGGTAAAAAAAGGTCACTCGTTGCCTTCCCATCTGATTCCACTAAGTAGCTTACAGGTCTACAAAAAGTTTTAAATTTTTTTTTTTTTTTTTTTACATATTATGGCTTTACAGAAGTCCATATTTGACCCACTGAACATATTTTTAGTCCAAGATTCCATAAACACTAATTTACTATACATACTCATTGACTTCCCTTCTTATTCCCATTACAAGCCAAAGGTTCCACAAAAGGTTTAAAAGTTTGTTTTACATGTTATGGATGTACAGAAGTCTATATTTGACCTTCTGAATAAATTCTTGGCCCAAAGGTCAAAAAAGTCACTCATTGACTTCCCTTCTGATTCCAATTAGTAGCTAAAAGGTCCATAGAAGGTTTTATTTTTTTTAATTTTTATTTTATTTTACATGTTATGGCTGTACAGAAGTCCATATTTGACCTACTGAACAAATTTTTGTCCCAAAGGTCAAAAAGTCACTCATTGACTTTCCTTCTGGTACCAATAAGTAGCTAAAAGGTCTACAAAAGGTTATTTTTTATTTATTTTTTTTTTTTTACATGTTATGGCCGTACAAAGTCCATATTTGACCTACTGAGCAAATTTTTGTCTCAAAGGTCAAAAAGTCACTCATTGACTTCCCTTTTGTTTCCAATAAGTAGCTTACAGGTCTAAAAAAGGTTATAATTTTTTTTTTTTTTTGGCTGTACAAAGTCCATCTTTGACCTACTGAACAAATTTTTGTCCCAAAGGTCAAAAAGTCACTCATTGACTTCCCTTCTGGTTACAATTAGCAATTAGTAGCTAAAAGGTTTACAAAAGGTTTTTATTTTTTTTTATTATTTTTTTTTTTTTTTTTACATATTATGGCTGTACAGAAGTCCATATTTGACTAAAGGTCTACAAAAAGGTGTGAATTTTTTTTTATTTAGGTTTTTTTTTTTTTTTTTTTACATATTATGGCCGTACAGAAGACCATATTTGACCTACTAAACAAATAATTGTCCCAAAGGTCAAAAAGTCACTCATTGACTTTCCTTCTGGTTCCAATTAGCAATTAGTAGCTAAAAGGTCTACAAAAGGTTTTTATTTTTTTTATTATTTATTATTTTTTTTTACATATTATGGCTGTACAGAAGTCCATATTTGACTAAAGGTCTACAAAAAGGTGTGAATTTTTTTTTATTTAGTTTTTTTTTTTTTTTTTTTTTTTTTTTTACATATTATGGCTGTAAAAGAAGTCCATATTTGACCTACTGAACAAGTTTTTGTCCCAAAGGTCAAAAAGTCACTCATTGACTTTCCATCTGGTTCCAATTAGTAGCTAAAAGGTCTACAAAAGGTTTTTTTTTTTTATTATTATTATTATTTTTTTTTTTACATATTATGTCTGTACAGAAGTCCATATTTGACCTACTGAACAAATTTTTGTCCCAAAGGTGAAAAAGTCACACATTGACTTTCCTTTTGGTTCCAATTAGTAGCTAAAAGGTCTACAAATGGTTTAAAAATTTTTTTTTTTTTTTTTTTTTTTACATATTATGGCTGTACAGAAGTCTATATTTGACCTACTGAACAAATTTTTGGCCCAAAGGTAAAAAAAAGGTCACTCGTTGCCTTCCCATCTGATTCCACTAAGTAGCTTACAGGTCTACAAAAAGTTTTACTTTTTTTTTTTTTTTTTTTTTTTTTTACATATTATGGCTTTACAGAAGTCCATATTTGACCTAGTGAACATATTTTTAGTCCAAGATTCCATAAACACTAATTTACTATACATACTCATTGACTTCCCTTCTTATTCCCATTACAAGCCAAAGGTTCCACAAAAGGTTTAAAAGTTTGTTTTACATGTTATGGATGTACAGAAGTCTATATTTGACCTTCTGAATAAATTCTTGGCCCAAAGGTCAAAAAAGTCACTCATTGACTTCCCTTCTGATTCCAATTAGTAGCTAAAAGGTCCATAGAAGGTTTTATTTTTTTTAATTTTTATTTTTTTTACATGTTATGGCTGTACAGAAGTCCATATTTGACCTACTGAACAAATTTTTGTCCCAAAGGTCAAAAAGTCACTCATTGACTTTCCTTCTGGTACAAATAAGTAGCTAAAAGGTCTACAAAAGGTTATTTTTATTTTTTTTATTTTTTTACATGTTATGGCCGTACAAAGTCCATATTTGACCTACTGAGCAAATTTTTGTCTCAAAGGTCAAAAAGTCACTCATTGACTTCCCTTTTGTTTCCAATAAGTAGCTTACAGGTCTAAAAAAGGTTATAATTTTTTTTTTTTTTTGGCTGTACAAAGTCCATCTTTGACCTACTGAACAAATTTTTGTCCCAAAGGTCAAAAAGTCACTCATTGACTTCCCTTCTGGTTACAATTAGTAGCTAAAATTTCTACAAAAGTTTTTTTTTTTTTTTTTTTTTTTTACATATTATGGCTGTACAAGAAGTCCATATTTGACCTACTGAACATATTTTTAGTCCAAGAATCCATAAACACTAATTTACTATACATACTCATTGACTTCCCTTCTTATTCCCATTACAAGCCAAAGGTTCCACAAAAGGTTTAAAAGTTTGTTTTACATGTTATGGATGTACAGAAGTCTATATTTGACCTTCTGAATAAATTCTTGGCCCAAAGGTCAAAAAAGTCACTCATTGACTTCCCTTCTGATTCCAATTAGTAGCTAAAAGGTCCATAGAAGGTTTTATTTTTTTTAATTTTTATTTTTTTTACATGTTATGGCTGGACAGAAGTCCATATTTGACCTACTGAACACATTTTTGTCCCAAAGGTCAAAAAGTCACTCATTGACTTTCCTTCTGGTACCAATAAGTAGCTAAAAGGTCTACAAAAGGTTATTTTTATTTTTATTTTTTTTTACATGTTATGGCCGTACAAAGTCCATATTTGACCTACTGAGCAAATTTTTGTCTCAAAGGTCAAAAAGTCACTCATTGACTTCCCTTTTGTTTCCAATAAGTAGCTTACAGGTCTAAAAAAGGTTATAATTTTTTTTTTGGCTGTACAAAGTCCATCTTTGACCTACTGAACAAATTTTTGTCCCAAAGGTCAAAAAGTCACTCATTGACTTCCCTTCTGGTTACAATTAGTAGCTAAAATTTCTACAAAACTTTTTTTTTTTTTTTTTACATATTATGGCTGTACAAGAAGTCCATATTTGACCTACTGAACAAGTTTTTGTCCCAAAGGCCAAAAAGTCACTCATTGACTTTCCGTCTTGTTCCAATTAGTAGCTAAAAGGTTTACAAAAGGTTTGGAAATGTTTTTTTTTGTTGTTGTTTTTTTTAAATATTATGGCTGTACAGAAGTCCATTTTGACCTACTGAACAAGTTTTTGTCCCAAAGGCCAAAAAGTCACTCATTGACTTTCCTTCTGGTTCCAATTAGTAGCTAAAAGGTCTACAAAAGGTTTGATTTTTTTTTCATATTATGGCTGTACAGAAGACCATATTTGACCTACTGAACAAGTTTTTGTCCCAAAAGGTCAAAAAGTCACTCATTGACTTTCCTTCTGGTTCCAATTAGTAGCTAAAAGGTCTACAAAAGGTTTGATTTTTTTTTTTACATATTATGTCTGTACAGAAGTCCATATTTGACCTACTGAACAAATTTTTGTCCCAAAGGTCAAAAAGTCACACATTGACTTTCCTTCTGGTTCCAATTAGTAGCTAAAAGGTCTACAAATGGTTTAAAAAATTTTTTTTTTTTTTTTTTTTTTACATATTATGTCTGTACAGAAGTCTATATTTGACCTACTGAACAAATTTTTGGCCCAAAGGTAAAAAAAGGTCACTCGTTGCCTTCCCATCTGATTCCACTAAGTAGCTTACAGGTCTACAAAAAGTTTTAAATATTTTTTTTTAATTTTTTTTTTTTTTTTTTTTATACATATTATGGCTTTACAGAAGTCCATATTTGACCCACTGAACATATTTTTAGTCCAAGATTCCATAAACACTAATTTACTATACATACTCATTGACTTCCCTTCTTATTCCCATTACAAGCCAAAGGTTCCACAAAGGGTTTAAAAGTTTGTTTTACATGTTATGGATGTACAGAAGTCTATATTTGACCTTCTGAATAAATTCTTGGCCCAAAGGTCAAAAAAGTCACTCATTGACTTCCCTTCTGATTCCAATTAGTAGCTAAAAGGTCCATAGAAGGTTTTATTTTTTTTAAATTTTTATTTTTTTTTACATGTTATGGCTGTACAGAAGTCCATATTTGACCTACTGAACAAATTTTTGTCCCAAAGGTCAAAAAGTCACTCATTGACTTTCCGTCTGGTACCAATAAGTAGCTAAAAGGTCTACAAAAGGTTATTTTTATTTTAATTTTTTTTACATGTTATGGCCGTACAAAGTCCATATTTGACCTACTGAGCAAATTTTTGTCTCAAAGGTCAAAAAGTCACTCATTGACTTCCCTTTTGTTTCCAATAAGTAGCTTACAGGTCTAAAAAAGGTTATAATTTTTTTTTTTTTTTGGCTGTACAAAGTCCATCTTTGACCTACTGAACAAATTTTTGTCCCAAAGGTCAAAAAGTCACTCATTGACTTCCCTTCTGGTTACAATTAGTAGCTAAAATTTCTACAAAAGTTTTTTTTTTTTTTGTACATATTATGGCTGTACAAGAAGTCCATATTTGACCTACTGAACAAGTTTTTGTCCCAAAGGCCAAAAAGTCACTCATTGACTTTCCTTCTGGTTCCAATTAGTAGCTAAAAGGTCTACAAAAGGTTTAATTTTTTTTTTTTTTTTTTTTTTTTACATATTACGGCTGTACAAGAACTCCATATTTGACCTACTGAACAAGTTTTTGTCCCTAAGGTCAAAAAGTCAATCATTGACTTTCCTTCTGGTTCCAATTAGTAGCTAAAAGGACTACAAAAGGTTTTAAATTTTTTTTTCTTCTTTTTTTCTTCTTTTTTTTTTACATATTATGGCTGTACAGAAGTCCATATTTGACCTACTGAACAAATTTTTGTCCCAAAGGTCAAAAAGTCACTCATTGACTTTCCTTCTGGTACCAATAAGTAGCTAAAAGGTCTACAAAAGTTTTTTTTTTTTTTTTTTTTTAAATTATGGCTGTACAACGTCCATATTTGACCTACTGAACAATTTTTTTTTCCAAAGGTCAAAAAGTCACTCATTGATTTCCCTTCTGATTCCAATTAGTAGCTAAATGGACTACAAAAGGTTTTAAAAAAAAAATTTTCTTCTTCTTTTTTTTTTTTTTTTTTTACATATTATGGCTGCACAGAAGTCCATATTTGACCTACTGAACAATTTTTTTGTCCCAAAGGTCAAAAAGTCAACCATTGACTTTCCTTCTGGTTCCAATTAGTAGCTAAAAGGTCTACAAAAGGTATAACAATTTTTTTTTTTTTTTTTTTTACATATCATGGCTGTACAGAAGTCCATATTTGACCTACTGAACAAGTTTTTGTCCCTAAGCTCAAAAAGTCACTCATTGACTTTCCTTCTTGTTCCAATTAGTAGCTAAAAGGTCTACAAAAGGTTTGGAATTTTTTTTTTTTTTTTTTTTTACATATTATGGCTGTACAGAAGACCATATTTGACCTACTGAACAAGTTTTTGTCCCAAAAGGTCAAAAAGTCACTCATTGACTTTCCTTCTGGTTCCAATTAGTAGCTAAAAGGTCTACAAAAGTTTTTTTTTTTTTTGTACATATTATGGCTGTACAAGAAGTCCATATTTGACCTACTGAACAAGTTTTTGTCCCAAAGGCCAAAAAGTCACTCATTGACTTTCCTTCTGGTTCCAATTAGTAGCTAAAAGGTCTACAAAAGGTTTAATTTTTTTTTTTTTTTTTTTTTTTTACATATTACGGCTGTACAAGAACTCCATATTTGACCTACTGAACAAGTTTTTGTCCCTAAGGTCAAAAAGTCAATCATTGACTTTCCTTCTGGTTCCAATTAGTAGCTAAAAGGACTACAAAAGGTTTTAAAAAAATTTTTCTTCTTTTTTTTTTTTTTTTTTTTACATATTATGGCTGTACAGAAGTCCATATTTGACCTACTGAACAAATTTTTGTCCCAAAGGTCAAAAAGTCACTCATTGACTTTCCTTCTGGTACCAATAAGTAGCTAAAAGGTCTACAAAAGTTTTTTTTTTTTTTTTTTTTAAATTATGGCTGTACAACGTCCATATTTGACCTACTGAACAATTTTTTTTTCCAAAGGTCAAAAAGTCACTCATTGATTTCCCTTCTGATTCCAATTAGTAGCTAAATGGACTACAAAATTTTTTAAAAAAAAATTTTTTTCTTCTTCTTTTTTTTTTTTTTTTTTACATATTATGGCTGCACAGAAGTCCATATTTGACCTACTGAACAATTTTTTTGTCCCAAAGGTCAAAAAGTCAACCATTGACTTTCCTTCTGGTTCCAATTAGTAGCTAAAAGGTCTACAAAAGGTATAACAATTTTTTTTTTTTTTTTTTTACATATCATGGCTGTACACAAGTCCATATTTGACCTACTGAACAAGTTTTTGTCCCTAAGCTCAAAAAGTCACTCATTGACTTTCCTTCTTGTTCCAATTAGTAGCTAAAAGGTCTACAAAAGGTTTGGAAATTTTTTTTTTTTTTTTTTTTTTTTTACATATTATGGCTGTACAGAAGACCATATTTGACCTACTGAACAAGTTTTTGTCCCAAAAGGTCAAAAAGTCACTCATTGACTTTCCTTCTGGTTCCAATTAGTAGCTAAAAGGTCTACAAATGGTTTAAAATTTTTTTTTTTTTTTTTTTTTTTTACATATTATGTCTGTACAGAAGTCTATATTTGACCTACTGAACAAATTTTTGGCCCAAAGGTAAAAAAAGGTCACTCGTTGCCTTCCCATCTGATTCCACTAAGTAGCTTACAGGTCTACAAAAAGTTTTAAATATTTTTTTTTTATTTATTTTTTTATTTTTTTTATACATATTATGGCTTTACAGAAGTCCATATTTGACCCACTGAACATATTTTTAGTCCAAGATTCCATAAACACTAATTTACTATACATACTCATTGACTTCCCTTCTTATTCCCATTACAAGCCAAAGGTTCCACAAAGGGTTTAAAAGTTTGTTTTACATGTTATGGATGTACAGAAGTCTATATTTGACCTTCTGAATAAATTCTTGGCCCAAAGGTCAAAAAAGTCACTCATTGACTTCCCTTCTGATTCCAATTAGTAGCTAAAAGGTCCATAGAAGGTTTTATTTTTTTAAAATTTTTATTTTTTTTTACATGTTATGGCTGTACAGAAGTCCATATTTGACCTACTGAACAAATTTTTGTCCCAAAGGTCAAAAAGTCACTCATTGACTTTCCGTCTGGTACCAATAAGTAGCTAAAAGGTCTACAAAAGGTTATTTTTATTTTTATTTTTTTTACATGTTATGGCCGTACAAAGTCCATATTTGACCTACTGAGCAAATTTTTGTCTCAAAGGTCAAAAAGTCACTCATTGACTTCCCTTTTGTTTCCAATAAGTAGCTTACAGGTCTAAAAAAGGTTATAATTTTTTTTTTTTTTTGGCTGTACAAAGTCCATCTTTGACCTACTGAACAAATTTTTGTCCCAAAGGTCAAAAAGTCACTCATTGACTTCCCTTCTGGTTACAATTAGTAGCTAAAATTTCTACAAAAGTTTTTTTTTTTTTGTACATATTATGGCTGTACAAGAAGTCCATATTTGACCTACTGAACAAGTTTTTGTCCCAAAGGCCAAAAAGTCACTCATTGACTTTCCTTCTGGTTCCAATTAGTAGCTAAAAGGTCTACAAAAGGTTTAATTTTTTTTTTTTTTTTTTTTTTTACATATTACGGCTGTACAAGAACTCCATATTTGACCTACTGAACAAGTTTTTGTCCCTAAGGTCAAAAAGTCAATCATTGACTTTCCTTCTGGTTCCAATTAGTAGCTAAAAGGACTACAAAAGGTTTTAAAAAAATTTTTCTTCTTTTTTTTTTTTTTTTTTACATATTATGGCTGTACAGAAGTCCATATTTGACCTACTGAACAAATTTTTGTCCCAAAGGTCAAAAAGTCACTCATTGACTTTCCTTCTGGTACCAATAAGTAGCTAAAAGGTCTACAAAAGTTTTTTTTTTTTTTTTTTTTTTAATTATGGCTGTACAACGTCCATATTTGACCTACTGAACAATTTTTTTTTCCAAAGGTCAAAAAGTCACTCATTGATTTCCCTTCTGATTCCAATTAGTATCTAAATGGACTACAAAAGGTTTTTAAAAAAAAATTTTCTTCTTCTTTTTTTTTTTTTTTTTTACATATCATGGCTGTACAGAAGTCCATATTTGACCTACTGAACAAGTTTTTGTCCCTAAGCTCAAAAAGTCACTCATTGACTTTCCTTCTTGTTCCAATTAGTAGCTAAATGGACTACAAAAGGTTTTTAAAAAAAATTTTTCTTCTTCTTTTTTTTTTTTTTTTTTACATATTATGGCTGTACAGAAGACCATATTTGACCTACTGAACAAATTTTTGTCCCAAAGGTCAAAAAGTCACTCATTGACTTTCCTTCTGGTTCCAATTAGTAGCTAAAAGGTCTACAAAAGGTTTGATTTTTTTTTTTTACATATTATGTCTGTACAGAAGTCCATATTTGACCTACTGAACACATTTTTGTCCCAAAGGTCAAAAAGTCACACATTGACTTTCCTTCTGGTTCCAATTAGTAGCTAAAAGGTCTACAAATGGTTTAAATTTTTTTTTTTTTTTTTTTTTTTTTACATATTATGTCTGTACAGAAGTCTATATTTGACCTACTGAACAAATTTTTGGCCCAAAGGTAAAAAAAGGTCACTCGTTGCCTTCCCATCTGATTCCACTAAGTAGCTTACAGGTCTACAAAAAGTTTTAAATTTTTTTTTTTTTTTTTACATATTATGGCTTTACAGAAGTCCATATTTGACCCACTGAACATATTTTTAGTCCAAGATTCCATAAACACTAATTTACTATACATACTCATTGACTTCCCTTCTTATTCCCATTACAAGCCAAAGGTTCCACAAAAGGTTTAAAAGTTTGTTTTACATGTTATGGATGTACAGAAGTCTATATTTGACCTTCTGAATAAATTCTTGGCCCAAAGGTCAAAAAAGTCACTCATTGACTTCCCTTCTGATTCCAATTAGTAGCTAAAAGGTCCATAGAAGGTTTTATTTTTTTTAATTTTAATTTTTTTTTTACATGTTATGGCTGTACAGAAGTCCATATTTGACCTACTGAACAAATTTTTGTCCCAAAGGTCAAAAAGTCACTCATTGACTTTCCTTCTGGTACCAATAAGTAGCTAAAAGGTCTACAAAAGGTTATTTTTATTTTTATTTTTTTTACATGTTATGGCCGTACAAAGTCCATATTTGACCTACTGAGCAAATTTTTGTCTCAAAGGTCAAAAAGTCACTCATTGACTTCCCTTTTGTTTCCAATAAGTAGCTTACAGGTCTAAAAAAGGTTATAATTTTTTTTTTTTTGGCTGTACAAAGTCCATCTTTGACCTACTGAACAAATTTTTGTCCCAAAGGTCAAAAAGTCACTCATTGACTTCCCTTCTGGTTACAATTAGTAGCTAAAATTTCTACAAAAGTTTTTTTTTTTTGTACATATTATGGCTGTACAAGAAGTCCATATTTGACCTACTGAACAAGTTTTTGTCCCAAAGGCCAAAAAGTCACTCATTGACTTTCCTTCTGGTTCCAATTAGTAGCTAAAAGGTCTACAAAAGGTTTAATTTTTTTTTTTTTTTTTTTTTTTTTTTTTACATATTACGGCTGTACAAGAACTCCATATTTGACCTACTGAACAAGTTTTTGTCCCTAAGGTCAAAAAGTCAATCATTGACTTTCCTTCTGGTTCCAATTAGTAGCTAAAAGGACTACAAAAGGTTTTAAATTTTTTTTTCTTCTTTTTTTTTTTTTTTTTTTTACATATTATGGCTGTACAGAAGTCCATATTTGACCTACTGAAAAAATTTTTGTCCCAAAGGTCAAAAAGTCACACATTGACTTTCCTTTTGGTTCCAATTAGTAGCTAAAAGGTCTACAAATGGTTTACATTTTTTTTTTTTTTTTTTTTTTTTTACATATTATGGCTGTACAGAAGTCTATATTTGACCTACTGAACAAATTTTTGGCCCAAAGGTAAAAAAAGGTCACTCGTTGCCTTCCCATCTGATTCCACTAAGTAGCTTACAGGTCTACAAAAAGTTTTAAATTTTTTTTTTTTTTTTTTTACATATTATGGCTTTACAGAAGTCCATATTTGACCCACTGAACATATTTTTAGTCCAAGATTCCATAAACACTAATTTACTATACATACTCATTGACTTCCCTTCTTATTCCCATTACAAGCCAAAGGTTCCACAAAAGGTTTAAAAGTTTGTTTTACATGTTATGGATGTACAGAAGTCTATATTTGACCTTCTGAATAAATTCTTGGCCCAAAGGTCAAAAAAGTCACTCATTGACTTCCCTTCTGATTCCAATTAGTAGCTAAAAGGTCCATAGAAGGTTTTATTTTTTTTAATTTTTATTTTATTTTACATGTTATGGCTGTACAGAAGTCCATATTTGACCTACTGAACAAATTTTTGTCCCAAAGGTCAAAAAGTCACTCATTGACTTTCCTTCTGGTACCAATAAGTAGCTAAAAGGTCTACAAAAGGTTATTTTTATTTTTATTTTTTTTTACATGTTATGGCCGTACAAAGTCCATATTTGACCTACTGAGCAAATTTTTGTCTCAAAGGTCAAAAAGTCACTCATTGACTTCCCTTTTGTTTCCAATAAGTAGCTTACAGGTCTAAAAAAGGTTATAATTTTTTTTTTTTTTGGCTGTACAAAGTCCATCTTTGACCTACTGAACAAATTTTTGTCCCAAAGGTCAAAAAGTCACTCATTGACTTCCCTTCTGGTTACAATTAGCAATTAGTAGCTAAAAGGTCTACAAAAGGTTTTTATTTTTTTTATTATTATTTTTTTTTTTTTTACATATTATGGCTGTACAGAAGTCCATATTTGACTAAAGGTCTACAAAAAGGTGTGAATTTTTTTTTATTTAGTTTTTTTTTTTTTTTTTTTTACATATTATGGCCGTACAGAAGACCATATTTGACCTACTGAACAAATAATTGTCCCAAAGGTCAAAAAGTCACTCATTGACTTTCCTTCTGGTTCCAATTAGCAATTAGTAGCTAAAAGGTCTACAAAAGGTTTTTATTTTTTTTATTATTTATTATTTTTTTTTACATATTATGGCTGTACAGAAGTCCATATTTGACTAAAGGTCTACAAAAAGGTGTGAATTTTTTTTTATTTAGTTTTTTTTTTTTTTTTTTTTTTTTTTTTACATATTATGGCTGTAAAAGAAGTCCATATTTGACCTACTGAACAAGTTTTTGTCCCAAAGGTCAAAAAGTCACTCATTGACTTTCCATCTGGTTCCAATTAGTAGCTAAAAGGTCTACAAAAGGTTTTTTTTTTTATTATTATTATTATTTTTTTTTTACATATTATGTCTGTACAGAAGTCCATATTTGACCTACTGAACAAATTTTTGTCCCAAAGGTCAAAAAGTCACACATTGACTTTCCTTTTGGTTCCAATTAGTAGCTAAAAGGTCTACAAATGGTTTAAATTTTTTTTTTTTTTTTTTTTTTTTTTTACATATTATGGCTGTACAGAAGTCTATATTTGACCTACTGAACAAATTTTTGGCCCAAAGGTAAAAAAAGGTCACTCGTTGCCTTCCCATCTGATTCCACTAAGTAGCTTACAGGTCTACAAAAAGTTTTAAATTTTTTTTTTTTTTTTACATATTATGGCTTTACAGAAGTCCATATTTGACCCACTGAACATATTTTTAGTCCAAGATTCCATAAACACTAATTTACTATACATACTCATTGACTTCCCTTCTTATTCCCATTACAAGCCAAAGGTTCCACAAAAGGTTTAAAAGTTTGTTTTACATGTTATGGATGTACAGAAGTCTATATTTGACCTTCTGAATAAATTCTTGGCCCAAAGGTCAAAAAAGTCACTCATTGACTTCCCTTCTGATTCCAATTAGTAGCTAAAAGGTCCATAGAAGGTTTTATTTTTTTTGTATTTTTTTTTTTTTTACATGTTATGGCTGTACAAAGTCCATCTTTGACCTACTGAACAAATTTTTGTCCCAAAGGTCAAAAAGTCACTCATTGACTTCCCTTCTGGTTACAATTAGTAGCTAAAATTTCTACAAAAGTTTTTTTTTTTTTTTTTTTTTTTTTTTTTTTACATATTATGGCTGTACAAGAAGTCCATATTTGACCTACTGAACATATTTTTAGTCCAAGATTCCATAAACACTAATTTACTATACATACTCATTGACTTCCCTTCTTATTCCCATTACAAGCCAAAGGTTCCACAAAAGGTTTAAAAGTTTGTTTTACATGTTATGGATGTACAGAAGTCTATATTTGACCTTCTGAATAAATTCTTGGCCCAAAGGTCAAAAAAGTCACTCATTGACTTCCCTTCTGATTCCAATTAGTAGCTAAAAGGTCCATAGAAGGTTTTATTTTTTTTAATTTTTATTTTTTTTACATGTTATGGCTGGACAGAAGTCCATATTTGACCTACTGAACACATTTTTGTCCCAAAGGTCAAAAAGTCAATCATTGACTTTCCTTCTGGTACCAATAAGTAGCTAAAAGGTCTACAAAAGGTTATTTTTATTTTTATTTTTTTTACATGTTATGGCCGTACAAAGTCCATATTTGACCTACTGAACAAATTTTTGTCCCAAAGGTCAAAAAGTCACTCATTGACTTCCCTTCTGGTTACAATTAGTAGCTAAAATTTCTACAAAAGTTTTTTTTTTTTTGTACATATTATGGCTGTACAAGAAGTCCATATTTGACCTACTGAACAAGTTTTTGTCCCAAAGGCCAAAAAGTCACTCATTGACTTTCCTTCTGGTTCCAATTAGTAGCTAAAAGGTCTACAAAAGGTTTAATTTTTTTTTTTTTTTTTTTTTTACATATTACGGCTGTACAAGAACTCCATATTTGACCTACTGAACAAGTTTTTGTCCCTAAGGTCAAAAAGTCAATCATTGACTTTCCTTCTGGTTCCAATTAGTAGCTAAAAGGACTACAAAAGGTTTTAAAAAAATTTTTCTTCTTTTTTTTTTTTTTTTTACATATTATGGCTGTACAGAAGTCCATATTTGACCTACTGAACAAATTTTTGTCCCAAAGGTCAAAAAGTCACTCATTGACTTTCCTTCTGGTACCAATAAGTAGCTAAAAGGTCTACAAAAGTTTTTTTTTTTTTTTTTTTTTTTATTATGGCTGTACAACGTCCATATTTGACCTACTGAACAATTTTTTTTTCCAAAGGTCAAAAAGTCACTCATTGATTTCCCTTCTGATTCCAATTAGTAGCTAAATGGACTACAAAAGGTTTTAAAAAAAAAATTTTCTTCTTCTTTTTTTTTTTTTTTTTTACATATCATGGCTGTACAGAAGTCCATATTTGACCTACTGAACAAGTTTTTGTCCCTAAGCTCAAAAAGTCACTCATTGACTTTCCTTCTTGTTCCAATTAGTAGCTAAAAGGTCTACAAAAGGTTTGGAATTTTTTTTTTTTTTTTTTTTTTTACATATTATGGCTGTACAGAAGACCATATTTGACCTACTGAACAAATTTTTGTCCCAAAGGTCAAAAAGTCACTCATTGACTTTCCTTCTGGTTCCAATTAGTAGCTAAAAGGTCTACAAAAGGTTTGATTTTTTTTTTTTACATATTATGTCTGTACAGAAGTCCATATTTGACCTACTGAACACATTTTTGTCCCAAAGGTCAAAAAGTCACACATTGACTTTCCTTCTGGTTCCAATTAGTAGCTAAAAGGTCTACAAATGGTTTAAATTTTTTTTTTTTTTTTTTTTTTTTTACATATTATGTCTGTACAGAAGTCTATATTTGACCTACTGAACAAATTTTTGGCCCAAAGGTAAAAAAAGGTCACTCGTTGCCTTCCCATCTGATTCCACTAAGTAGCTTACAGGTCTACAAAAAGTTTTAAATTTTTTTTTTTTTTTTTACATATTATGGCTTTACAGAAGTCCATATTTGACCCACTGAACATATTTTTAGTCCAAGATTCCATAAACACTAATTTACTATACATACTCATTGACTTCCCTTCTTATTCCCATTACAAGCCAAAGGTTCCACAAAAGGTTTAAAAGTTTGTTTTACATGTTATGGATGTACAGAAGTCTATATTTGACCTTCTGAATAAATTCTTGGCCCAAAGGTCAAAAAAGTCACTCATTGACTTCCCTTCTGATTCCAATTAGTAGCTAAAAGGTCCATAGAAGGTTTTATTTTTTTTAATTTTAATTTTTTTTTTACATGTTATGGCTGTACAGAAGTCCATATTTGACCTACTGAACAAATTTTTGTCCCAAAGGTCAAAAAGTCACTCATTGACTTTCCTTCTGGTACCAATAAGTAGCTAAAAGGTCTACAAAAGGTTATTTTTATTTTTATTTTTTTTACATGTTATGGCCGTACAAAGTCCATATTTGACCTACTGAGCAAATTTTTGTCTCAAAGGTCAAAAAGTCACTCATTGACTTCCCTTTTGTTTCCAATAAGTAGCTTACAGGTCTAAAAAAGGTTATAATTTTTTTTTTTTTGGCTGTACAAAGTCCATCTTTGACCTACTGAACAAATTTTTGTCCCAAAGGTCAAAAAGTCACTCATTGACTTCCCTTCTGGTTACAATTAGTAGCTAAAATTTCTACAAAAGTTTTTTTTTTTTGTACATATTATGGCTGTACAAGAAGTCCATATTTGACCTACTGAACAAGTTTTTGTCCCAAAGGCCAAAAAGTCACTCATTGACTTTCCTTCTGGTTCCAATTAGTAGCT
This sequence comes from Gobio gobio, assembly GCF_949357685.1. Classification (NCBI taxonomy): domain Eukaryota; kingdom Metazoa; phylum Chordata; class Actinopteri; order Cypriniformes; family Gobionidae; genus Gobio; species Gobio gobio. The sequence continues at coordinate 14,887,286 of NC_137107.1, read as the reverse complement.
AAAAGGTCTACAAAAGGTTTAATTTTTTTTTTTTTTTTTTTTTTTTTTTTTTTTACATATTACGGCTGTACAAGAACTCCATATTTGACCTACTGAACAAGTTTTTGTCCCTAAGGTCAAAAAGTCAATCATTGACTTTCCTTCTGGTTCCAATTAGTAGCTAAAAGGACTACAAAAGGTTTTAAATTTTTTTTTCTTCTTTTTTTTTTTTTTTTTTTACATATTATGGCTGTACAGAAGTCCATATTTGACCTACTGAAAAAATGTTTGTCCCAAAGGTCAAAAAGTCACTCATTGACTTTCCTTCTGGTACCAATAAGTAGCTAAAAGGTCTACAAAAGTTTTTTTTTTTTTTTTTTTTTACAATTATGGCTGTACAACGTCCATATTTGACCTACTGAACAAATTTTTTTTCCAAAGGTCAAAAAGTCACTCATTGATTTCCCTTCTGATTCCAATTAGTAGCTAAATGGACTACAAAAGGTTTAAAAAAAAAAATTTTCTTCTTCTTTTTTTTTTTTTTTTTTACATATCATGGCTGTACAGAAGTCCATATTTGACCTACTGAACAAGTTTTTGTCCCTAAGCTCAAAAAGTCACTCATTGACTTTCCTTCTTGTTCCAATTAGTAGCTAAAAGGTCTACAAAAGGTTTGGAATTTTTTTTTTTTTTTTTTTTTTTACATATTATGGCTGTACAGAAGACCATATTTGACCTACTGAACAAATTTTTGTCCCAAAGGTCAAAAAGTCACTCATTGACTTTCCTTCTGGTTCCAATTAGTAGCTAAAAGGTCTACAAAAGGTTTGATTTTTTTTTTTTACATATTATGTCTGTACAGAAGTCCATATTTGACCTACTGAACACATTTTTGTCCCAAAGGTCAAAAAGTCACACATTGACTTTCCTTCTGGTTCCAATTAGTAGCTAAAAGGTCTACAAATGGTTTAAATTTTTTTTTTTTTTTTTTTTTTTTTTACATATTATGTCTGTACAGAAGTCTATATTTGACCTACTGAACAAATTTTTGGCCCAAAGGTAAAAAAAGGTCACTCGTTGCCTTCCCATCTGATTCCACTAAGTAGCTTACAGGTCTACAAAAAGTTTTAAATTTTTTTTTTTTTTTTTACATATTATGGCTTTACAGAAGTCCATATTTGACCCACTGAACATATTTTTAGTCCAAGATTCCATAAACACTAATTTACTATACATACTCATTGACTTCCCTTCTTATTCCCATTACAAGCCAAAGGTTCCACAAAAGGTTTAAAAGTTTGTTTTACATGTTATGGATGTACAGAAGTCTATATTTGACCTTCTGAATAAATTCTTGGCCCAAAGGTCAAAAAAGTCACTCATTGACTTCCCTTCTGATTCCAATTAGTAGCTAAAAGGTCCATAGAAGGTTTTATTTTTTTTAATTTTAATTTTTTTTTTACATGTTATGGCTGTACAGAAGTCCATATTTGACCTACTGAACAAATTTTTGTCCCAAAGGTCAAAAAGTCACTCATTGACTTTCCTTCTGGTACCAATAAGTAGCTAAAAGGTCTACAAAAGGTTATTTTTATTTTTATTTTTTTTACATGTTATGGCCGTACAAAGTCCATATTTGACCTACTGAGCAAATTTTTGTCTCAAAGGTCAAAAAGTCACTCATTGACTTCCCTTTTGTTTCCAATAAGTAGCTTACAGGTCTAAAAAAGGTTATAATTTTTTTTTTTTTGGCTGTACAAAGTCCATCTTTGACCTACTGAACAAATTTTTGTCCCAAAGGTCAAAAAGTCACTCATTGACTTCCCTTCTGGTTACAATTAGTAGCTAAAATTTCTACAAAAGTTTTTTTTTTTGTACATATTATGGCTGTACAAGAAGTCCATATTTGACCTACTGAACAAGTTTTTGTCCCAAAGGCCAAAAAGTCACTCATTGACTTTCCTTCTGGTTCCAATTAGTAGCTAAAAGGTCTACAAAAGGTTTAATTTTTTTTTTTTTTTTTTTTTTTTTTTTACATATTACGGCTGTACAAGAACTCCATATTTGACCTACTGAACAAGTTTTTGTCCCTAAGGTCAAAAAGTCAATCATTGACTTTCCTTCTGGTTCCAATTAGTAGCTAAAAGGACTACAAAAGGTTTTAAATTTTTTTTTCTTCTTTTTTTTTTTTTTTTTTTTACATATTATGGCTGTACAGAAGTCCATATTTGACCTACTGAAAAAAATTTTGTCCCAAAGGTCAAAAAGTCACTCATTGACTTTCTTTCTGGTACCAATAAGTAGCTAAAAGGTCTACAAAAGTTTTTTTTTTTTTTTTTTTTTTACAATTATGGCTGTACAACGTCCATATTTGACCTACTGAACAAATTTTTTTTCCAAAGGTCAAAAAGTCACTCATTGATTTCCCTTCTGATTCCAATTAGTAGCTAAAAGGACTACAAAAGGTTTTTAAAAAAAAAATTTCTTCTTCTTTTTTTTTTTTTTTTACATATTATGGATGTACAGAAGTCCATATTTGACCTACTGAACAATTTTTTTGTCCCAAAGGTCAAAAAGTCAACCATTGACTTTCCTTCTGGTTCCAATTAGTAGCTAAAAGGTCTACAAAAGGTATAACAATTTTTTTTTTTTTTTTTTTACATATCATGGCTGTACAGAAGTCCATATTTGACCTACTGAACAAGTTTTTGTCCCTAAGCTCAAAAAGTCACTCATTGACTTTCCTTCTTGTTCCAATTAGTAGCTAAAAGGTCTACAAAAGGTTTGGAATTTTTTTTTTTTTTTTTTTTACATATTATGGCTGTACAGAAGTCCATATTTGACCTACTGAACAAATTTTTGTCCCAAAGGTCAAAAAGTCACTCATTGACTTTCCTTCTGGTTCCAATTAGTAGCTAAAAGGTCTACAAAAGGTTTAATTTTTTTTTTTTTTTTTTTTTTTTTTTTTACATCAAGGCTGTACAAGAACTCCATATTTGACCTACTGAACAAGTTTTTGTCCCTAAGGTCAAAAAGTCAATCATTAACAATCCTTCTGGTTCCAATTAGTAGCTAAAAGGACTACAAAAGGTTTAAAAAAAAAAATTCTTCTTCTTTTTTTTTTTTAAATATTATGGCTGTACAGAAGTCCATATTTGACCTACTGAACAAATTTTTGTCCCAAAGGTCAAAAAGTCACTCATTGACTTCCCTTCTGGTTACAATTAGTAGCTAAAAGGTCTACAAACGGTTCTAATTTAATTTAATTTTATTTTATTTTATTTTTTACATATTATGGCTGTACAAGAAGTCCATATTTGACCTACTGAACATGTTTTTGGACTAAGAGTCCATACACACTAATTCACTATACATACTCATTGACTTCCATTCTGATTACAATTAGTAGTTAAAAGGTCCACATTTTTTATACATGTTTTGGCTTTACAGAAGTCCATATTTGACCTAAAGAACATGTTTTAGGCCTAATAGTCCTTAAACACTAATTTACTATACATACTCATTGACTTCCCTTCTTATTCCCTTTACTAGCCAACATTTCCACAAAAATGTTTGACATGTTATGGCTGTACAGAAGTTCATATTTGACCTACTGAACATATTTTTGTCCCAAAGGTCAAAAAGTCACTCATTGACTTCCCTTCTGTTTCCAATAAGTAGCTTAAAGGTCTTAAATTGGTTTTATATATATATTTTTTAATTTTTCAATTTTTTTTCATATTATGGCTTTACAAGAAGTCCATATTTGACCTACTGAACAAAGTTTTTTTCCAAAGGTCAAAAAGTCACTCATTGATTTCCCTTCTGATTCCAATAAGTAGCTTACAGGTCTAAAAAAGGTAAAATATTTTTTTATTTATTTTTATTTTTTACATATTATGGCTTTACATAAGTCCATATTTGACCTACTGAACATATTTTTGGACCAAAGGTAAAAAAAGGTCACTCATTAACATCCCTTCTGATTCCAATAAGTAGCTAAAAGGTCAACAAAAGGTTTCAATTCTTTTTTCTTTTCTTTCAAACATATTATGGCTGTACAGAAGTCCATATTTGACCTACTGAATATATTTTTGGCCCAAAGGTAAAAAAAAGGTCACTCATTGAAATCCCTTCTGATTCCAATAAGTGGCTAAAAGGTCAACAAAAGGTTTCAATTCTTTTTTCTTTTCTTTCAAACATATTATGGCTGAACAAGAAGTCCATATTTGACCTACGGAACAAATTTTTGTCCCAAAGGTCAAGAAGTCACTCATTGACTTTCCTTCTGGTTCCAATTAGTAGCTAAAAGGTCTACAAAAGGTTAGAATTTTTGTTTTGTTTTACATATTATGGCTGTACAAGAAGTCCATATTTGACCTACTGAATTTTTTGTAAGGTTGTAATTTTTTCTTTTTCTTTTTCTTCTTCTTCTTTTTTTTTTTTTTTTTTACATATTATGGCTGTACAGAAGTCCATATTTGACCTACTGAACAAGTTTTTGTCCCAAAGGTCAAAAAGTCACTCATTGACTTTCCATCTGGTTCCAATTAGTAGCTAAAAGGTCTACAAAAGGTTTTTTTTTTATTATTATTATTATTATTATTTTTTTTTTACATATTATGTCTGTACAGAAGTCCATATTTGACCTACTGAACAAATTTTTGTCCCAAAGGTCAAAAAGTCACACATTGACTTTCCTTTTGTTTCCAATTAGTAGCTAAAAGGTCTACAAATGGTTTACATTTTTTTTTTTTTTTTTTTTTTTTACATATTATGGCTGTACAGAAGTCTATATTTGACCTACTGAACAAATTTTTGGCCCAAAGGTAAAAAAAGGTCACTCGTTGCCTTCCCATCTGATTCCACTAAGTAGCTTACAGGTCTACAAAAAGTTTTAAATTTTTTTTTTTTTTTTTTACATATTATGGCTTTACAGAAGTCCATATTTGACCCACTGAACATATTTTTAGTCCAAGATTCCATAAACACTAATTTACTATACATACTCATTGACTTCCCTTCTTATTCCCATTACAAGCCAAAGGTTCCACAAAAGGTTTAAAAGTTTGTTTTACATGTTATGGATGTACAGAAGTCTATATTTGACCTTCTGAATAAATTCTTGGCCCAAAGGTCAAAAAAGTCACTCATTGACTTCCCTTCTGATTCCAATTAGTAGCTAAAAGGTCCATAGAAGGTTTTATTTTTTTTAATTTTTATTTTTTTTTACATGTTATGGCTGTACAGAAGTCCAAATTTGACCTACTGAACAAATTTTTGTCCCAAAGGTCAAAAAGTCACTCATTGACTTTCCTTCTGGTACCAATAAGTAGCTAAAAGGTCTACAAAAGGTTATTTTTATTTTTATTTTTTTTTACATGTTATGGCCGTACAAAGTCCATATTTGACCTACTGAGCAAATTTTTGTCTCAAAGGTCAAAAAGTCACTCATTGACTTCCCTTTTGTTTCCAATAAGTAGCTTACAGGTCTAAAAAAGGTTATAATTTTTTTTTTTTTTTGGCTGTACAAAGTCCATCTTTGACCTACTGAACAAATTTTTGTCCCAAAGGTCAAAAAGTCACTCATTGACTTCCCTTCTGGTTACAATTAGCAATTAGTAGCTAAAAGGTCTACAAAAGGTTTTTTTTTTTTTTATTATTTTTTTTTTTTTTTTACATATTATGGCTGTACAGAAGTCCATATTTGACTAAAGGTCTACAAAAAGGTGTGAATTTTTTTTTATTTAGGTTTTTTTTTTTTTTTTTTTACATATTATGGCCGTACAGAAGACCATATTTGACCTACTGAACAAATAATTGTCCCAAAGGTCAAAAAGTCACTCATTGACTTTCCTTCTGGTTCCAATTAGCAATTAGTAGCTAAAAGGTCTACAAAAGGTTTTTATTTTTTTTATTATTTATTATTTTTTTTTACATATTATGGCTGTACAGAAGTCCATATTTGACTAAAGGTCTACAAAAAGGTGTGAATTTTTTTTTATTTAGTTTTTTTTTTTTTTTTTTTTTTTTTTTACATATTATGGCTGTAAAAGAAGTCCATATTTGACCTACTGAACAAGTTTTTGTCCCAAAGGTCAAAAAGTCACTCATTGACTTTCCATCTGGTTCCAATTAGTAGCTAAAAGGTCTACAAAAGGTTTTTTTTTTTTATTATTATTATTATTATTTTTTTACATATTATGTCTGTACAGAAGTCCATATTTGACCTACTGAACAAATTTTTGTCCCAAAGGTCAAAAAGTCACACATTGACTTTCCTTTTGGTTCCAATTAGTAGCTAAAAGGTCTACAAATGGTTTAAATTTTTTTTTTTTTTTTTTACATATTATGGCTGTACAGAAGTCTATATTTGACCTACTGAACAAATTTTTGGCCCAAAGGTAAAAAAAGGTCACTCGTTGCCTTCCCATCTGATTCCACTAAGTAGCTTACAGGTCTACAAAAAGTTTTAAATTTTTTTTTTTTTTTTTACATATTATGGCTTTACAGAAGTCCATATTTGACCCACTGAACATATTTTTAGTCCAAGATTCCATAAACACTAATTTACTATACATACTCATTGACTTCCCTTCTTATTCCCATTACAAGCCAAAGGTTCCACAAAAGGTTTAAAAGTTTGTTTTACATGTTATGGATGTACAGAAGTCTATATTTGACCTTCTGAATAAATTCTTGGCCCAAAGGTCAAAAAAGTCACTCATTGACTTCCCTTCTGATTCCAATTAGTAGCTAAAAGGTCCATAGAAGGTTTTATTTTTTTTTTTATTTTATTTTTTTACATGTTATGGCTGTACAAAGTCCATCTTTGACCTACTGAACAAATTTTTGTCCCAAAGGTCAAAAAGTCACTCATTGACTTCCCTTCTGGTTACAATTAGTAGCTAAAATTTCTACAAAAGTTTTTTTTTTTTTTTTTTTTTTACATATTATGGCTGTACAAGAAGTCCATATTTGACCTACTGAACATATTTTTAGTCCAAGATTCCATAAACACTAATTTACTATACATACTCATTGACTTCCCTTCTTATTCCCATTACAAGCCAAAGGTTCCACAAAAGGTTTAAAAGTTTGTTTTACATGTTATGGATGTACAGAAGTCTATATTTGACCTTCTGAATAAATTCTTGGCCCAAAGGTCAAAAAAGTCACTCATTGACTTCCCTTCTGATTCCAATTAGTAGCTAAAAGGTCCATAGAAGGTTTTATTTTTTTTAATTTTTATTTTTTTTACATGTTATGGCTGGACAGAAGTCCATATTTGACCTACTGAACACATTTTTGTCCCAAAGGTCAAAAAGTCACTCATTGACTTTCCTTCTGGTACCAATAAGTAGCTAAAAGGTCTACAAAAGGTTATTTTTATTTTTATTTTTTTTACATGTTATGGCCGTACAAAGTCCATATTTGACCTACTGAGCAAATTTTTGTCTCAAAGGTCAAAAAGTCACTCATTGACTTCCCTTTTGTTTCCAATAAGTAGCTTACAGGTCTAAAAAAGGTTATAATTTTTTTTTTGGCTGTACAAAGTCCATCTTTGACCTACTGAACAAATTTTTGTCCCAAAGGTCAAAAAGTCACTCATTGACTTCCCTTCTGGTTACAATTAGTAGCTAAAATTTCTACAAAACTTTTTTTTTTTTTGTACATATTATGGCTGTACAAGAAGTCCATATTTGACCTACTGAACAAGTTTTTGTCCCAAAGGCCAAAAAGTCACTCATTGACTTTCCGTCTTGTTCCAATTAGTAGCTAAAAGGTTTACAAAAGGTTTGGAAATGTTTTTTTTTGTTGTTTTTTTTTTTAAATATTATGGCTGTACAGAAGTCCATTTTGACCTACTGAACAAGTTTTTGTCCCAAAGGCCAAAAAGTCACTCATTGACTTTCCTTCTGGTTCCAATTAGTAGCTAAAAGGTCTACAAAAGGTTTGAATTTTTGTTTTGTTTTACATATTATGGCTGTACAAGAAGTCCATATTTGACCTACTGAATTTTTTGTAAGGTTGTAATTTTTTCTTTTTCTTTTTCTTCTTCTTCTTTTTTTTTTTTTTTTTTTTACATATTATGGCTGTACAGAAGTCCATATTTGACCTACTGAACAAGTTTTTGTCCCAAAGGTCAAAAAGTCACTCATTGACTTTCCATCTGGTTCCAATTAGTAGCTAAAAGGTCTACAAAAGGTTTTTTTTTTTTTTTATTATTATTATTATAATTTTTTTTTTACATATTATGTCTGTACAGAAGTCCATATTTGACCTACTGAACAAGTTTTTGTCCCAAAGGCCAAAAAGTCACTCATTGACTTTCCTTCTGGTTCCAATTAGTAGCTAAAAGGTCTACAAAAGGTTTAATTTTTTTTTTTTTTTTTTTTTTTTTTTTTACATATTACGGCTGTACAAGAACTCCATATTTGACCTACTGAACAAGTTTTTGTCCCTAAGGTCAAAAAGTCAATCATTGACTTTCCTTCTGGTTCCAATTAGTAGCTAAAAGGACTACAAAAGGTTTTAAAAAATTTTTTCTTCTTTTTTTTTTTTTTTTTTTTACATATTATGGCTGTACAGAAGTCCATATTTGACCTACTGAAAAAAATTTTGTCCCAAAGGTCAAAAAGTCACTCATTGACTTTCCTTCTGGTACCAATAAGTAGCTAAAAGGTCTACAAAAGTTTTTTTTTTTTTTTTTTTTTACAATTATGGCTGTACAACGTCCATATTTGACCTACTGAACAAATTTTTTTTCCAAAGGTCAAAAAGTCACTCATTGATTTCCCTTCTGATTCCAATTAGTAGCTAAATGGACTACAAAAGGTTTTAAAAAAAAAAATTTCTTCTTCTTTTTTTTTTTTTTTTTTACATATCATGGCTGTACAGAAGTCCATATTTGACCTACTGAACAAGTTTTTGTCCCTAAGCTCAAAAAGTCACTCATTGACTTTCCTTCTTGTTCCAATTAGTAGCTAAAAGGTCTACAAAAGGTTTGGAATTTTTTTTTTTTTTTTTTTTTTTACATATTATGGCTGTACAGAAGACCATATTTGACCTACTGAACAAATTTTTGTCCCAAAGGTCAAAAAGTCACTCATTGACTTTCCTTCTGGTTCCAATTAGTAGCTAAAAGGTCTACAAAAGGTTTGATTTTTTTTTTTTACATATTATGTCTGTACAGAAGTCCATATTTGACCTACTGAACACATTTTTGTCCCAAAGGTCAAAAAGTCACACATTGACTTTCCTTCTGGTTCCAATTAGTAGCTAAAAGGTCTACAAATGGTTTAAATTTTTTTTTTTTTTTTTTTTTTTTACATATTATGTCTGTACAGAAGTCTATATTTGACCTACTGAACAAATTTTTGGCCCAAAGGTAAAAAAAGGTCACTCGTTGCCTTCCCATCTGATTCCACTAAGTAGCTTACAGGTCTACAAAAAGTTTTAAATTTTTTTTTTTTTTTTTACATATTATGGCTTTACAGAAGTCCATATTTGACCCACTGAACATATTTTTAGTCCAAGATTCCATAAACACTAATTTACTATACATACTCATTGACTTCCCTTCTTATTCCCATTACAAGCCAAAGGTTCCACAAAAGGTTTAAAAGTTTGTTTTACATGTTATGGATGTACAGAAGTCTATATTTGACCTTCTGAATAAATTCTTGGCCCAAAGGTCAAAAAAGTCACTCATTGACTTCCCTTCTGATTCCAATTAGTAGCTAAAAGGTCCATAGAAGGTTTTATTTTTTTTAATTTTAATTTTTTTTTTACATGTTATGGCTGTACAGAAGTCCATATTTGACCTACTGAACAAATTTTTGTCCCAAAGGTCAAAAAGTCACTCATTGACTTTCCTTCTGGTACCAATAAGTAGCTAAAAGGTCTACAAAAGGTTATTTTTATTTTTATTTTTTTTACATGTTATGGCCGTACAAAGTCCATATTTGACCTACTGAGCAAATTTTTGTCTCAAAGGTCAAAAAGTCACTCATTGACTTCCCTTTTGTTTCCAATAAGTAGCTTACAGGTCTAAAAAAGGTTATAATTTTTTTTTTTTTGGCTGTACAAAGTCCATCTTTGACCTACTGAACAAATTTTTGTCCCAAAGGTCAAAAAGTCACTCATTGACTTCCCTTCTGGTTACAATTAGTAGCTAAAATTTCTACAAAAGTTTTTTTTTTTTGTACATATTATGGCTGTACAAGAAGTCCATATTTGACCTACTGAACAAGTTTTTGTCCCAAAGGCCAAAAAGTCACTCATTGACTTTCCTTCTGGTTCCAATTAGTAGCTAAAAGGTCTACAAAAGGTTTAATTTTTTTTTTTTTTTTTTTTTTTTTTTTACATATTACGGCTGTACAAGAACTCCATATTTGACCTACTGAACAAGTTTTTGTCCCTAAGGTCAAAAAGTCAATCATTGACTTTCCTTCTGGTTCCAATTAGTAGCTAAAAGGACTACAAAAGGTTTTAAAAAAAATTTTCTTCTTTTTTTTTTTTTTTTTTTTTTTTACATATTATGGCTGTACAGAAGTCCATATTTGACCTACTGAAAAAAATTTTGTCCCAAAGGTCAAAAAGTCACTCATTGACTTTCCTTCTGGTACCAATAAGTAGCTAAAAGGTCTACAAAAGTTTTTTTTTTTTTTTTTTTTTACAATTATGGCTGTACAACGTCCATATTTGACCTACTGAACAAATTTTTTTTCCAAAGGTCAAAAAGTCACTCATTGATTTCCCTTCTGATTCCAATTAGTAGCTAAAAGGACTACAAAAGGTTTTTAAAAAAAAAATTTCTTCTTCTTTTTTTTTTTTTTTTACATATTATGGATGTACAGAAGTCCATATTTGACCTACTGAACAATTTTTTTGTCCCAAAGGTCAAAAAGTCAACCATTGACTTTCCTTCTGGTTCCAATTAGTAGCTAAAAGGTCTACAAAAGGTATAAAAATTTTTTTTTTTTTTTTTTTACATATCATGGCTGTACAGAAGTCCATATTTGACCTACTGAACAAGTTTTTGTCCCTAAGCTCAAAAAGTCACTCATTGACTTTCCTTCTTGTTCCAATTAGTAGCTAAAAGGTCTACAAAAGGTTTGGAATTTTTTTTTTTTTTTTTTTTTTACATATTATGGCTGTACAGAAGTCCATATTTGACCTACTGAACAAATTTTTGTCCCAAAGGTCAAAAAGTCACTCATTGACTTTCCTTCTGGTTCCAATTAGTAGCTAAAAGGTCTACAAAAGGTTTAATTTTTTTTTTTTTTTTTTTTTTACATCAAGGCTGTACAAGAACTCCATATTTGACCTACTGAACAAGTTTTTGTCCCTAAGGTCAAAAAATCAATCATTAACAATCCTTCTGGTTCCAATTAGTAGCTAAAAGGACTACAAAAGGTTTAAAAAAAAAAATTCTTCTTCTTTTTTTTTTTTAAATATTATGGCTGTACAGAAGTCCATATTTGACCTACTGAACAAATTTTTGTCCCAAAGGTCAAAAAGTCACTCATTGACTTCCCGTCTGGTTACAATTAGTAGCTAAAAGGTCTACAAACGGTTCTAATTTAATTTTATTTAATTTTATTTTATTTTTTACATATTATGGCTGTACAAGAAGTCCATATTTGACCTACTGAACATGTTTTTGGACTAAGAGTCCATACACACTAATTCACTATACATACTCATTGACTTCCATTCTGATTACAATTAGTAGTTAAAAGGTCCACATTTTTTATACATGTTTTGGCTTTACAGAAGTCCATATTTGACCTAAAGAACATGTTTTAGGCCTAATAGTCCTTAAACACTAATTTACTATACATACTCATTGACTTCCCTTCTTATTCCCTTTACTAGCCAACATTTCCACAAAAATGTTTGACATGTTATGGCTGTACAGAAGTTCATATTTGACCTACTGAACATATTTTTGTCCCAAAGGTCAAAAAGTCACTCATTGACTTCCCTTCTGTTTCCAATAAGTAGCTTAAAGGTCTTAAATTGGTTTTATATATATATTTTTTAATTTTTCAATTTTTTTTCATATTATGGCTTTACAAGAAGTCCATATTTGACCTACTGAACAAAGTTTTTTTCCAAAGGTCAAAAAGTCACTCATTGATTTCCCTTCTGATTCCAATAAGTAGCTTACAGGTCTAAAAAAGGTAAAATATTTTTTTATTTATTTTTATTTTTTACATATTATGGCTTTACATAAGTCCATATTTGACCTACTGAACATATTTTTGGACCAAAGGTAAAAAAAGGTCACTCATTAACATCCCTTCTGATTCCAATAAGTAGCTAAAAGGTCAACAAAAGGTTTCAATTCTTTTTTCTTTTCTTTCAAACATATTATGGCTGTACAGAAGTCCATATTTGACCTACTGAATATATTTTTGGCCCAAAGGTAAAAAAAAGGTCACTCATTGAAATCCCTTCTGATTCCAATAAGTGGCTAAAAGGTCAACAAAAGGTTTCAATTCTTTTTTCTTTTCTTTCAAACATATTATGGCTGAACAAGAAGTCCATATTTGACCTACGGAACAAATTTTTGTCCCAAAGGTCAAGAAGTCACTCATTGACTTTCCTTCTGGTTCCAATTAGTAGCTAAAAGGTCTACAAAAGGTTAGAATTTTTGTTTTGTTTTACATATTATGGCTGTACAAGAAGTCCATATTTGACCTACTGAATTTTTTGTAAGGTTGTAATTTTTTCTTTTTCTTTTTCTTCTTCTTCTTTTTTTTTTTTTTTTTTACATATTATGGCTGTACAGAAGTCCATATTTGACCTACTGAACAAGTTTTTGTCCCAAAGGTCAAAAAGTCACTCATTGACTTTCCATCTGGTTCCAATTAGTAGCTAAAAGGTCTACAAAAGGTTTTTTTTTTATTATTATTATTATTATTTTTTTTTTTTTACATATTATGTCTGTACAGAAGTCCATATTTGACCTACTGAACAAATTTTTGTCCCAAAGGTCAAAAAGTCACACATTGACTTTCCTTTTGGTTCCAATTAGTAGCTAAAAGGTCTACAAATGGTTTACATTTTTTTTTTTTTTTTTTTTTTTACATATTATGGCTGTACAGAAGTCTATATTTGACCTACTGAACAAATTTTTGGCCCAAAGGTAAAAAAAGGTCACTCGTTGCCTTCCCATCTGATTCCACTAAGTAGCTTACAGGTCTACAAAAAGTTTTAAATTTTTTTTTTTTTTTTTTACATATTATGGCTTTACAGAAGTCCATATTTGACCCACTGAACATATTTTTAGTCCAAGATTCCATAAACACTAATTTACTATACATACTCATTGACTTCCCTTCTTATTCCCATTACAAGCCAAAGGTTCCACAAAAGGTTTAAAAGTTTGTTTTACATGTTATGGATGTACAGAAGTCTATATTTGACCTTCTGAATAAATTCTTGGCCCAAAGGTCAAAAAAGTCACTCATTGACTTCCCTTCTGATTCCAATTAGTAGCTAAAAGGTCCATAGAAGGTTTTATTTTTTTTAATTTTTATTTTTTTTTACATGTTATGGCTGTACAGAAGTCCAAATTTGACCTACTGAACAAATTTTTGTCCCAAAGGTCAAAAAGTCACTCATTGACTTTCCTTCTGGTACCAATAAGTAGCTAAAAGGTCTACAAAAGGTTATTTTTATTTTTATTTTTTTTTACATGTTATGGCCGTACAAAGTCCATATTTGACCTACTGAGCAAATTTTTGTCTCAAAGGTCAAAAAGTCACTCATTGACTTCCCTTTTGTTTCCAATAAGTAGCTTACAGGTCTAAAAAAGGTTATAATTTTTTTTTTTTTTTGGCTGTACAAAGTCCATCTTTGACCTACTGAACAAATTTTTGTCCCAAAGGTCAAAAAGTCACTCATTGACTTCCCTTCTGGTTACAATTAGCAATTAGTAGCTAAAAGGTCTACAAAAGGTTTTTTTTTTTTTTATTATTTTTTTTTTTTTTTTACATATTATGGCTGTACAGAAGTCCATATTTGACTAAAGGTCTACAAAAAGGTGTGAATTTTTTTTTATTTAGGTTTTTTTTTTTTTTTTTTTACATATTATGGCCGTACAGAAGACCATATTTGACCTACTGAACAAATAATTGTCCCAAAGGTCAAAAAGTCACTCATTGACTTTCCTTCTGGTTCCAATTAGCAATTAGTAGCTAAAAGGTCTACAAAAGGTTTTTATTTTTTTTATTATTTATTATTTTTTTTTACATATTATGGCTGTACAGAAGTCCATATTTGACTAAAGGTCTACAAAAAGGTGTGAATTTTTTTTTATTTAGTTTTTTTTTTTTTTTTTTTTTTTTTTTTACATATTATGGCTGTAAAAGAAGTCCATATTTGACCTACTGAACAAGTTTTTGTCCCAAAGGTCAAAAAGTCACTCATTGACTTTCCATCTGGTTCCAATTAGTAGCTAAAAGGTCTACAAAAGGTTTTTTTTTTTTATTATTATTATTATTTTTTTTTTACATATTATGTCTGTACAGAAGTCCATATTTGACCTACTGAACAAATTTTTGTCCCAAAGGTCAAAAAGTCACACATTGACTTTCCTTTTGGTTCCAATTAGTAGCTAAAAGGTCTACAAATGGTTTAAATTTTTTTTTTTTTTTTTTTTTTTTTTTTACATATTATGGCTGTACAGAAGTCTATATTTGACCTACTGAACAAATTTTTGGCCCAAAGGTAAAAAAAGGTCACTCGTTGCCTTCCCATCTGATTCCACTAAGTAGCTTACAGGTCTACAAAAAGTTTTAATTTTTTTTTTTTTTTTTACATATTATGGCTTTACAGAAGTCCATATTTGACCCACTGAACATATTTTTAGTCCAAGATTCCATAAACACTAATTTACTATACATACTCATTGACTTCCCTTCTTATTCCCATTACAAGCCAAAGGTTCCACAAAAGGTTTAAAAGTTTGTTTTACATGTTATGGATGTACAGAAGTCTATATTTGACCTTCTGAATAAATTCTTGGCCCAAAGGTCAAAAAAGTCACTCATTGACTTCCCTTCTGATTCCAATTAGTAGCTAAAAGGTCCATAGAAGGTTTTATTTTTTTTTTTATTTTTTTTTTTTACATGTTATGGCTGTACAAAGTCCATCTTTGACCTACTGAACAAATTTTTGTCCCAAAGGTCAAAAAGTCACTCATTGACTTCCCTTCTGGTTACAATTAGTAGCTAAAATTTCTACAAAAGTTTTTTTTTTTTTTTTTTTTTTTACATATTATGGCTGTACAAGAAGTCCATATTTGACCTACTGAACATATTTTTAGTCCAAGATTCCATAAACACTAATTTACTATACATACTCATTGACTTCCCTTCTTATTCCCATTACAAGCCAAAGGTTCCACAAAAGGTTTAAAAGTTTGTTTTACATGTTATGGATGTACAGAAGTCTATATTTGACCTTCTGAATAAATTCTTGGCCCAAAGGTCAAAAAAGTCACTCATTGACTTCCCTTCTGATTCCAATTAGTAGCTAAAAGGTCCATAGAAGGTTTTATTTTTTTTAATTTTTATTTTTTTTACATGTTATGGCTGGACAGAAGTCCATATTTGACCTACTGAACACATTTTTGTCCCAAAGGTCAAAAAGTCACTCATTGACTTTCCTTCTGGTACCAATAAGTAGCTAAAAGGTCTACAAAAGGTTATTTTTATTTTTATTTTTTTTACATGTTATGGCCGTACAAAGTCCATATTTGACCTACTGAGCAAATTTTTGTCTCAAAGGTCAAAAAGTCACTCATTGACTTCCCTTTTGTTTCCAATAAGTAGCTTACAGGTCTAAAAAAGGTTATAATTTTTTTTTTGGCTGTACAAAGTCCATCTTTGACCTACTGAACAAATTTTTGTCCCAAAGGTCAAAAAGTCACTCAATGACTTCCCTTCTGGTTACAATTAGTAGCTAAAATTTCTACAAAACTTTTTTTTTTTTTGTACATATTATGGCTGTACAAGAAGTCCATATTTGACCTACTGAACAAGTTTTTGTCCCAAAGGCCAAAAAGTCACTCATTGACTTTCCGTCTTGTTCCAATTAGTAGCTAAAAGGTTTACAAAAGGTTTGGAAATGTTTTTTTTTGTTGTTTTTTTTTTTAAATATTATGGCTGTACAGAAGTCCATTTTGACCTACTGAACAAGTTTTTGTCCCAAAGGCCAAAAAGTCACTCATTGACTTTCCTTCTGGTTCCAATTAGTAGCTAAAAGGTCTACAAAAGGTTTGAATTTTTGTTTTGTTTTACATATTATGGCTGTACAAGAAGTCCATATTTGACCTACTGAATTTTTTGTAAGGTTGTAATTTTTTCTTTTTCTTTTTCTTCTTCTTCTTTTTTTTTTTTTTTTTTTACATATTATGGCTGTACAGAAGTCCATATTTGACCTACTGAACAAGTTTTTGTCCCAAAGGTCAAAAAGTCACTCATTGACTTTCCATCTGGTTCCAATTAGTAGCTAAAAGGTCTACAAAAGGTTTTTTTTTTTTTTTATTATTATTATTATTTTATTTTTTTTACATATTATGTCTGTACAGAAGTCCATATTTGACCTACTGAACAAATTTTTGTCCCAAAGGTCAAAAAGTCACACATTGACTTTCCTTTTGGTTCCAATTAGTAGCTAAAAGGTCTACAAATGGTTTACATTTTTTTTTTTTTTTTTTTTTTTTTACATATTATGGCTGTACAGAAGTCTATATTTGACCTACTGAACAAATTTTTGGCCCAAAGGTAAAAAAAGGTCACTCGTTGCCTTCCCATCTGATTCCACTAAGTAGCTTACAGGTCTACAAAAAGTTTTAAATTTTTTTTTTTTTTTTTTACATATTATGGCTTTACAGAAGTCCATATTTGACCCACTGAACATATTTTTAGTCCAAGATTCCATAAACACTAATTTACTATACATACTCATTGACTTCCCTTCTTATTCCCATTACAAGCCAAAGGTTCCACAAAAGGTTTAAAAGTTTGTTTTACATGTTATGGATGTACAGAAGTCTATATTTGACCTTCTGAATAAATTCTTGGCCCAAAGGTCAAAAAAGTCACTCATTGACTTCCCTTCTGATTCCAATTAGTAGCTAAAAGGTCCATAGAAGGTTTTATTTTTTTTAATTTTTATTTTTTTTTACATGTTATGGCTGTACAGAAGTCCATATTTGACCTACTGAACAAATTTTTGTCCCAAAGGTCAAAAAGTCACTCATTGACTTTCCTTCTGGTACCAATAAGTAGCTAAAAGGTCTACAAAAGGTTATTTTTATTTTTATTTTTTTTTACATGTTATGGCCGTACAAAGTCCATATTTGACCTACTGAGCAAATTTTTGTCTCAAAGGTCAAAAAGTCACTCATTGACTTCCCTTTTGTTTCCAATAAGTAGCTTACAGGTCTAAAAAAGGTTATAATTTTTTTTTTTTTTGGCTGTACAAAGTCCATCTTTGACCTACTGAACAAATTTTTGTCCCAAAGGTCAAAAAGTCACTCATTGACTTCCCTTCTGGTTACAATTAGCAATTAGTAGCTAAAAGGTCTACAAAAGGTTTTTATTTTTTTTATTATTTATTTATTTTTTTTACATATTATGGCTGTACAGAAGTCCATATTTGACTAAAGGTCTACAAAAAGGTGTGAATTTTTTTTTATTTAGGTTTTTTTTTTTTTTTTTTTACATATTATGGCCGTACAGAAGACCATATTTGACCTACTGAACAAATAATTGTCCCAAAGGTCAAAAAGTCACTCATTGACTTTCCTTCTGGTTCCAATTAGCAATTAGTAGCTAAAAGGTCTACAAAAGGTTTTTATTTTTTTTATTATTTATTATTTTTTTTTACATATTATGGCTGTACAGAAGTCCATATTTGACTAAAGGTCTACAAAAAGGTGTGAATTTTTTTTTATTTAGTTTTTTTTTTTTTTTTTTTTTTTTTTTACATATTATGGCTGTAAAAGAAGTCCATATTTGACCTACTGAACAAGTTTTTGTCCCAAAGGTCAAAAAAGTCACTCATTGACTTCCCTTCTGATTCCAATTAGTAGCTAAAAGGTCCATAGAAGGTTTTATTTTTTTTAATTTTTATTTTTTTTTACATGTTATGGCTGTACAGAAGTCCATATTTGACCTACTGAACAAATTTTTGTCCCAAAGGTCAAAAAGTCACTCATTGACTTTCCTTCTGGTACCAATAAGTAGCTAAAAGGTCTACAAAAGGTTATTTTTATTTTTATTTTTTTTTACATGTTATGGCCGTACAAAGTCCATATTTGACCTACTGAGCAAATTTTTGTCTCAAAGGTCAAAAATTCACTCATTGACTTCCCTTTTGTTTCCAATAAGTAGCTTACAGGTCTAAAAAAGGTTATAATTTTTTTTTTTTTTTGGCTGTACAAAGTCCATATTTGACCTACTGAACAAATTTTTGTCCCAAAGGTCAAAAAGTCACACATTGACTTTCCTTTTGGTTCCAATTAGTAGCTAAAAGGTCTACAAATGGTTTACATTTTTTTTTTTTTTTTTTTTTTTTTACATATTATGGCTGTACAGAAGTCTATATTTGACCTACTGAACAAATTTTTGGCCCAAAGGTAAAAAAAGGTCACTCGTTGCCTTCCCATCTGATTCCACTAAGTAGCTTACAGGTCTACAAAAAGTTTTAAATTTTTTTTTTTTTTTACATATTATGGCTTTACAGAAGTCCATATTTGACCCACTGAACATATTTTTAGTCCAAGATTCCATAAACACTAATTTACTATACATACTCATTGACTTCCCTTCTTATTCCCATTACAAGCCAAAGGTTCCACAAAAGGTTTAAAAGTTTGTTTTACATGTTATGGATGTACAGAAGTCTATATTTGACCTTCTGAATAAATTCTTGGCCCAAAGGTCAAAAAAGTCACTCATTGACTTCCCTTCTGATTCCAATTAGTAGCTAAAAGGTCCATAGAAGGTTTTTTTTTTTTTTTATTTTTTTTTTTTTTACATGTTATGGCTGTACAAAGTCCATCTTTGACCTACTGAACAAATTTTTGTCCCAAAGGTCAAAAAGTCACTCATTGACTTCCCTTCTGGTTACAATTAGTAGCTAAAATTTCTACAAAAGTTTTTTTTTTTTTTTTTTTTTTTTTTTTTTTACATATTATGGCTGTACAAGAAGTCCATATTTGACCTACTGAACATATTTTTAGTCCAAGATTCCATAAACACTAATTTACTATACATACTCATTGACTTCCCTTCTTATTCCCATTACAAGCCAAAGGTTCCACAAAAGGTTTAAAAGTTTGTTTTACATGTTATGGATGTACAGAAGTCTATATTTGACCTTCTGAATAAATTCTTGGCCCAAAGGTCAAAAAAGTCACTCATTGACTTCCCTTCTGATTCCAATTAGTAGCTAAAAGGTCCATAGAAGGTTTTATTTTTTTTAATTTTTATTTTTTTTACATGTTATGGCTGGACAGAAGTCCATATTTGACCTACTGAACACATTTTTGTCCCAAAGGTCAAAAAGTCACTCATTGACTTTCCTTCTGGTACCAATAAGTAGCTAAAAGGTCTACAAAAGGTTATTTTTATTTTTATTTTTTTTACATGTTATGGCCGTACAAAGTCCATATTTGACCTACTGAGCAAATTTTTGTCTCAAAGGTCAAAAAGTCACTCATTGACTTCCCTTTTGTTTCCAATAAGTAGCTTACAGGTCTAAAAAAGGTTATAATTTTTTTTTTGGCTGTACAAAGTCCATCTTTGACCTACTGAACAAATTTTTGTCCCAAAGGTCAAAAAGTCACTCATTGACTTCCCTTCTGGTTACAATTAGTAGCTAAAATTTCTACAAAACTTTTTTTTTTTTTGTACATATTATGGCTGTACAAGAAGTCCATATTTGACCTACTGAACAAGTTTTTGTCCCAAAGGCCAAAAAGTCACTCATTGACTTTCCGTCTTGTTCCAATTAGTAGCTAAAAGGTTTACAAAAGGTTTGGAAATGTTTTTTTTTGTTGTTGTTTTTTTTAAATATTATGGCTGTACAGAAGTCCATTTTGACCTACTGAACAAGTTTTTGTCCCAAAGGCCAAAAAGTCACTCATTGACTTTCCTTCTGGTTCCAATTAGTAGCTAAAAGGTCTACAAAAGGTTTGATTTTTTTTTTCATATTATGGCTGTACAGAAGACCATATTTGACCTACTGAACAAGTTTTTGTCCCAAAAGGTCAAAAAGTCACTCATTGACTTTCCTTCTGGTTCCAATTAGTAGCTAAAAGGTCTACAAAAGGTTATTTTTATTTTTATTTTTTTATTCTAAAATGTCTGTACAGAAGTCTATATTTGACCTACTGAACAAATTTTTGGCCCAAAGGTAAAAAAAGGTCACTCGTTGCCTTCCCATCTGATTCCACTAAGTAGCTTACAGGTCTACAAAAAGTTTTAAATATTGAACAAATTTTTGTCCCAAAGGTCAAAAAGTCACTCATTGACTTTCCTTCTGGTACCAATAAGTAGCTAAAAGGTCTACAAAAGTTTTTTTTTTTTTTTTTTTTTAAATTATGGCTGTACAACGTCCATATTTGACCTACTGAACAATTTTTTTTTCCAAAGGTCAAAAAGTCACTCATTGATTTCCCTTCTGATTCCAATTAGTAGCTAAATGGACTACAAAAGGTTTTAAAAAAAAAATTTTCTTCTTCTTTTTTTTTTTTTTTTACATATTATGGCTGCACAGAAGTCCATATTTGACCTACTGAACAATTTTTTTGTCCCAAAGGTCAAAAAGTCAACCATTGACTTTCCTTCTGGTTCCAATTAGTAGCTAAAAGGTCTACAAAAGGTATAACAATTTTTTTTTTTTTTTTTTTTACATATCATGGCTGTACAGATGTCCATATTTGACCTACTCAACAAGTTTTTGTCCCTAAGCTCAAAAAGTCACTCATTGACTTTCCTTCTTGTTCCAATTAGTAGCTAAAAGGTCTACAAAAGGTTTGGAATTTTTTTTTTTTTTTTTTTTTTACATATTATGGCTGTACAGAAGTCCATATTTGACCTACTGAACAAATTTTTGTCCCAAAGGTCAAAAAGTCACTCATTGACTTTCCTTCTGGTTCCAATTAGTAGCTAAAAGGTCTACAAAAGGTTTGATTTTTTTTTTTTACATATTATGTCTGTACAGAAGTCCATATTTGACCTACTGAACACATTTTTGTCCCAAAGGTCAAAAAGTCACACATTGACTTTCCTTTTGTTTCCAATAAGTAGCTTACAGGTCTAAAAAAGGTTATAATTTTTTTTTTGGCTGTACAAAGTCCATCTTTGACCTACTGAACAAATTTTTGTCCCAAAGGTCAAAAAGTCACTCATTGACTTCCCTTCTGGTTACAATTAGTAGCTAAAATTTCTACAAAACTTTTTTTTTTTTTGTACATATTATGGCTGTACAAGAAGTCCATATTTGACCTACTGAACAAGTTTTTGTCCCAAAGGCCAAAAAGTCACTCATTGACTTTCCGTCTTGTTCCAATTAGTAGCTAAAAGGTTTACAAAAGGTTTGGAAATGTTTTTTTTTGTTGTTGTTTTTTTTAAATATTATGGCTGTACAGAAGTCCATTTTGACCTACTGAACAAGTTTTTGTCCCAAAGGCCAAAAAGTCACTCATTGACTTTCCTTCTGGTTCCAATTAGTAGCTAAAAGGTCTACAAAAGGTTTGATTTTTTTTTTCATATTATGGCTGTACAGAAGACCATATTTGACCTACTGAACAAGTTTTTGTCCCAAAAGGTCAAAAAGTCACTCATTGACTTCCCTTCTGGTTACAATTAGTAGCTAAAATTTCTACAAAACTTTTTTTTTTTTTGTACATATTATGGCTGTACAAGAAGTCCATATTTGACCTACTGAACAAGTTTTTGTCCCAAAGGCCAAAAAGTCACTCATTGACTTTCCGTCTTGTTCCAATTAGTAGCTAAAAGGTTTACAAAAGGTTTGGAAATGTTTTTTTTTGTTGTTGTTTTTTTTAAATATTATGGCTGTACAGAAGTCCATTTTGACCTACTGAACAAGTTTTTGTCCCAAAGGCCAAAAAGTCACTCATTGACTTTCCTTCTGGTTCCAATTAGTAGCTAAAAGGTCTACAAAAGGTTTGATTTTTTTTTTTCATATTATGGCTGTACAGAAGACCATATTTGACCTACTGAACAAGTTTTTGTCCCAAAAGGTCAAAAAGTCACTCATTGACTTTCCTTCTGGTTCCAATTAGTAGCTAAAAGGTCTACAAAAGGTTTGATTTTTTTTTTTTACATATTATGGCTGTACAGAAGTCCATATTTGACCTACTGAACAAATTTTTGTCCCAAAGGTCAAAAAGTCACACATTGACTTTCCTTCTGGTTCCAATTAGTAGCTAAAAGGTCTACAAATGGTTTAAATTTTTTTTTTTTTTTTTTTTTTTTTTACATATTATGTCTGTACAGAAG
Organism: Gobio gobio; assembly: GCF_949357685.1. Lineage (NCBI taxonomy): Eukaryota > Metazoa > Chordata > Actinopteri > Cypriniformes > Gobionidae > Gobio > Gobio gobio. The sequence goes on along the minus strand of NC_137107.1, from coordinate 14,864,751 downwards.
TCTATATTTGACCTACTGAACAAATTTTTGGCCCAAAGGTAAAAAAAGGTCACTCGTTGCCTTCCCATCTGATTCCACTAAGTAGCTTACAGGTCTACAAAAAGTTTTAAATATTTTTTTTTTATTTTTTTTTTATTTATTTTTTTTATACATATTATGGCTTTACAGAAGTCCATATTTGACCCACTGAACATATTTTTAGTCCAAGATTCCATAAACACTAATTTACTATACATACTCATTGACTTCCCTTCTTATTCCCATTACAAGCCAAAGGTTCCACAAAGGGTTTAAAAGTTTGTTTTACATGTTATGGATGTACAGAAGTCTATATTTGACCTTCTGAATAAATTCTTGGCCCAAAGGTCAAAAAAGTCACTCATTGACTTCCCTTCTGATTCAAATTAGTAGCTAAAAGGTCCATAGAAGGTTTTATTTTTTTTTAATTTTTATTTTTTTACATGTTATGGCTGTACAGAAGTCCATATTTGACCTACTGAACAAATTTTTGTCCCAAAGGTCAAAAAGTCACTCATTGACTTTCCGTCTGGTACCAATAAGTAGCTAAAAGGTCTACAAAAGGTTATTTTTATTTTTATTTTTTTTACATGTTATGGCCGTACAAAGTCCATATTTGACCTACTGAGCAAATTTTTGTCTCAAAGGTCAAAAAGTCACTCATTGACTTCCCTTTTGTTTCCAATAAGTAGCTTACAGGTCTAAAAAAGGTTATAATTTTTTTTTTTTTTTGGCTGTACAAAGTCCATCTTTGACCTACTGAACAAATTTTTGTCCCAAAGGTCAAAAAGTCACTCATTGACTTCCCTTCTGGTTACAATTAGTAGCTAAAATTTCTACAAAAGTTTTTTTTTTTTTGTACATATTATGGCTGTACAAGAAGTCCATATTTGACCTACTGAACAAGTTTTTGTCCCAAAGGCCAAAAAGTCACTCATTGACTTTCCTTCTGGTTCCAATTAGTAGCTAAAAGGTCTACAAAAGGTTTAATTTTTTTTTTTTTTTTTTTTTTTTTTACATATTACGGCTGTACAAGAACTCCATATTTGACCTACTGAACAAGTTTTTGTCCCTAAGGTCAAAAAGTCAATCATTGACTTTCCTTCTGGTTCCAATTAGTAGCTAAAAGGACTACAAAAGGTTTTAAAAAAAATTTTCTTCTTTTTTTTTTTTTTTTTACATATTATGGCTGTACAGAAGTCCATATTTGACCTACTGAACAAATTTTTGTCCCAAAGGTCAAAAAGTCACTCATTGACTTTCCTTCTGGTACCAATAAGTAGCTAAAAGGTCTACAAAAGTTTTTTTTTTTTTTTTTTTTTAAATTATGGCTGTACAACGTCCATATTTGACCTACTGAACAATTTTTTTTTCCAAAGGTCAAAAAGTCACTCATTGATTTCCCTTCTGATTCCAATTAGTAGCTAAATGGACTACAAAAGGTTTTTAAAAAAAAATTTTCTTCTTCTTTTTTTTTTTTTTTACATATTATGGCTGCACAGAAGTCCATATTTGACCTACTGAACAATTTTTTTGTCCCAAAGGTCAAAAAGTCAACCATTGACTTTCCTTCTGGTTCCAATTAGTAGCTAAAAGGTCTACAAAAGGTATAACAATTTTTTTTTTTTTTTTTTTTACATATCATGGCTGTACAGAAGTCCATATTTGACCTACTGAACAAGTTTTTGTCCCTAAGCTCAAAAAGTCACTCATTGACTTTCCTTCTTGTTCCAATTAGTAGCTAAAAGGTCTACAAAAGGTTTGGAATTTTTTTTTTTTTTTTTTTTTACATATTATGGCTGTACAGAAGTCCATATTTGACCTACTGAACAAATTTTTGTCCCAAAGGTCAAAAAGTCACTCATTGACTTTCCTTCTGGTTCCAATTAGTAGCTAAAAGGTCTACAAAAGGTTTGATTTTTTTTTTTTACATATTATGTCTGTACAGAAGTCCATATTTGACCTACTGAACACATTTTTGTCCCAAAGGTCAAAAAGTCACACATTGACTTTCCTTCTGGTTCCAATTAGTAGCTAAAAGGTCTACAAATGGTTTAAATTTTTTTTTTTTTTTTTTTTTTTTTTACATATTATGTCTGTACAGAAGTCTATATTTGACCTACTGAACAAATTTTTGGCCCAAAGGTAAAAAAAGGTCACTCGTTGCCTTCCCATCTGATTCCACTAAGTAGCTTACAGGTCTACAAAAAGTTTTAAATTTTTTTTTTTTTTTTTTTTTTTTACATATTATGGCTTTACAGAAGTCCATATTTGACCCACTGAACATATTTTTAGTCCAAGATTCCATAAACACTAATTTACTATACATACTCATTGACTTCCCTTCTTATTCCCATTACAAGCAAAGGTTCCACAAAAGGTTTAAAAGTTTGTTTTACATGTTATGGATGTACAGAAGTCTATATTTGACCTTCTGAATAAATTCTTGGCCCAAAGGTCAAAAAAGTCACTCATTGACTTCCCTTCTGATTCCAATTAGTAGCTAAAAGGTCCATAGAAGGTTTTATTTTTTTTAATTTTAATTTTTTTTTTTACATGTTATGGCTGTACAGAAGTCCATATTTGACCTACTGAACAAATTTTTGTCCCAAAGGTCAAAAAGTCACTCATTGACTTTCCTTCTGGTACCAATAAGTAGCTAAAAGGTCTACAAAAGGTTATTTTTATTTTTATTTTTTTTACATGTTATGGCCGTACAAAGTCCATATTTGACCTACTGAGCAAATTTTTGTCTCAAAGGTCAAAAAGTCACTCATTGACTTCCCTTTTGTTTCCAATAAGTAGCTTACAGGTCTAAAAAAGGTTATAATTTTTTTTTTTTTGGCTGTACAAAGTCCATCTTTGACCTACTGAACAAATTTTTGTCCCAAAGGTCAAAAAGTCACTCATTGACTTCCCTTCTGGTTACAATTAGTAGCTAAAATTTCTACAAAAGTTTTTTTTTTTTTTTTTTTTTTTTACATATTATGGCTGTACAAGAAGTCCATATTTGACCTACTGAACATATTTTTAGTCCAAGATTCCATAAACACTAATTTACTATACATACTCATTGACTTCCCTTCTTATTCCCATTACAAGCCAAAGGTTCCACAAAAGGTTTAAAAGTTTGTTTTACATGTTATGGATGTACAGAAGTCTATATTTGACCTTCTGAATAAATTCTTGGCCCAAAGGTCAAAAAAGTCACTCATTGACTTCCCTTCTGATTCCAATTAGTAGCTAAAAGGTCCATAGAAGGTTTTATTTTTTTTAATTTTTATTTTTTTTACATGTTATGGCTGGACAGAAGTCCATATTTGACCTACTGAACACATTTTTGTCCCAAAGGTCAAAAAGTCACTCATTGACTTTCCTTCTGGTACCAATAAGTAGCTAAAAGGTCTACAAAAGGTTATTTTTATTTTTATTTTTTTTACATGTTATGGCCGTACAAAGTCCATATTTGACCTACTGAGCAAATTTTTGTCTCAAAGGTCAAAAAGTCACTCATTGACTTCCCTTTTGTTTCCAATAAGTAGCTTACAGGTCTAAAAAAGGTTATAATTTTTTTTTTGGCTGTACAAAGTCCATCTTTGACCTACTGAACAAATTTTTGTCCCAAAGGTCAAAAAGTCACTCATTGACTTCCCTTCTGGTTACAATTAGTAGCTAAAATTTCTACAAAACTTTTTTTTTTTTTTGTACATATTATGGCTGTACAAGAAGTCCATATTTGACCTACTGAACAAGTTTTTGTCCCAAAGGCCAAAAAGTCACTCATTGACTTTCCGTCTTGTTCCAATTAGTAGCTAAAAGGTTTACAAAAGGTTTGGAAATGTTTTTTTTGTTGTTGTTTTTTTTAAATATTATGGCTGTACAGAAGTCCATTTTGACCTACTGAACAAGTTTTTGTCCCAAAGGCCAAAAAGTCACTCATTGACTTTCCTTCTGGTTCCAATTAGTAGCTAAAAGGTCTACAAAAGGTTTGATTTTTTTTTTTCATATTATGGCTGTACAGAAGACCATATTTGACCTACTGAACAAGTTTTTGTCCCAAAAGGTCAAAAAGTCACTCATTGACTTTCCTTCTGGTTCCAATTAGTAGCTAAAAGGTCTACAAAAGGTTTGATTTTTTTTTTTACATATTATGTCTGTACAGAAGTCCATATTTGACCTACTGAACAAATTTTTGTCCCAAAGGTCAAAAAGTCACACATTGACTTTCCTTCTGGTTCCAATTAGTAGCTAAAAGGTCTACAAATGGTTTAAATTTTTTTTTTTTTTTTTTTTTTTTTTACATATTATGTCTGTACAGAAGTCTATATTTGACCTACTGAACAAATTTTTGGCCCAAAGGTAAAAAAAGGTCACTCGTTGCCTTCCCATCTGATTCCACTAAGTAGCTTACAGGTCTACAAAAAGTTTTAAATATTTTTATTTTTTTTTATTTTTATTTTTTTACATATTATGGCTTTACAGAAGTCCATATTTGACCCACTGAACATATTTTTAGTCCAAGATTCCATAAACACTAATTTACTATACATACTCATTGACTTCCCTTCTTATTCCCATTACAAGCCAAAGGTTCCACAAAGGGTTTAAAAGTTTGTTTTACATGTTATGGATGTACAGAAGTCTATATTTGACCTTCTGAATAAATTCTTGGCCCAAAGGTCAAAAAAGTCACTCATTGACTTCCCTTCTGATTCCAATTAGTAGCTAAAAGGTCCATAGAAGGTTTTATTTTTTTTAAATTTTTATTTTTTTTACATGTTATGGCTGTACAGAAGTCCATATTTGACCTACTGAACAAATTTTTGTCCCAAAGGTCAAAAAGTCACTCATTGACTTTCCGTCTGGTACCAATAAGTAGCTAAAAGGTCTACAAAAGGTTATTTTTATTTTTATTTTTTTTACATGTTATGGCCGTACAAAGTCCATATTTGACCTACTGAGCAAATTTTTGTCTCAAAGGTCAAAAAGTCACTCATTGACTTTCCTTTTGTTTCCAATAAGTAGCTTACAGGTCTAAAAAAGGTTATAATTTTTTTTTTTTTTTGGCTGTACAGAAGTCCATATTTGACCTACTGAACAAATTTTTGTCCCAAAGGTCAAAAAGTCACTCATTGACTTTCCGTCTGGTACCAATAAGTAGCTAAAAGGTCTACAAAAGGTTATTTTTATTTTTATTTTTTTTACATGTTATGGCCGTACAAAGTCCATATTTGACCTACTGAGCAAATTTTTGTCTCAAAGGTCAAAAAGTCACTCATTGACTTCCCTTTTGTTTCCAATAAGTAGCTTACAGGTCTAAAAAAGGTTATAATTTTTTTTTTTTTTTGGCTGTACAAAGTCCATCTTTGACCTACTGAACAAATTTTTGTCCCAAAGGTCAAAAAGTCACTCATTGACTTCCCTTCTGGTTACAATTAGTAGCTAAAATTTCTACAAAAGTTTTTTTTTTTTTTGTACATATTATGGCTGTACAAGAAGTCCATATTTGACCTACTGAACAAGTTTTTGTCCCAAAGGCCAAAAAGTCACTCATTGACTTTCCTTCTGGTTCCAATTAGTAGCTAAAAGGTCTACAAAAGGTTTAATTTTTTTTTTTTTTTTTTTTTTTTTTACATATTACGGCTGTACAAGAACTCCATATTTGACCTACTGAACAAGTTTTTGTCCCTAAGGTCAAAAAGTCAATCATTGACTTTCCTTCTGGTTCCAATTAGTAGCTAAAAGGACTACAAAAGGTTTTAAAAAATTTTTTCTTCTTTTTTTTTTTTTTTTTTACATATTATGGCTGTACAGAAGTCCATATTTGACCTACTGAACAAATTTTTGTCCCAAAGGTCAAAAAGTCACTCATTGACTTTCCTTCTGGTACCAATAAGTAGCTAAAAGGTCTACAAAAGTTTTTTTTTTTTTTTTTTTTTTTTAAATTATGGCTGTACAACGTCCATATTTGACCTACTGAACAATTTTTTTTTCCAAAGGTCAAAAAGTCACTCATTGATTTCCCTTCTGATTCCAATTAGTAGCTAAATGGACTACAAAAGGTTTTTAAAAAAAAAATTTTCTTCTTCTTTTTTTTTTTTTTTACATATTATGGCTGCACAGAAGTCCATATTTGACCTACTGAACAATTTTTTTGTCCCAAAGGTCAAAAAGTCAACCATTGACTTTCCTTCTGGTTCCAATTAGTAGCTAAAAGGTCTACAAAAGGTATAACAATTTTTTTTTTTTTTTTTTTTACATATCATGGCTGTACAGAAGTCCATATTTGACCTACTGAACAAGTTTTTGTCCCTAAGCTCAAAAAGTCACTCATTGACTTTCCTTCTTGTTCCAATTAGTAGCTAAAAGGTCTACAAAAGGTTTGGAATTTTTTTTTTTTTTTTTTTTTTACATATTATGGCTGTACAGAAGTCCATATTTGACCTACTGAACAAATTTTTGTCCCAAAGGTCAAAAAGTCACTCATTGACTTTCCTTCTGGTTCCAATTAGTAGCTAAAAGGTCTACAAAAGGTTTGATTTTTTTTTTTTACATATTATGTCTGTACAGAAGTCCATATTTGACCTACTGAACACATTTTTGTCCCAAAGGTCAAAAAGTCACACATTGACTTTCCTTCTGGTTCCAATTAGTAGCTAAAAGGTCTACAAATGGTTTAAATTTTTTTTTTTTTTTTTTTTTTTTTTTACATATTATGTCTGTACAGAAGTCTATATTTGACCTACTGAACAAATTTTTGGCCCAAAGGTAAAAAAAGGTCACTCGTTGCCTTCCCATCTGATTCCACTAAGTAGCTTACAGGTCTACAAAAAGTTTTAAATTTTTTTTTTTTTTTTTTTTTTTTACATATTATGGCTTTACAGAAGTCCATATTTGACCCACTGAACATATTTTTAGTCCAAGATTCCATAAACACTAATTTACTATACATACTCATTGACTTCCCTTCTTATTCCCATTACAAGCAAAGGTTCCACAAAAGGTTTAAAAGTTTGTTTTACATGTTATGGATGTACAGAAGTCTATATTTGACCTTCTGAATAAATTCTTGGCCCAAAGGTCAAAAAAGTCACTCATTGACTTCCCTTCTGATTCCAATTAGTAGCTAAAAGGTCCATAGAAGGTTTTATTTTTTTTAATTTTAATTTTTTTTTTACATGTTATGGCTGTACAGAAGTCCATATTTGACCTACTGAACAAATTTTTGTCCCAAAGGTCAAAAAGTCACTCATTGACTTTCCTTCTGGTACCAATAAGTAGCTAAAAGGTCTACAAAAGGTTATTTTTATTTTTATTTTTTTTACATGTTATGGCCGTACAAAGTCCATATTTGACCTACTGAGCAAATTTTTGTCTCAAAGGTCAAAAAGTCACTCATTGACTTCCCTTTTGTTTCCAATAAGTAGCTTACAGGTCTAAAAAAGGTTATAATTTTTTTTTTTTTGGCTGTACAAAGTCCATCTTTGACCTACTGAACAAATTTTTGTCCCAAAGGTCAAAAAGTCACTCATTGACTTCCCTTCTGGTTACAATTAGTAGCTAAAATTTCTACAAAAGTTTTTTTTTTTTTTTTTTTTTTTACATATTATGGCTGTACAAGAAGTCCATATTTGACCTACTGAACATATTTTTAGTCCAAGATTCCATAAACACTAATTTACTATACATACTCATTGACTTCCCTTCTTATTCCCATTACAAGCCAAAGGTTCCACAAAAGGTTTAAAAGTTTGTTTTACATGTTATGGATGTACAGAAGTCTATATTTGACCTTCTGAATAAATTCTTGGCCCAAAGGTCAAAAAAGTCACTCATTGACTTCCCTTCTGATTCCAATTAGTAGCTAAAAGGTCCATAGAAGGTTTTATTTTTTTTAATTTTTATTTTTTTTACATGTTATGGCTGGACAGAAGTCCATATTTGACCTACTGAACAAATTTTTGTCCCAAAGGTCAAAAAGTCACTCATTGACTTTCCTTCTGGTACCAATAAGTAGCTAAAAGGTCTACAAAAGGTTATTTTTATTTTTATTTTTTTTACATGTTATGGCCGTACAAAGTCCATATTTGACCTACTGAGCAAATTTTTGTCTCAAAGGTCAAAAAGTCACTCATTGACTTCCCTTTTGTTTCCAATAAGTAGCTTACAGGTCTAAAAAAGGTTATAATTTTTTTTTTGGCTGTACAAAGTCCATCTTTGACCTACTGAACAAATTTTTGTCCCAAAGGTCAAAAAGTCACTCATTGACTTCCCTTCTGGTTACAATTAGTAGCTAAAATTTCTACAAAACTTTTTTTTTTTTTTGTACATATTATGGCTGTACAAGAAGTCCATATTTGACCTACTGAACAAGTTTTTGTCCCAAAGGCCAAAAAGTCACTCATTGACTTTCCGTCTTGTTCCAATTAGTAGCTAAAAGGTTTACAAAAGGTTTGGAAATGTTTTTTTTGTTGTTGTTTTTTTTAAATATTATGGCTGTACAGAAGTCCATTTTGACCTACTGAACAAGTTTTTGTCCCAAAGGCCAAAAAGTCACTCATTGACTTTCCTTCTGGTTCCAATTAGTAGCTAAAAGGTCTACAAAAGGTTTGATTTTTTTTTTTCATATTATGGCTGTACAGAAGACCATATTTGACCTACTGAACAAGTTTTTGTCCCAAAAGGTCAAAAAGTCACTCATTGACTTTCCTTCTGGTTCCAATTAGTAGCTAAAAGGTCTACAAAAGGTTTGATTTTTTTTTTTACATATTATGTCTGTACAGAAGTCCATATTTGACCTACTGAACAAATTTTTGTCCCAAAGGTCAAAAAGTCACACATTGACTTTCCTTCTGGTTCCAATTAGTAGCTAAAAGGTCTACAAATGGTTTAAATTTTTTTTTTTTTTTTTTTTTTTTTTACATATTATGTCTGTACAGAAGTCTATATTTGACCTACTGAACAAATTTTTGGCCCAAAGGTAAAAAAAGGTCACTCGTTGCCTTCCCATCTGATTCCACTAAGTAGCTTACAGGTCTACAAAAAGTTTTAAATATTTTTATTTTTTTTTATTTTTATTTTTTTACATATTATGGCTTTACAGAAGTCCATATTTGACCCACTGAACATATTTTTAGTCCAAGGTTCCATAAACACTAATTTACTATACATACTCATTGACTTCCCTTCTTATTCCCATTACAAGCCAAAGGTTCCACAAAGGGTTTAAAAGTTTGTTTTACATGTTATGGATGTACAGAAGTCTATATTTGACCTTCTGAATAAATTCTTGGCCCAAAGGTCAAAAAAGTCACTCATTGACTTCCCTTCTGATTCCAATTAGTAGCTAAAAGGTCCATAGAAGGTTTTATTTTTTTTAAATTTTTATTTTTTTTACATGTTATGGCTGTACAGAAGTCCATATTTGACCTACTGAACAAATTTTTGTCCCAAAGGTCAAAAAGTCACTCATTGACTTTCCGTCTGGTACCAATAAGTAGCTAAAAGGTCTACAAAAGGTTATTTTTATTTTTATTTTTTTTACATGTTATGGCCGTACAAAGTCCATATTTGACCTACTGAGCAAATTTTTGTCTCAAAGGTCAAAAAGTCACTCATTGACTTTCCTTTTGTTTCCAATAAGTAGCTTACAGGTCTAAAAAAGGTTATAATTTTTTTTTTTTTTTGGCTGTACAGAAGTCCATATTTGACCTACTGAACAAATTTTTGTCCCAAAGGTCAAAAAGTCACTCATTGACTTTCCGTCTGGTACCAATAAGTAGCTAAAAGGTCTACAAAAGGTTATTTTTATTTTTATTTTTTTTACATGTTATGGCCGTACAAAGTCCATATTTGACCTACTGAGCAAATTTTTGTCTCAAAGGTCAAAAAGTCACTCATTGACTTCCCTTTTGTTTCCAATAAGTAGCTTACAGGTCTAAAAAAGGTTATAATTTTTTTTTTTTTTTGGCTGTACAAAGTCCATCTTTGACCTACTGAACAAATTTTTGTCCCAAAGGTCAAAAAGTCACTCATTGACTTCCCTTCTGGTTACAATTAGTAGCTAAAATTTCTACAAAAGTTTTTTTTTTTTTTTACATATTATGGCTGTACAAGAAGTCCATATTTGACCTACTGAACAAGTTTTTGTCCCAAAGGCCAAAAAGTCACTCATTGACTTTCCTTCTGGTTCCAATTAGTAGCTAAAAGGTCTACAAAAGGTTTAATTTTTTTTTTTTTTTTTTTTTTTTTTACATATTACGGCTGTACAAGAACTCCATATTTGACCTACTGAACAAGTTTTTGTCCCTAAGGTCAAAAAGTCAATCATTGACTTTCCTTCTGGTTCCAATTAGTAGCTAAAAGGACTACAAAAGGTTTTAAAAAATTTTTTCTTCTTTTTTTTTTTTTTTTTTACATATTATGGCTGTACAGAAGTCCATATTTGACCTACTGAACAAATTTTTGTCCCAAAGGTCAAAAAGTCACTCATTGACTTTCCTTCTGGTACCAATAAGTAGCTAAAAGGTCTACAAAAGTTTTTTTTTTTTTTTTTTTTTTTTAAATTATGGCTGTACAACGTCCATATTTGACCTACTGAACAATTTTTTTTTCCAAAGGTCAAAAAGTCACTCATTGATTTCCCTTCTGATTCCAATTAGTAGCTAAATGGACTACAAAAGGTTTTTAAAAAAAAAATTTTCTTCTTCTTTTTTTTTTTTTTTACATATTATGGCTGCACAGAAGTCCATATTTGACCTACTGAACAATTTTTTTGTCCCAAAGGTCAAAAAGTCAACCATTGACTTTCCTTCTGGTTCCAATTAGTAGCTAAAAGGTCTACAAAAGGTATAACAATTTTTTTTTTTTTTTTTTTTACATATCATGGCTGTACAGAAGTCCATATTTGACCTACTGAACAAGTTTTTGTCCCTAAGCTCAAAAAGTCACTCATTGACTTTCCTTCTTGTTCCAATTAGTAGCTAAAAGGTCTACAAAAGGTTTGGAATTTTTTTTTTTTTTTTTTTTTACATATTATGGCTGTACAGAAGTCCATATTTGACCTACTGAACAAATTTTTGTCCCAAAGGTCAAAAAGTCACTCATTGACTTTCCTTCTGGTTCCAATTAGTAGCTAAAAGGTCTACAAAAGGTTTGATTTTTTTTTTTTACATATTATGTCTGTACAGAAGTCCATATTTGACCTACTGAACACATTTTTGTCCCAAAGGTCAAAAAGTCACACATTGACTTTCCTTCTGGTTCCAATTAGTAGCTAAAAGGTCTACAAATGGTTTAAATTTTTTTTTTTTTTTTTTTTTTTTTTACATATTATGTCTGTACAGAAGTCTATATTTGACCTACAGAACAAATTTTTGGCCCAAAGGTAAAAAAAGGTCACTCGTTGCCTTCCCATCTGATTCCACTAAGTAGCTTACAGGTCTACAAAAAGTTTTAAATTTTTTTTTTTTTTTTTTTTTTTTTACATATTATGGCTTTACAGAAGTCCATATTTGACCCACTGAACATATTTTTAGTCCAAGATTCCATAAACACTAATTTACTATACATACTCATTGACTTCCCTTCTTATTCCCATTACAAGCAAAGGTTCCACAAAAGGTTTAAAAGTTTGTTTTACATGTTATGGATGTACAGAAGTCTATATTTGACCTTCTGAATAAATTCTTGGCCCAAAGGTCAAAAAAGTCACTCATTGACTTCCCTTCTGATTCCAATTAGTAGCTAAAAGGTCCATAGAAGGTTTTATTTTTTTTAATTTTAATTTTTTTTTTTACATGTTATGGCTGTACAGAAGTCCATATTTGACCTACTGAACAAATTTTTGTCCCAAAGGTCAAAAAGTCACTCATTGACTTTCCTTCTGGTACCAATAAGTAGCTAAAAGGTCTACAAAAGGTTATTTTTATTTTTATTTTTTTTACATGTTATGGCCGTACAAAGTCCATATTTGACCTACTGAGCAAATTTTTGTCTCAAAGGTCAAAAAGTCCCTCATTGACTTCCCTTTTGTTTCCAATAAGTAGCTTACAGGTCTAAAAAAGGTTATAATTTTTTTTTTTTTGGCTGTACAAAGTCCATCTTTGACCTACTGAACAAATTTTTGTCCCAAAGGTCAAAAAGTCACTCATTGACTTCCCTTCTGGTTACAATTAGTAGCTAAAATTTCTACAAAAGTTTTTTTTTTTTTTTTTTTTTTTTACATATTATGGCTGTACAAGAAGTCCATATTTGACCTACTGAACATATTTTTAGTCCAAGATTCCATAAACACTAATTTACTATACATACTCATTGACTTCCCTTCTTATTCCCATTACAAGCCAAAGGTTCCACAAAAGGTTTAAAAGTTTGTTTTACATGTTATGGATGTACAGAAGTCTATATTTGACCTTCTGAATAAATTCTTGGCCCAAAGGTCAAAAAAGTCACTCATTGACTTCCCTTCTGATTCCAATTAGTAGCTAAAAGGTCCATAGAAGGTTTTATTTTTTTTAATTTTTATTTTTTTTACATGTTATGGCTGGACAGAAGTCCATATTTGACCTACTGAACACATTTTTGTCCCAAAGGTCAAAAAGTCACTCATTGACTTTCCTTCTGGTACCAATAAGTAGCTAAAAGGTCTACAAAAGGTTATTTTTATTTTTATTTTTTTTACATGTTATGGCCGTACAAAGTCCATATTTGACCTACTGAGCAAATTTTTGTCTCAAAGGTCAAAAAGTCACTCATTGACTTCCCTTTTGTTTCCAATAAGTAGCTTACAGGTCTAAAAAAGGTTATATTTTTTTTTTTGGCTGTACAAAGTCCATCTTTGACCTACTGAACAAATTTTTGTCCCAAAGGTCAAAAAGTCACTCATTGACTTCCCTTCTGGTTACAATTAGTAGCTAAAATTTCTACAAAACTTTTTTTTTTTTTTGTACATATTATGGCTGTACAAGAAGTCCATATTTGACCTACTGAACAAGTTTTTGTCCCAAAGGCCAAAAAGTCACTCATTGACTTTCCGTCTTGTTCCAATTAGTAGCTAAAAGGTTTACAAAAGGTTTGGAAATGTTTTTTTTTTTGTTGTTTTTTTTAAATATTATGGCTGTACAGAAGTCCATTTTGACCTACTGAACAAGTTTTTGTCCCAAAGGCCAAAAAGTCACTCATTGACTTTCCTTCTGGTTCCAATTAGTAGCTAAAAGGTCTACAAAAGGTTTGATTTTTTTTTTTCATATTATGGCTGTACAGAAGACCATATTTGACCTACTGAACAAGTTTTTGTCCCAAAAGGTCAAAAAGTCACTCATTGACTTTCCTTCTGGTTCCAATTAGTAGCTAAAAGGTCTACAAAAGGTTTGATTTTTTTTTTTTACATATTATGTCTGTACAGAAGTCCATATTTGACCTACTGAACAAATTTTTGTCCCAAAGGTCAAAAAGTCACACATTGACTTTCCTTCTGGTTCCAATTAGTAGCTAAAAGGTCTACAAATGGTTTAAATTTTTTTTTTTTTTTTTTTTTTTTTACATATTATGTCTGTACAGAAGTCTATATTTGACCTACTGAACAAATTTTTGGCCCAAAGGTAAAAAAAGGTCACTCGTTGCCTTCCCATCTGATTCCACTAAGTAGCTTACAGGTCTACAAAAAGTTTTAAATATTTTTTTTTTTTTTTATTTTTTTTTTTTTACATATTATGGCTTTACAGAAGTCCATATTTGACCCACTGAACATATTTTTAGTCCAAGATTCCATAAACACTAATTTACTATACATACTCATTGACTTCCCTTCTTATTCCCATTACAAGCCAAAGGTTCCACAAAGGGTTTAAAAGTTTGTTTTACATGTTATGGATGTACAGAAGTCTATATTTGACCTTCTGAATAAATTCTTGGCCCAAAGGTCAAAAAAGTCACTCATTGACTTCCCTTCTGATTCCAATTAGTAGCTAAAAGGTCCATAGAAGGTTTTATTTTTTTTAAATTTTTATTTTTTTTACATGTTATGGCTGTACAGAAGTCCATATTTGACCTACTGAACAAATTTTTGTCCCAAAGGTCAAAAAGTCACTCATTGACTTCCCTTCTGGTTACAATTAGTAGCTAAAATTTCTACAAAAGTTTTTTTTTTTTTTGTACATATTATGGCTGTACAAGAAGTCCATATTTGACCTACTGAACAAGTTTTTGTCCCAAAGGCCAAAAAGTCACTCATTGACTTTCCTTCTGGTTCCAATTAGTAGCTAAAAGGTCTACAAAAGGTTTAATTTTTTTTTTTTTTTTTTTTTTTTTTTACATATTACGGCTGTACAAGAACTCCATATTTGACCTACTGAACAAGTTTTTGTCCCTAAGGTCAAAAAGTCAATCATTGACTTTCCTTCTGGTTCCAATTAGTAGCTAAAAGGACTACAAAAGGTTTTAAAAAAAATTTTCTTCTTTTTTTTTTTTTTTTTACATATTATGGCTGTACAGAAGTCCATATTTGACCTACTGAACAAATTTTTGTCCCAAAGGTCAAAAAGTCACTCATTGACTTTCCTTCTGGTACCAATAAGTAGCTAAAAGGTCTACAAAAGTTTTTTTTTTTTTTTTTTTTTTAAATTATGGCTGTACAACGTCCATATTTGACCTACTGAACAATTTTTTTTTCCAAAGGTCAAAAAGTCACTCATTGATTTCCCTTCTGATTCCAATTAGTAGCTAAATGGACTACAAAAGGTTTTTAAAAAAAATTTTTCTTCTTCTTTTTTTTTTTTTTACATATTATGGCTGCACAGAAGTCCATATTTGACCTACTGAACAATTTTTTTGTCCCAAAGGTCAAAAAGTCAACCATTGACTTTCCTTCTGGTTCCAATTAGTAGCTAAAAGGTCTACAAAAGGTATAACAATTTTTTTTTTTTTTTTTTTTACATATCATGGCTGTACAGAAGTCCATATTTGACCTACTGAACAAGTTTTTGTCCCTAAGCTCAAAAAGTCACTCATTGACTTTCCTTCTTGTTCCAATTAGTAGCTAAAAGGTCTACAAAAGGTTTGGAATTTTTTTTTTTTTTTTTTTTTACATATTATGGCTGTACAGAAGTCCATATTTGACCTACTGAACAAATTTTTGTCCCAAAGGTCAAAAAGTCACTCATTGACTTTCCTTCTGGTTCCAATTAGTAGCTAAAAGGTCTACAAAAGGTTTGATTTTTTTTTTTTTACATATTATGTCTGTACAGAAGTCCATATTTGACCTACTGAACACATTTTTGTCCCAAAGGTCAAAAAGTCACACATTGACTTTCCTTCTGGTTCCAATTAGTAGCTAAAAGGTCTACAAATGGTTTAAATTTTTTTTTTTTTTTTTTTTTTTTTTTACATATTATGTCTGTACAGAAGTCTATATTTGACCTACTGAACAAATTTTTGGCCCAAAGGTAAAAAAAGGTCACTCGTTGCCTTCCCATCTGATTCCACTAAGTAGCTTACAGGTCTACAAAAAGTTTTAAATTTTTTTTTTATTTTTTTTTTTTTACATATTATGGCTTTACAGAAGTCCATATTTGACCCACTGAACATATTTTTAGTCCAAGATTCCATAAACACTAATTTACTATACATACTCATTGACTTCCCTTCTTATTCCCATTACAAGCAAAGGTTCCACAAAAGGTTTAAAAGTTTGTTTTACATGTTATGGATGTACAGAAGTCTATATTTGACCTTCTGAATAAATTCTTGGCCCAAAGGTCAAAAAAGTCACTCATTGACTTCCCTTCTGATTCCAATTAGTAGCTAAAAGGTCCATAGAAGGTTTTATTTTTTTTAATTTTAATTTTTTTTTTTTACATGTTATGGCTGTACAGAAGTCCATATTTGACCTACTGAACAAATTTTTGTCCCAAAGGTCAAAAAGTCACTCATTGACTTTCCTTCTGGTACCAATAAGTAGCTAAAAGGTCTACAAAAGGTTATTTTTATTTTTATTTTTTTTACATGTTATGGCCGTACAAAGTCCATATTTGACCTACTGAGCAAATTTTTGTCTCAAAGGTCAAAAAGTCACTCATTGACTTCCCTTTTGTTTCCAATAAGTAGCTTACAGGTCTAAAAAAGGTTATAATTTTTTTTTTTTTGGCTGTACAAAGTCCATCTTTGACCTACTGAACAAATTTTTGTCCCAAAGGTCAAAAAGTCACTCATTGACTTCCCTTCTGGTTACAATTAGTAGCTAAAATTTCTACAAAAGTTTTTTTTTTTTTTTTTTTTTTTACATATTATGGCTGTACAAGAAGTCCATATTTGACCTACTGAACATATTTTTAGTCCAAGATTCCATAAACACTAATTTACTATACATACTCATTGACTTCCCTTCTTATTCCCATTACAAGCCAAAGGTTCCACAAAAGGTTTAAAAGTTTGTTTTACATGTTATGGATGTACAGAAGTCTATATTTGACCTTCTGAATAAATTCTTGGCCCAAAGGTCAAAAAAGTCACTCATTGACTTCCCTTCTGATTCCAATTAGTAGCTAAAAGGTCCATAGAAGGTTTTATTTTTTTTAATTTTTATTTTTTTTACATGTTATGGCTGGACAGAAGTCCATATTTGACCTACTGAACACATTTTTGTCCCAAAGGTCAAAAAGTCACTCATTGACTTTCCTTCTGGTACCAATAAGTAGCTAAAAGGTCTACAAAAGGTTATTTTTATTTTTATTTTTTTTACATGTTATGGCCGTACAAAGTCCATATTTGACCTACTGAGCAAATTTTTGTCTCAAAGGTCAAAAAGTCACTCATTGACTTCCCTTTTGTTTCCAATAAGTAGCTTACAGGTCTAAAAAAGGTTATAATTTTTTTTTTGGCTGTACAAAGTCCATCTTTGACCTACTGAACAAATTTTTGTCCCAAAGGTCAAAAAGTCACTCATTGACTTCCCTTCTGGTTACAATTAGTAGCTAAAATTTCTACAAAACTTTTTTTTTTTTTTGTACATATTATGGCTGTACAAGAAGTCCATATTTGACCTACTGAACAAGTTTTTGTCCCAAAGGCCAAAAAGTCACTCATTGACTTTCCGTCTTGTTCCAATTAGTAGCTAAAAGGTTTACAAAAGGTTTGGAAATGTTTTTTTTTTTTTTGTTTTTTTTAAATATTATGGCTGTACAGAAGTCCATTTTGACCTACTGAACAAGTTTTTGTCCCAAAGGCCAAAAAGTCACTCATTGACTTTCCTTCTGGTTCCAATTAGTAGCTAAAAGGTCTACAAAAGGTTTGATTTTTTTTTTTCATATTATGGCTGTACAGAAGACCATATTTGACCTACTGAACAAGTTTTTGTCCCAAAAGGTCAAAAAGTCACTCATTGACTTTCCTTCTGGTTCCAATTAGTAGCTAAAAGGTCTACAAAAGGTTTGATTTTTTTTTTTACATATTATGTCTGTACAGAAGTCCATATTTGACCTACTGAACAAATTTTTGTCCCAAAGGTCAAAAAGTCACACATTGACTTTCCTTCTGGTTCCAATTAGTAGCTAAAAGGTCTACAAATGGTTTAAATTTTTTTTTTTTTTTTTTTTTTTTTTACATATTATGTCTGTACAGAAGTCTATATTTGACCTACTGAACAAATTTTTGGCCCAAAGGTAAAAAAAGGTCACTCGTTGCCTTCCCATCTGATTCCACTAAGTAGCTTACAGGTCTACAAAAAGTTTTAAATATTTTTTTTTTTTTTTTTTTTTTTTTTTTTACATATTATGGCTTTACAGAAGTCCATATTTGACCCACTGAACATATTTTTAGTCCAAGATTCCATAAACACTAATTTACTATACATACTCATTGACTTCCCTTCTTATTCCCATTACAAGCCAAAGGTTCCACAAAGGGTTTAAAAGTTTGTTTTACATGTTATGGATGTACAGAAGTCTATATTTGACCTTCTGAATAAATTCTTGGCCCAAAGGTCAAAAAAGTCACTCATTGACTTCCCTTCTGATTCCAATTAGTAGCTAAAAGGTCCATAGAAGGTTTTATTTTTTTTAAATTTTTATTTTTTTTTACATGTTATGGCTGTACAGAAGTCCATATTTGACCTACTGAACAAATTTTTGTCCCAAAGGTCAAAAAGTCACTCATTGACTTTCCGTCTGGTACCAATAAGTAGCTAAAAGGTCTACAAAAGGTTATTTTTATTTTTATTTTTTTTACATGTTATGGCCGTACAAAGTCCATATTTGACCTACTGAGCAAATTTTTGTCTCAAAGGTCAAAAAGTCACTCATTGACTTTCCTTTTGTTTCCAATAAGTAGCTTACAGGTCTAAAAAAGGTTATAATTTTTTTTTTTTTTTGGCTGTACAAAGTCCATCTTTGACCTACTGAACAAATTTTTGTCCCAAAGGTCAAAAAGTCACTCATTGACTTCCCTTCTGGTTACAATTAGTAGCTAAAATTTCTACAAAAGTTTTTTTTTTTTTTGTACATATTATGGCTGTACAAGAAGTCCATATTTGACCTACTGAACAAGTTTTTGTCCCAAAGGCCAAAAAGTCACTCATTGACTTTCCTTCTGGTTCCAATTAGTAGCTAAAAGGTCTACAAAAGGTTTAATTTTTTTTTTTTTTTTTTTTTTTTTACATATTACGGCTGTACAAGAACTCCATATTTGACCTACTGAACAAGTTTTTGTCCCTAAGGTCAAAAAGTCAATCATTGACTTTCCTTCTGGTTCCAATTAGTAGCTAAAAGGACTACAAAAGGTTTTAAATTTTTTTTTCTTCTTTTTTTTTTTTTTTTTTACATATTATGGCTGTACAGAAGTCCATATTTGACCTACTGAACAAATTTTTGTCCCAAAGGTCAAAAAGTCACTCATTGACTTTCCTTCTGGTACCAATAAGTAGCTAAAAGGTCTACAAAAGTTTTTTTTTTTTTTTTTTTTAAATTATGGCTGTACAACGTCCATATTTGACCTACTGAACAATTTTTTTTTCCAAAGGTCAAAAAGTCACTCATTGATTTCCCTTCTGATTCCAATTAGTAGCTAAATGGACTACAAAAGGTTTTAAAAAAAAAAATTTCTTCTTCTTTTTTTTTTTTTTTACATATTATGGCTGCACAGAAGTCCATATTTGACCTACTGAACAATTTTTTTGTCCCAAAGGTCAAAAAGTCAACCATTGACTTTCCTTCTGGTTCCAATTAGTAGCTAAAAGGTCTACAAAAGGTATAACAATTTTTTTTTTTTTTTTTTTACATATCATGGCTGTACAGAAGTCCATATTTGACCTACTGAACAAGTTTTTTTCCCTAAGCTCAAAAAGTCACTCATTGACTTTCCTTCTTGTTCCAATTAGTAGCTAAAAGGTCTACAAAAGGTTTGGAATTTTTTTTTTTTTTTTTTTTTTACATATTATGGCTGTACAGAAGTCCATATTTGACCTACTGAACAAATTTTTGTCCCAAAGGTCAAAAAGTCACTCATTGACTTTCCTTCTGGTTCCAATTAGTAGCTAAAAGGTCTACAAAAGGTTTGATTTTTTTTTTTACATATTATGTCTGTACAGAAGTCCATATTTGACCTACTGAACACATTTTTGTCCCAAAGGTCAAAAAGTCACACATTGACTTTCCTTCTGGTTCCAATTAGTAGCTAAAAGGTCTACAAATGGTTTAAATTTTTTTTTTTTTTTTTTTTTTTTTACATATTATGTCTGTACAGAAGTCTATATTTGACCTACTGAACAAATTTTTGGCCCAAAGGTAAAAAAAGGTCACTCGTTGCCTTCCCATCTGATTCCACTAAGTAGCTTACAGGTCTACAAAAAGTTTTAAATATTTTTTTTTTTTTTTTTTTTTTTTTTTTACATATTATGGCTTTACAGAAGTCCATATTTGACCCACTGAACATATTTTTAGTCCAAGATTCCATAAACACTAATTTACTATACATACTCATTGACTTCCCTTCTTATTCCCATTACAAGCCAAAGGTTCCACAAAGGGTTTAAAAGTTTGTTTTACATGTTATGGATGTACAGAAGTCTATATTTGACCTTCTGAATAAATTCTTGGCCCAAAGGTCAAAAAAGTCACTCATTGACTTCCCTTCTGATTCCAATTAGTAGCTAAAAGGTCCATAGAAGGTTTTATTTTTTTTAATTTTAATTTTTTTTTTTACATGTTATGGCTGTACAGAAGTCCATATTTGACCTACTGAACAAATTTTTGTCCCAAAGGTCAAAAAGTCACTCATTGACTTTCCGTCTGGTACCAATAAGTAGCTAAAAGGTCTACAAAAGGTTATTTTTATTTTTATTTTTTTTTACATGTTATGGCCGTACAAAGTCCATATTTGACCTACTGAGCAAATTTTTGTCTCAAAGGTCAAAAAGTCACTCATTGACTTCCCTTTTGTTTCCAATA
The DNA here is from genome assembly GCF_949357685.1 of Gobio gobio. Taxonomy (NCBI): domain Eukaryota; kingdom Metazoa; phylum Chordata; class Actinopteri; order Cypriniformes; family Gobionidae; genus Gobio; species Gobio gobio. The sequence continues at coordinate 14,844,295 of NC_137107.1, read as the reverse complement.
AGTAGCTTACAGGTCTAAAAAAGGTTATAATTTTTTTTTTTTGGCTGTACAAAGTCCATCTTTGACCTACTGAACAAATTTTTGTCCCAAAGGTCAAAAAGTCACTCATTGACTTCCCTTCTGGTTACAATTAGTAGCTAAAATTTCTACAAAAGTTTTTTTTTTTTTGTACATATTATGGCTGTACAAGAAGTCCATATTTGACCTACTGAACAAGTTTTTGTCCCAAAGGCCAAAAAGTCACTCATTGACTTTCCTTCTGGTTCCAATTAGTAGCTAAAAGGTCTACAAAAGGTTTAATTTTTTTTTTTTTTTTTTTTTTTTTACATATTACGGCTGTACAAGAACTCCATATTTGACCTACTGAACAAGTTTTTGTCCCTAAGGTCAAAAAGTCAATCATTGACTTTCCTTCTGGTTCCAATTAGTAGCTAAAAGGACTACAAAAGGTTTTACATTTTTTTTTCTTCTTTTTTTTTTTTTTTTTTTACATATTATGGCTGTACAGAAGTCCATATTTGACCTACTGAACAAATTTTTGTCCCAAAGGTCAAAAAGTCACTCATTGACTTTCCTTCTGGTACCAATAAGTAGCTAAAAGGTCTACAAAAGTTTTTTTTTTTTTTTTTTTTTTTACAATTATGGCTGTACAACGTCCATATTTGACCTACTGAACAAATTTTTTTTCCAAAGGTCAAAAAGTCACTCATTGATTTCCCTTCTGATTCCAATTAGTAGCTAAATGGACTACAAAAGGTTTTTAAAAAAAAATTTTCTTCTTCTTTTTTTTTTTTTTTACATATTATGGCTGCACAGAAGTCCATATTTGGCCTACTGAACAATTTTTTTGTCCCAAAGGTCAAAAAGTCAACCATTGACTTTCCTTCTGGTTCCAATTAGTAGCTAAAAGGTCTACAAAAGGTATAACAATTTTTTTTTTTTTTTTTACATATCATGGCTGTACAGAAGTCCATATTTGACCTACTGAACAAGTTTTTGTCCCTAAGCTCAAAAAGTCACTAATTGACTTTCCTTCTTGTTCCAATTAGTAGCTAAAAGGTCTACAAAAGGTTTGGATTTTTTTTTTTTTTTTTTACATATTATGGCTGTACAGAAGTCCATATTTGACCTACTGAACAAATTTTTGTCCCAAAGGTCAAAAAGTCACTCATTGACTTTCCTTCTGGTTCCAATTAGTAGCTAAAAGGTCTACAAAAGGTTTGATTTTTTTTTTTTACATATTATGTCTGTACAGAAGTCCATATTTGACCTACTGAACACATTTTTGTCCCAAAGGTCAAAAAGTCACACATTGACTTTCCTTCTGGTTCCAATTAGTAGCTAAAAGGTCTACAAATGGTTTAAATTTTTTTTTTTTTTTTTTTTTTTTACATATTATGTCTGTACAGAAGTCTATATTTGACCTACTGAACAAATTTTTGGCCCAAAGGTAAAAAAAGGTCACTCGTTGCCTTCCCATCTGATTCCACTAAGTAGCTTACAGGTCTACAAAAAGTTTTAAATTTTTTTTTTATTTATTTTTTTTTATTTTTTTATACATATTATGGCTTTACAGAAGTCCATATTTGACCCACTGAACATATTTTTAGTCCAAGATTCCATAAACACTAATTTACTATACATACTCATTGACTTCCCTTCTTATTCCCATTACAAGCCAAAGGTTCCACAAAAGGTTTAAAAGTTTGTTTTACATGTTATGGATGTACAGAAGTCTATATTTGACCTTCTGAATAAATTCTTGGCCCAAAGGTCAAAAAAGTCACTCATTGACTTCCCTTCTGATTCCAATTAGTAGCTAAAAGGTCCATAGAAGGTTTTATTTTTTTTAATTTTAATTTTTTTTTTTACATGTTATGGCTGTACAGAAGTCCATATTTGACCTACTGAACAAATTTTTGTCCCAAAGGTCAAAAAGTCACTCATTGACTTTCCTTCTGGTACCAATAAGTAGCTAAAAGGTCTACAAAAGGTTATTTTTATTTTTATTTTTTTTACATGTTATGGCCGTACAAAGTCCATATTTGACCTACTGAGCAAATTTTTGTCTCAAAGGTCAAAAAGTCACTCATTGACTTCCCTTTTGTTTCCAATAAGTAGCTTACAGGTCTAAAAAAGGTTATAATTTTTTTTTTTTTGGCTGTACAAAGTCCATCTTTGACCTACTGAACAAATTTTTGTCCCAAAGGTCAAAAAGTCACTCATTGACTTCCCTTCTGGTTACAATTAGTAGCTAAAATTTCTACAAAAGTTTTTTTTTTTTTTTTTTTTTTACATATTATGGCTGTACAAGAAGTCCATATTTGACCTACTGAACATATTTTTAGTCCAAGATTCCATAAACACTAATTTACTATACATACTCATTGACTTCCCTTCTTATTCCCATTACAAGCCAAAGGTTCCACAAAAGGTTTAAAAGTTTGTTTTACATGTTATGGATGTACAGAAGTCTATATTTGACCTTCTGAATAAATTCTTGGCCCAAAGGTCAAAAAAGTCACTCATTGACTTCCCTTCTGATTCCAATTAGTAGCTAAAAGGTCCATAGAAGGTTTTATTTTTTTTAATTTTTATTTTTTTTACATGTTATGGCTGGACAGAAGTCCATATTTGACCTACTGAACACATTTTTGTCCCAAAGGTCAAAAAGTCACTCATTGACTTTCCTTCTGGTACCAATAAGTAGCTAAAAGGTCTACAAAAGGTTATTTTTATTTTTATTTTTTTTACATGTTATGGCCGTACAAAGTCCATATTTGACCTACTGAGCAAATTTTTGTCTCAAAGGTCAAAAAGTCACTCATTGACTTCCCTTTTGTTTCCAATAAGTAGCTTACAGGTCTAAAAAAGGTTATAATTTTTTTTTTGGCTGTACAAAGTCCATCTTTGACCTACTGAACAAATTTTTGTCCCAAAGGTCAAAAAGTCACTCATTGACTTCCCTTCTGGTTACAATTAGTAGCTAAAATTGCTACAAAACTTTTTTTTTTTTGTGTACATATTATGGCTGTACAAGAAGTCCATATTTGACCTACTGAACAAGTTTTTGTCCCAAAGGCCAAAAAGTCACTCATTGACTTTCCGTCTTGTTCCAATTAGTAGCTAAAAGGTTTACAAAAGGTTTGGAAATGTTTTTTTTTGTTGTTGTTTTTTTTAAATATTATGGCTGTACAGAAGTCCATTTTGACCTACTGAACAAGTTTTTGTCCCAAAGGCCAAAAAGTCACTCATTGACTTTCCTTCTGGTTCCAATTAGTAGCTAAAAGGTCTACAAAAGGTTTGATTTTTTTTTTTCATATTATGGCTGTACAGAAGACCATATTTGACCTACTGAACAAGTTTTTGTCCCAAAGGCCAAAAAGTCACTCATTGACTTTCCTTCTGGTTACAATTAGTAGCTAAAATTTCTACAAAAGTTTTTTTTTTTTTGTACATATTATGGCTGTACAAGAAGTCCATATTTGACCTACTGAACAAGTTTTTGTCCCAAAGGCCAAAAAGTCACTCATTGACTTTCCTTCTGGTTCCAATTAGTAGCTAAAAGGTCTACAAAAGGTTTAATTTTTTTTTTTTTTTTTTTTTTACATATTACGGCTGTACAAGAACTCCATATTTGACCTACTGAACAAGTTTTTGTCCCTAAGGTCAAAAAGTCAATCATTGACTTTCCTTCTGGTTCCAATTAGTAGCTAAAAGGACTACAAAAGGTTTTAAATTTTTTTTTCTTCTTTTTTTTTTTTTTTTTTACATATTATGGCTGTACAGAAGTCCATATTTGACCTACTGAACAAATTTTTGTCCCAAAGGTCAAAAAGTCACTCATTGACTTTCCTTCTGGTACCAATAAGTAGCTAAAAGGTCTACAAAAGTTTTTTTTTTTTTTTTTTTTTTAATTATGGCTGTACAACGTCCATATTTGACCTACTGAACAATTTTTTTTTCCAAAGGTCAAAAAGTCACTCATTGATTTCCCTTCTGATTCCAATTAGTAGCTAAATGGACTACAAAAGGTTTTAAAAAAAAAATTTTCTTCTTCTTTTTTTTTTTTTTTACATATTATGGCTGCACAGAAGTCCATATTTGACCTACTGAACAATTTTTTTGTCCCAAAGGTCAAAAAGTCAACCATTGACTTTCCTTCTGGTTCCAATTAGTAGCTAAAAGGTCTACAAAAGGTATAACAATTTTTTTTTTTTTTTTTTTTTACATATCATGGCTGTACAGAAGTCCATATTTGACCTACTGAACAAGTTTTTGTCCCTAAGCTCAAAAAGTCACTCATTGACTTTCCTTCTTGTTCCAATTAGTAGCTAAAAGGTCTACAAAAGGTTTGGAATTTTTTTTTTTTTTTTTTTTTACATATTATGGCTGTACAGAAGTCCATATTTGACCTACTGAACAAATTTTTGTCCCAAAGGTCAAAAAGTCACTCATTGACTTTCCTTCTGGTTCCAATTAGTAGCTAAAAGGTCTACAAAAGGTTTGATTTTTTTTTTTTACATATTATGTCTGTACAGAAGTCCATATTTGACCTACTGAACACATTTTTGTCCCAAAGGTCAAAAAGTCACACATTGACTTTCCTTCTGGTTCCAATTAGTAGCTAAAAGGTCTACAAATGGTTTAAATTTTTTTTTTTTTTTTTTTTTTTTTTACATATTATGTCTGTACAGAAGTCTATATTTGACCTACTGAACAAATTTTTGGCCCAAAGGTAAAAAAAGGTCACTCGTTGCCTTCCCATCTGATTCCACTAAGTAGCTTACAGGTCTACAAAAAGTTTTAAATTTTTTTTTTTTTTTTTTTTTTTTTTTTACATATTATGGCTTTACAGAAGTCCATATTTGACCCACTGAACATATTTTTAGTCCAAGATTCCATAAACACTAATTTACTATACATACTCATTGACTTCCCTTCTTATTCCCATTACAAGCCAAAGGTTCCACAAAAGGTTTAAAAGTTTGTTTTACATGTTATGGATGTACAGAAGTCTATATTTGACCTTCTGAATAAATTCTTGGCCCAAAGGTCAAAAAAGTCACTCATTGACTTCCCTTCTGATTCCAATTAGTAGCTAAAAGGTCCATAGAAGGTTTTATTTTTTTTAATTTTAATTTTTTTTTTTACATGTTATGGCTGTACAGAAGTCCATATTTGACCTACTGAACAAATTTTTGTCCCAAAGGTCAAAAAGTCACTCATTGACTTTCCTTCTGGTACCAATAAGTAGCTAAAAGGTCTACAAAAGGTTATTTTTATTTTTATTTTTTTTTACATGTTATGGCCGTACAAAGTCCATATTTGACCTACTGAGCAAATTTTTGTCTCAAAGGTCAAAAAGTCACTCATTGACTTCCCTTTTGTTTCCAATAAGTAGCTTACAGGTCTAAAAAAGGTTATAATTTTTTTTTTTTTGGCTGTACAAAGTCCATCTTTGACCTACTGAACAAATTTTTGTCCCAAAGGTCAAAAAGTCACTCATTGACTTCCCTTCTGGTTACAATTAGTAGCTAAAATTTCTACAAAAGTTTTTTTTTTTTTGTACATATTATGGCTGTACAAGAAGTCCATATTTGACCTACTGAACAAGTTTTTGTCCCAAAGGCCAAAAAGTCACTCATTGACTTTCCTTCTGGTTCCAATTAGTAGCTAAAAGGTCTACAAAAGGTTTAATTTTTTTTTTTTTTTTTTTTTTTTTTTTTACATATTACGGCTGTACAAGAACTCCATATTTGACCTACTGAACAAGTTTTTGTCCCTAAGGTCAAAAAGTCAATCATTGACTTTCCTTCTGGTTCCAATTAGTAGCTAAAAGGACTACAAAAGGTTTTAAATTTTTTTTTCTTCTTTTTTTTTTTTTTTTTTTACATATTATGGCTGTACAGAAGTCCATATTTGACCTACTGAACAAATTTTTGTCCCAAAGGTCAAAAAGTCACTCATTGACTTTCCTTCTGGTACCAATAAGTAGCTAAAAGGTCTACAAAAGTTTTTTTTTTTTTTTTTTTTTTTTTTACAATTATGGCTGTACAACGTCCATATTTGACCTACTGAACAATTTTTTTTTCCAAAGGTCAAAAAGTCACTCATTGATTTCCCTTCTGATTCCAATTAGTAGCTAAAAGGACTACAAAAGGTTTTAAAAAAATTTTTTTCTTCTTCTTTTTTTTTTTTTTTACATATTATGGATGTACAGAAGTCCATATTTGACCTACTGAACAATTTTTTTGTCCCAAAGGTCAAAAAGTCAACCATTGACTTTCCTTCTGGTTCCAATTAGTAGCTAAAAGGTCTACAAAAGGTATAACAATTTTTTTTTTTTTTTTTTTACATATCATGGCTGTACAGAAGTCCATATTTGACCTACTGAACAAGTTTTTGTCCCTAAGCTCAAAAAGTCACTAATTGACTTTCCTTCTTGTTCCAATTAGTAGCTAAAAGGTCTACAAAAGGTTTGGAATTTTTTTTTTTTTTTTTTACATATTATGGCTGTACAGAAGTCCATATTTGACCTACTGAACAAATTTTTGTCCCAAAGGTCAAAAAGTCACTCATTGACTTTCCTTCTGGTTCCAATTAGTAGCTAAAAGGTCTACAAAAGGTTTAATTTTTTTTTTTTTTTTTTTTTTTTTTTTACATCAAGGCTGTACAAGAACTCCATATTTGACCTACTGAACAAGTTTTTGTCCCTAAGGTCAAAAAGTCAATCATTAACTTTCCTTCTGGTTCCAATTAGTAGCTAAAAGGACTACAAAAGGTTTAAAAAAAAAAATTCTTCTTCTTTTTTTTTTTTTTACATATTATGGCTGTACAGAAGTCCATATTTGACCTACTGAACAAATTTTTGTCCCAAAGGTCAAAAAGTCACTCATTGACTTCCCTTCTGGTTACAATTAGTAGCTAAAAGGTCTACAAACGGTTCTAATTTAATTTAATTTTATTTTATTTTATTTTTTACATATTATGGCTGTACAAGAAGTCCATATTTGACCTACTGAACATGTTTTTGGACTAAGAGTCCATACACACTAATTCACTATACATACTCATTGACTTCCATTCTGATTACAATTAGTAGTTAAAAGGTCCACATTTTTTTATACATGTTTTGGCTTTACAGAAGTCCATATTTGACCTAAAGAACATGTTTTAGGCCTAATAGTCCTTAAACACTAATTTACTATACATACTCATTGACTTCCCTTCTTATTCCCTTTACTAGCCAACATTTCCACAAAAATGTTTGACATGTTATGGCTGTACAGAAGTTCATATTTGACCTACTGAACATATTTTTGTCCCAAAGGTCAAAAAGTCACTCATTGACTTCCCTTCTGTTTCCAATAAGTAGCTTAAAGGTCTTAAAAAGGTTTTATATATATTTTTTTTAATTTTTCAATTTTTTTTCATATTATGGCTTTACAAGAAGTCCATATTTGACCTACTGAACAAAGTTTTTTTCCAAAGGTCAAAAAGTCACTCATTGATTTCCCTTCTGATTCCAATAAGTAGCTTACAGGTCTAAAAAAGGTAAAATATTTATTTATTTATTTTTATTTTTTACATATTATGGCTTTACATAAGTCCATATTTGACCTACTGAACATATTTTTGGACCAAAGGTAAAAAAAAGGTCACTCATTGACATCCCTTCTGATTCCAATAAGTAGCTAAAAGGTCAACAAAAGGTTTCAATTCTTTTTTCTTTTCTTTCAAACATATTATGGCTGTACAGAAGTCCATATTTGACCTACTGAATATATTTTTGGCCCAAAGGTAAAAAAAAGGTCACTCATTGAAATCCCTTCTGATTCCAATAAGTGGCTAAAAGGTCAACAAAAGGTTTCAATTCTTTTTTCTTTTCTTTCAAACATATTATGGCTGAACAAGAAGTCCATATTTGACCTACGGAACAAATTTTTGTCCCAAAGGTCAAGAAGTCACTCATTGACTTTCCTTCTGGTTCCAATTAGTAGCTAAAAGGTCTACAAAAGGTTAGAATTTTTGTTTTGTTTTACATATTATGGCTGTACAAGAAGTCCATATTTGACCTACTGAATTTTTTGTAAGGTTGTAATTTTTTCTTTTTCTTTTTCTTCTTCTTCTTTTTTTTTTTTTTTTTACATATTATGGCTGTACAGAAGTCCATATTTGACCTACTGAACATGTTTTTGTCCCAAAGGTCAAAATGTCACTCATTGACTTTCCCTCTGGTTCCAATTAGCAATTAGTAGCTAAAAAGTCTACAAAAGGTTTAATTTTTTTTTTTTTTTTTTCATATTATGTTTTTACAAGAAGTCCATATTTGACCTACTGAACAAAGTTTTTTTCCAAAGGCCAAAAAGTCACTCATTGATTTCCCTTCTGATTCCAATAAGTAGCTTACAGGTCTAAAAAAGGTAAAATATTTATTTTTTTTTTATTTATTTTTTTTTTTTTTACATATTATGGCTTTACAGAACGTCTCGGTTACGTATGTAACCCTCGTTCCCTGAAGGAGGGAACGGAGACGCCACGTCGGAGTACCGACGATTAGGAATCTCGCTCGCGAGAGCCAATCTACTTCGAGTGTAACTAAACGAGCCAATGCACATTGGCATGCAATGATTGCACCAGGTGCTCATGCCACGCCGTGCGGGTATAAATGAGACACAGGTGATTGCATCAAATCAGCCTTTTGCTGAGGAGCCGGGTAGGTAGACAGGCACCCCAGCAGGGTACAGAGGACATGGCGACGGGACGTGGTGTCTCCGTTCCCTCCTTCAGGGAACGAGGGTTACATACGTAACCGAGACGTTCCCATTCAGTCGGTCACTCTCGACGCCACGTCGGAGTACCGACGAATAGGAATCCCTACCTAAGCGCCATGGCTTCTGCCCCCATCCAGTGCCCTGTGTGAGCCACCTGAGCTCTCTTACCTGATGAGACAGGGCTCACACCGGGAAGTCCATCACCGCTGTTCCGCATGACCCGCTCAGTGATTATTGGATAACACTGGGAAAGCGTGCCCTAGAGAAGGGAACGCTGCGGAGCCCACATCGTACCCCGAAGGAGTTATGTGGAGTACAAAGCTGAGCCGTAGCCCGCCAGGAGAAGGGGGCTCAGTCCCACTGCAAGGAAGGCTCTCCCAAGGGAAAGACACAGGCTTCCCGTAGGAGCGACCGTGGAAGAAAATATGGGATCCCTGCAGGGTCACTCATATGGCCCAAGCCCAATACCGGTTCTCAAGGATTCAGCGGCAAGGGGCCTGATGCCAGACGTTCCGCCACGTCCGGCGGTGGGAGGGCTCACAGAGTTTGCTTCTGGAGAATATAAGCGCCGTAGCGCAACAAGCCGACAAGAGCCGGGGCCTCTCAGTGCTTCTACCCGTTTGAGGTGAGAACACAGGAGGAGACCGGCTCTACACGTAGGCTATAGAATCTAGCGAACGTGTTGGGTGTCGCCCAGCCCGCAGCTCTACAGATGTCTGACAGCGAGGCGCCACGTGCCAGCGCCCAGGAGGATGCAACACTTCTAGTAGAGTGTGCTCGCACCCTGAGCGGACAGGGCACACCTTGTGCTTGGTAAGCCAAGGTGATGGCATCCACTATCCAGTGGGCCATCCTCTGCTTGGAGACAGCCTTTCCCTTCTGCTGGCCTCCGTGACAGACAAAGAGCTGATCTGAGGTTCTAAAGCTTTGAGTTCTATCCACGTAAACCCGCAGAGCGCGGACGGGACAGAGCAAAGCTAGGGCTGGGTCTGCCTCCTCCGGGGGCAGCGCTTGCAGGTTCACCACCTGGTCCCTGAAGGGAGTGGTAGGAACCTTGGGCACATAGCCAGGCCGGGGTCTCAACACCACGTGGGTATCACCCGGCCCGAACTCTAGGCACGATTCTTCGACCGAAAATGCCTGCAGGTCCCCTACCCTCTTGATGGAGGCCAATGCAGCCAACAGCAAAGTCTTCATTGACAGAATCTTTAGCTCTGCTGACTGCAAAGGCTCAAATGGGGCATTCTGAAGTGCTCGGAGCACCAGAGCAAGATCCCAAGAGGGTATGGAGGGGGGGCGAGGAGGATTTAACCGTCTCGCCCCCCTAAGGAACCTGACGACCAGGTCGTGCTTCCCAATCGTCTTACCTTCTACATGGTCGTGATAGGCGGATATTGCAGCAACATAAACCTTGAGGGTGGAGGGCGACAGCCTACGCTCCAACCCCTGTTGCAGGAAGGAAAGCACAGACGCGATCGAACATCTTTGGGGGTCTTCTCGGCGAGAAGAACACCACTCGACGAACAGGTTCCACTTCAAGGCGTAAGCCTGTCTTGTAGACGGTGCTCGTGCCGAAGTGATGGTGTTAACTACCTCTTGGGGTAAGTCACCTAGAACCTCCGCGTCCCGTCCAGGGGCCAGACAGGAAGCTTCCACAGGTCTGGACGCGGGTGCCAAAGGGTGCCCCGTCTCTGAGTCAGAAGGTCCTTCCTCAGAGGAATCGGCCAAGGAGGGGCTGTCGCAAGGAGCATAAGTTCTGGAAACCAGGTCCGGTTGGGCCAGTACGGCGCCACCAGCAGGACCTGCTCCTCGTCCTCCCTGACCTTGCACAGAGTCTGTGCAAGTAGGCTCACTGGGGGAAACGCATATTTGCGCAGCCCCTGGGGCCAGCTGTGCGCCAGGGCATCCGTGCCGAGTGTACCCTCGGTCAGCGAATAGAACCACTGGCAATGGGACGTTTCTGGGGAGGCAAACAGGTCGACCTGTGCCACCCCGAACTGTCTCCAAATTAGCTGAACCACCTGGGGGTGGAGTCGCCACTCGCCTGGGAGCGCAGCTCGTGAAAGCTCGTTGGCCACACGGTTGTGCACACCAGGGACATGAATGGCCCGAAGCGACCTCAGACACTTCTGACTCCAGAGGAGGAGATGGCGGGCGAGTTGCGACATGCGACGGGAGCGCAGACCACCTTGTCGGTTGATATACGCAACGGTCGCAGTGTTGTCCGTGCGGACCAGTACATCTTTGCCCCGTAACCGCGCTTTGAGGCGGCTCAGAGTAAGATGCACTGCTAGCAACTCGAGGCAATTGATATGCCAATGCAGGTGCGGGCCCGTCCAAACCCCTGACACTGCATGCCCGTTGTACGTGGCTCCCCAGCCCATGGCAGAGGCATCCGTGAAAACCACAGCGTGCCTGGACACCTGTTCCAGGGGCACTCCGGCCCGAAGGAACGAGGGGTCTGACCATGGACTGAAGGACTGGCGGCAGGCCGGTGTGATGCTCACCCGGTGAGTGCCGCGTTGCCACGCCCATCTCGGAACTCGGCCGTGTAGCCAATGCTGAAGCGGTCTCATATGAAGCAGGCCGAGCGGTGTTACTGCCGCAGCGGCCGCCATATGCCCCAGGAGCCTCTGAAACTGTTTCAGTGGAACCGCCATCCTGCCTTGAAACGTGTTCAGGCAGCTCAGCATCGACTGGACACGCTCCTCCGTGAGGCGCGCTGTCTGTTCGACCGAATCCAACTCCATACCGAGAAAAGAGATCCTCTGCACGGGGGCGAGTTTGCTCTTTTCCCAGTTGACCCGAAGACCCAACTGGCTGAGGTGTCTGAGCACCAGGTCCCTGTGTTCGCACAACTGATCCTTGGACTGTGCTAGAATGAGCCAGTCGTCGAGATAGTTGAGGATGCGAACGCCCTGTTCTCTCATGGGCACAAGGGCCCCCTCCGTGACTTTCGTGAAGACACGGGGGGACAGGGACAGCCCGAAGGGCAGGACTCTGTACTGATATGCTCGACCCTCGAACGCAAAGCGCAGAAACGGCCTGTGTCGAGGAAGAATCGAGACATGAAAGTACGCGTCCTTCAGGTCGATCGCTGCAAACCAATCTTGGGGACGGATGCATTCGAAAATGCGTTTCTGCGTGAGCATCTTGAACGGTAGCTTGTGGAGGCTCCGATTCAGGACTCGCAGGTCCAAGATTGGCCGTAACCCACCGGTTTTCTTGGGTACAATGAAGTACGGGCTGTAGAAGCCGGTCTTCATATCGGCTGGAGGGACCGGCTCTATCGCGTCCTTCGCCAGTAGGACAGCGATTTCCGCACGCAGGACATGGGCATCTGCAGCATTCACCGAGGTGAAGCGGACGCCCTTGAACCTGGGGGGGCGCCGGGCGAACTGAATCGCAAAGCCGAGCCTGATGGTCCGAATGAGCCAGCGAGACGGACTGGGGAGCTCTAGCCAGGCTCGCAGAGACCGTGCAAGCGGGACCATAGGGACCACCGGCGTACCCACGGTGGGGCAGCGAGGTGGAATGCAGGTACCGGGCTGGGGCGGCTGTCTCGTGGAGGCGGCCCGCAGCGAGGTGAGAGTGTGCTGTGCAACACTTACCTGATTCCACAGGTGGGCAGGAGGAACGTGAGGAGGTCGTCCACTGCTGCCCGCTGGCGAAGGGGGAGGATGAGTGTGGTCCGGCGTTTGACCGGCCACAACTCTCCGAGCCCCCTGAGGACCCAGAGATGGAGGAAACTGCTCTTTTATTGAAAATTTGGGAATATTTGACCTACTGAACAAAGTTTTTTTCCAAAGGTCAAAGAGTCACTCATTGATTTCCCTTCTGATTCCAATAAGTAGCTTACAGGTCTAAAAAAGGTAAAATATTTTATTTTTATTATTTTTTTATTATTTTTTTATACATATTATGGCTGTACAGAAGTCCATATTTGACCTACTGAACATATTTTTGGACCAAAGGTAAAAAAAGGTCACTCACTGACATCCCTTCTAATTTCAATAAGTAGCTAAAAGGTCAACAAAAGGTTTCAATTCTTTTTTCTTTTCTTTCAAACATATTATGGCTGTACAGAAGTCCATATTTGACCTACTGAACAAATTTTTGTCCCAAAGGTCAAAAAGTCACTCATTGACTTTCCTTCTGGTTACAATTAGTAGCTAAAGGGTCTACAAAAGGTTTGAATTTTTTTTTATTTTTTACATATTATGGCTGTTCAGAAGTCCATATTTGACCTAATGAAAAAAAAATTGTCCCAAAGGTCAAAAAGTCACTCATTGACTTTCCTTCTGGTTCCAATTAGTAGCTAAAAGGTCTACAAAAGGTTAGAATTTTTTTTTTTTTTACATATTATGGCTGTACAAGAAGTCCATATTTGACCTACTGAACAAGTTTTTGTCCCAAAGGTCAAAAAGTCACTCATTGACTTTCCTTCTGGTACCAATAAGTAGCTAAAAGGTCTACAAAAGGTTATTTATTTATTTATTTATTATTATTTTTTTGTTTACATATTATGGCTGTACAATGTCCATATTTGACCTACTGAACAAATTTTTGTTACAAAGGTCAAAAAGTCACTCATTGATTTCCCTTCTGTAAATAAGTAGCTTACAGGTCTAAAAAAGGTTTGATTTTTTTTTTTTTTACATATTATGGCTGTACTAGAAGCCAATATTTGACCTACAAAACAATTTTTTTTTCCAAAGGTCAAAAAGACACTCATTGACTTTCCTTCTGGTTCCAATAAGTAGCTAAAAGGTCTACAAAAGGTTAAATCTCTCTTTTTTTTTTAACATGTTATCGCTGTACAAAGTCCATAATGGACCTACTGAACAAATTTTTGTTCCAAAGGTCAAAAAGTCATTTTTTTTTTTTTTTTTTACATATTATGGCTGTACAGAAGTCCATATTTGACCTCCTGAACAAATTTTTGGCCCAAAGGTAAAAAAGGTCACTCATTGCCTTCCCATCTGATTCCACTTAGTAGCTTACAGGTCTACAAAAAGGTTTACATTTTTTTTATTTTTTTTTTTTTTTTTACATATTATGGCTTTACAGAAGTCCATATTTGACCTACTGAACATATTTTTGGCCCAAAGGTTAAAAAAAATGTCACTCATTGACATCCCTTCTGATTCCAATAAGTAGCTAAAAGGTCAACAAAAGGTTTCAATTCTTTTTTCTTTTCTTTCAAACATATTATGGCTGTACAAGAAGTCCATATTTGACCTACTGAACAAGTTTTTGTCCCAAAGGTCAAAAAGTCACTCATTGACTTTCCTTCTGGTTCCAATTAGTAGCTAAAAGGTCTACAAAAGGTTTCAAATCTTTTTTCTTTTCTTTCAAACATATTATGGCTGTACAAGAAGTCCATATTCGACCTACTTAACAAGTTTTTGTCCCAAAGGTCAAAAAGTCACTCATTGACTTTCCTTCTGGTTCCAATTATTAGCTAAAAGGTCTACAAAAGGTTTGATTTTTTTTTTTTTTTTTTTTTTTACATATTATGGCTGTACAGAAGACCATATTTGACCTATTGAACATATTTTTGGCCCAAAGGTAAAAAAAAGGTCACTCATTGACATCCCTTCTGATTCCAATAAGTAGCTAAAAGGCCAACAAAAGGTTTCAATTCTTTTTTCTTTTATTTCAAACATATTATGGCTGTACAAGAAGTCCATATTTGACCTACTGAACAAATTTTTGGCCCAAAGGTAAAAAAAGGTAAATCGTTGCCTTCCCATCTGATTCCACTAAATAGCTTACAGGTCTACAAAAAGTTTTACATTTTATTTTATTTTATTTTTTTTACATATTATGGCTTTACAGAAGTCCATATTTGACCTACTGAACAAATTTTTGTCCCAAAGGTCAAAAAGTCACTCATTGACTTTCCTTCTGGTTCCAATTAGTAGCTAAAAGGTCTACAAAAGGTTAGATTTTTTTTTGTTTTTTTTTACATATTATGGCTGTACAGAAGACCATATTTGACCTACTGAACATATTTTTGGCCCAAAGGTAAAAAAAAAGGTCACTCATTGACATCCCTTCTGATTCCAATAAGTAGCTAAAATGCCAACAAAAGGTTTCAATTCTTTTTTCTTTTCTTTCAAACATATTATGGCTGTACAAGAAGTCCATATTTGACCTACTGAACAAATTTTTGGCCCAAAGGTAAAAAAAGGTCACTCGTTGCCTTCCCATCTGATTCCACTAAGTAGCTTACAGGTCTACAAAAAGTTTTACTTTTTTTTTTTTTTTTTTTTTTTTTTTACATATTATGGCTTTACAGAAGTCCATATTTGACCTAGTGAACATATTTTTAGTCCAAGATTCCATAAACACTAATTTACTATACATACTCATTGACTTCCCTTCTTATTCCCATTACAAGCCAAAGGTTCCACAAAAGGTTTAAAAGTTTGTTTTACATGTTATGGATGTACATAAGTCTATATTTGACCTTCTGAATATATTCTTGGCCCAAAGGTCAAAAAAGTCACTCATTGACTTCCCTTCTGATTCCAATTAGTAGCTAAAAGGTCCATTGAAGGTTTTATTTTTGTTTATTTTTTTTTTTTTTACATGTTATGGCTGTACAGAAGTCCATATTTGACCTACTGAACAAATTTTTGTCCCAAAGGTCAAAAAGTCACTCATTGACTTTCCTTCTGGTACCAATAAGTAGCTAAAAGGTCTACAAATGGTTATTTATTTATTTATTAATTATTTTTTTTGTTTACATATTATGGCTGTACAATGTCCATATTTGACCTACTGAACAAATGTTTGTTACAAAGGTCAAAAAGTCACTCATTGATTTCCCTTCTGTAAATAAGTACTTTACAGGTCTAAAAAAGGTTTGATTTTTTTTTTTTTTTTTTTTTTTTTTTTTTTTTTTTTTTTACATATTATGGCTGTACTAGAAGCCAATATTTGACCTACAAAACAATTTTTTTTTCCAAAGGTCAAAAAGTCACTCATTGACTTTCCTTCTGGTTCCAATAAGTAGCTAAAAGGTCTACAAAAGGTTAAATCTCTCTTTTTTTTTTTACATGTTATCGCTGTACAAAGTACATAATGGACCTACTGAACAAATTTTTGTCCCAAAGGTCAAAAAGTCTTTTTTTTTTTTTTTTTTTACATATTATGGCTGTACAGAAGTCCATATTTGACCTCCTGAACAAATTTTTGGCCCAAAGGTAAAAAAGGTCACTCATTGCCTTCCCATCTGATTCCACTTAGTAGCTTACAGGTCTACAACAAGGTTTACATTTTTTTTTTTATTTATTTATTTTTTTTTTTTATACATATTATGGCTTTACAGAAGTCCATATTTGACCTACTGAACATATTTTTGGCCCAAAGGTAAAAAAAATGTCACTCATTGACATCCCTTCTGATTCCAATAAGTAGCTAAAAGGTCAACAAAAGGTTTCAATTCTTTTTTCTTTTCTTTCAAACATATTATGGCTGTACAAGAAGTCCATATTTGACCTACTGAACAAGTTTTTGTCCCAAAGGTCAAAAAGTCACTCATTGACTTTCCTTCTGGTTCCAATTAGTAGCTAAAAGATCTACAAAAGGTTTCAAATCTTTTTTCTTTTCTTTCAAACATATTATGGCTGTACAAGAAGTCCATATTTGACCTACTGAACAAATTTTTGTCCCACAGGTCAAAAAGTCACTCATTGACTTTCCTTCTGGTTCCAATTAGTAGTTAAAAGGTCTACAAAAGGTTAGATTTGTTTTTTTTGTTTTTTTTGTTTTTTTACATATTATGGCTGTACAAGAAGTCCATATTTGACCTACTGAACAAATTTTTAGCCCAAAGGTAAAAAAATGTCACTCATTGCCTTCCCATCTGATTCCATTTAGTAGCTTATAGGTCTACAAAAAGGTTTACATTTTTTTTTTTTTTTTTTTTTTTTTTTTTTACATATTATGGCTTTACAGAAGTCCATATTTGACCTACTGAACATATTTTTGGCCCAAAGGTAAAAAAAAAGTCACTCATTGACTTTCCTTCTGGTTACAATTAGTAGCTAAAGGGTCTACAAAAGGTTTGAATTTTTTTTTATTTTTTACATATTATGGCTGTTCAGAAGTCCATATTTGACCTAATGAAAAAAAAATTGTCCCAAAGGTCAAAAAGTCACTCATTGACTTTCCTTCTGGTTCCAATTAGTAGCTAAAAGGTCTACAAAAGGTTAGAATTTTTTTTTTTTTTTTTACATATTATGGCTGTACAAGAAGTCCATATTTGACCTACTGAACAAGTTTTTGTCCCAAAGGTCAAAAAGTCACTCATTGACTTTCCTTCTGGTACCAATAAGTAGCTAAAAGGTCTACAAAAGGTTATTTATTTATTTATTTATTATTATTTTTTTGTTTACATATTATGGCTGTACAATGTCCATATTTGACCTACTGAACAAATTTTTGTTACAAAGGTCAAAAAGTCACTCATTGATTTCCCTTCTGTAAATAAGTAGCTTACAGGTCTAAAAAAGGTTTGATTTTTTTTTTTTTTTTTTTTTACATATTATGGCTGTACTAGAAGCCAATATTTGACCTACAAAACAATTTTTTTTTCCAAAGGTCAAAAAGACACTCATTGACTTTCCTTCTGGTTCCAATAAGTAGCTAAAAGGTCTACAAAAGGTTAAATCTCTCTTTTTTTTTTAACATGTTATCGCTGTACAAAGTCCATAATGGACCTACTGAACAAATTTTTGTTCCAAAGGTCAAAAAGTCATTTTTTTTTTTTTTTTTTTACATATTATGGCTGTACAGAAGTCCATATTTGACCTCCTGAACAAATTTTTGGCCCAAAGGTAAAAAAGGTCACTCATTGCCTTCCCATCTGATTCCACTTAGTAGCTTACAGGTCTACAAAAAGGTTTACATTTTTTTTTTTTTTTTTTTTTTTTTTACATATTATGGCTTTACAGAAGTCCATATTTGACCTACTGAACATATTTTTGGCCCAAAGGTTAAAAAAAATGTCACTCATTGACATCCCTTCTGATTCCAATAAGTAGCTAAAAGGTCAACAAAAGGTTTCAATTCTTTTTTCTTTTCTTTCAAACATATTATGGCTGTACAAGAAGTCCATATTTGACCTACTGAACAAGTTTTTGTCCCAAAGGTCAAAAAGTCACTCA
The DNA here is from genome assembly GCF_949357685.1 of Gobio gobio. Lineage (NCBI taxonomy): Eukaryota > Metazoa > Chordata > Actinopteri > Cypriniformes > Gobionidae > Gobio > Gobio gobio. The sequence continues at coordinate 14,826,339 of NC_137107.1, read as the reverse complement.
TTGACTTTCCTTCTGGTTCCAATTAGTAGCTAAAAGGTCTACAAAAGGTTTCAAATCTTTTTTCTTTTCTTTCAAACATATTATGGCTGTACAAGAAGTCCATATTCGACCTACTTAACAAGTTTTTGTCCCAAAGGTCAAAAAGTCACTCATTGACTTTCCTTCTGGTTCCAATTATTAGCTAAAAGGTCTACAAAAGGTTTGAATTTTTTTTTTTTTTTTTTTTTTTACATATTATGGCTGTACAGAAGACCATATTTGACCTATTGAACATATTTTTGGCCCAAAGGTAAAAAAAAGGTCACTCATTGACATCCCTTCTGATTCCAATAAGTAGCTAAAAGGCCAACAAAAGGTTTCAATTCTTTTTTCTTTTATTTCAAACATATTATGGCTGTACAAGAAGTCCATATTTGACCTACTGAACAAATTTTTGGCCCAAAGGTAAAAAAAGGTAAATCGTTGCCTTCCCATCTGATTCCACTAAATAGCTTACAGGTCTACAAAAAGTTTTACATTTTATTTTATTTTATTTTTTTTACATATTATGGCTTTACAGAAGTCCATATTTGACCTACTGAACAAATTTTTGTCCCAAAGGTCAAAAAGTCACTCATTGACTTTCCTTCTGGTTCCAATTAGTAGCTAAAAGGTCTACAAAAGGTTAGATTTTTTTTTGTTTTTTTTTACATATTATGGCTGTACAGAAGACCATATTTGACCTACTGAACATATTTTTGGCCCAAAGGTAAAAAAAAAGGTCACTCATTGACATCCCTTCTGATTCCAATAAGTAGCTAAAATGCCAACAAAAGGTTTCAATTCTTTTTTCTTTTCTTTCAAACATATTATGGCTGTACAAGAAGTCCATATTTGACCTACTGAACAAATTTTTGGCCCAAAGGTAAAAAAAGGTCACTCGTTGCCTTCCCATCTGATTCCACTAAGTAGCTTACAGGTCTACAAAAAGTTGTACTTTTTTTTTTTTTTTTTTTTTTTTTTTACATATTATGGCTTTACAGAAGTCCATATTTGACCTAGTGAACATATTTTTAGTCCAAGATTCCATAAACACTAATTTACTATACATACTCATTGACTTCCCTTCTTATTCCCATTACAAGCCAAAGGTTCCACAAAAGGTTTAAAAGTTTGTTTTACATGTTATGGATGTACATAAGTCTATATTTGACCTTCTGAATATATTCTTGGCCCAAAGGTCAAAAAAGTCACTCATTGACTTCCCTTCTGATTCCAATTAGTAGCTAAAAGGTCCATTGAAGGTTTTATTTTTTTTTATTTTATTTTTTTTACATGTTATGGCTGTACAGAAGTCCATATTTGACCTACTGAACAAATTTTTGTCCCAAAGGTCAAAAAGTCACTCATTGACTTTCCTTCTGGTACCAATAAGTAGCTAAAAGGTCTACAAATGGTTATTTATTTATTTATTTATTATTTTTTTTGTTTACATATTATGGCTGTACAATGTCCATATTTGACCTACTGAACAAATGTTTGTTACAAAGGTCAAAAAGTCACTCATTGATTTCCCTTCTGTAAATAAGTACTTTACAGGTCTAAAAAAGGTTTGATTTTTTTTTTTTTTTTTTTTTTTTTTTTTTTTTTTACATATTATGGCTGTACTAGAAGCCAATATTTGACCTACAAAACAATTTTTTTTTCCAAAGGTCAAAAAGTCACTCATTGACTTTCCTTCTGGTTCCAATAAGTAGCTAAAAGGTCTACAAAAGGTTAAATCTCTCTTTTTTTTTTTACATGTTATCGCTGTACAAAGTACATAATGGACCTACTGAACAAATTTTTGTCCCAAAGGTCAAAAAGTCTTTTTTTTTTTTTTTTTTTTACATATTATGGCTGTACAGAAGTCCATATTTGACCTCCTGAACAAATTTTTGGCCCAAAGGTAAAAAAGGTCACTCATTGCCTTCCCATCTGATTCCACTTAGTAGCTTACAGGTCTACAACAAGGTTTACATTTTTTTTTTTTTTTTTTTTTTTTTTTTTTTATACATATTATGGCTTTACAGAAGTCCATATTTGACCTACTGAACATATTTTTGGCCCAAAGGTAAAAAAAATGTCACTCATTGACATCCCTTCTGATTCCAATAAGTAGCTAAAAGGTCAACAAAAGGTTTCAATTCTTTTTTCTTTTCTTTCAAACATATTATGGCTGTACAAGAAGTCCATATTTGACCTACTGAACAAGTTTTTGTCCCAAAGGTCAAAAAGTCACTCATTGACTTTCCTTCTGGTTCCAATTAGTAGCTAAAAGATCTACAAAAGGTTTCAAATCTTTTTTCTTTTCTTTCAAACATATTATGGCTGTACAAGAAGTCCATATTTGACCTACTGAACAAATTTTTGTCCCACAGGTCAAAAAGTCACTCATTGACTTTCCTTCTGGTTCCAATTAGTAGTTAAAAGGTCTACAAAAGGTTAGATTTGTTTTTTTTGTTTTTTTTGTTTTTTTACATATTATGGCTGTACAAGAAGTCCATATTTGACCTACTGAACAAATTTTTAGCCCAAAGGTAAAAAAATGTCACTCATTGCCTTCCCATCTGATTCCATTTAGTAGCTTATAGGTCTACAAAAAGGTTTACATTTTTTTTATTTTTATTTTTTTTTTTTTTTACATATTATGGCTTTACAGAAGTCCATATTTGACCTACTGAACATATTTTTGGCCCAAAGGTAAAAAAAAAGTCACTCATTGACTTTCCTTCTGGTTACAATTAGTAGCTAAAGGGTCTACAAAAGGTTTGAATTTTTTTTTATTTTTTACATATTATGGCTGTTCAGAAGTCCATATTTGACCTAATGAAAAAAAAATTGTCCCAAAGGTCAAAAAGTCACTCATTGACTTTCCTTCTGGTTCCAATTAGTAGCTAAAAGGTCTACAAAAGGTTAGAATTTTTTTTTTTTTTTTACATATTATGGCTGTACAAGAAGTCCATATTTGACCTACTGAACAAGTTTTTGTCCCAAAGGTCAAAAAGTCACTCATTGACTTTCCTTCTGGTACCAATAAGTAGCTAAAAGGTCTACAAAAGGTTATTTATTTATTTATTTATTATTATTTTTTTGTTTACATATTATGGCTGTACAATGTCCATATTTGACCTACTGAACAAATTTTTGTTACAAAGGTCAAAAAGTCACTCATTGATTTCCCTTCTGTAAATAAGTAGCTTACAGGTCTAAAAAAGGTTTGATTTTTTTTTTTTTTTTTTTTTACATATTATGGCTGTACTAGAAGCCAATATTTGACCTACAAAACAATTTTTTTTTCCAAAGGTCAAAAAGACACTCATTGACTTTCCTTCTGGTTCCAATAAGTAGCTAAAAGGTCTACAAAAGGTTAAATCTCTCTTTTTTTTTTAACATGTTATCGCTGTACAAAGTCCATAATGGACCTACTGAACAAATTTTTGTTCCAAAGGTCAAAAAGTCATTTTTTTTTTTTTTTTTTACATATTATGGCTGTACAGAAGACCATATTTGACCTATTGAACATATTTTTGGCCCAAAGGTAAAAAAAAGGTCACTCATTGACATCCCTTCTGATTCCAATAAGTAGCTAAAAGGCCAACAAAAGGTTTCAATTCTTTTTTCTTTTATTTCAAACATATTATGGCTGTACAAGAAGTCCATATTTGACCTACTGAACAAATTTTTGGCCCAAAGGTAAAAAAAGGTAAATCGTTGCCTTCCCATCTGATTCCACTAAGTAGCTTACAGGTCTACAAAAAGTTTTACATTTTATTTTATTTTATTTTTTTACATATTATGGCTTTACAGAAGTCCATATTTGACCTACTGAACAAATTTTTGTCCCAAAGGTCAAAAAGTCACTCATTGACTTTCCTTCTGGTTCCAATTAGTAGCTAAAAGGTCTACAAAAGGTTAGATTTTTTTTTGTTTTTTTTTACATATTATGGCTGTACAGAAGACCATATTTGACCTACTGAACATATTTTTGGCCCAAAGGTAAAAAAAAAGGTCACTCATTGACATCCCTTCTGATTCCAATAAGTAGCTAAAATGCCAACAAAAGGTTTCAATTCTTTTTTCTTTTCTTTCAAACATATTATGGCTGTACAAGAAGTCCATATTTGACCTACTGAACAAATTTTTGGCCCAAAGGTAAAAAAAGGTCACTCGTTGCCTTCCCATCTGATTCCACTAAGTAGCTTACAGGTCTACAAAAAGTTTTACTTTTTTTTTTTTTTTTTTTTTTTTTACATATTATGGCTTTACAGAAGTCCATATTTGACCTAGTGAACATATTTTTAGTCCAAGATTCCATAAACACTAATTTACTATACATACTCATTGACTTCCCTTCTTATTCCCATTACAAGCCAAAGGTTCCACAAAAGGTTTAAAAGTTTGTTTTACATGTTATGGATGTACATAAGTCTATATTTGACCTTCTGAATATATTCTTGGCCCAAAGGTCAAAAAAGTCACTCATTGACTTCCCTTCTGATTCCAATTAGTAGCTAAAAGGTCCATTGAAGGTTTTATTTTTTTTTATTTTATTTTTTTTACATGTTATGGCTGTACAGAAGTCCATATTTGACCTACTGAACAAATTTTTGTCCCAAAGGTCAAAAAGTCACTCATTGACTTTCCTTCTGGTACCAATAAGTAGCTAAAAGGTCTACAAATGGTTATTTATTTATTTATTTATTATTTTTTTTGTTTACATATTATGGCTGTACAATGTCCATATTTGACCTACTGAACAAATGTTTGTTACAAAGGTCAAAAAGTCACTCATTGATTTCCCTTCTGTAAATAAGTAGCTTACAGGTCTAAAAAAGGTTTGATTTTTTTTTTTTTTTTTTACATATTATGGCTGTACTAGAAGCCAATATTTGACCTACAAAACAATTTTTTTTTCCAAAGGTCAAAAAGTCACTCATTGACTTTCCTTCTGGTTCCAATAAGTAGCTAAAAGGTCTACAAAAGGTTAAATCTCTCTTTTTTTTTTTACATGTTATCGCTGTACAAAGTACATAATGGACCTACTGAACAAATTTTTGTCCCAAAGGTCAAAAAGTCTTTTTTTTTTTTTTTTTTTTTACATATTATGGCTGTACAGAAGTCCATATTTGACCTCCTGAACAAATTTTTGGCCCAAAGGTAAAAAAGGTCACTCATTGCCTTCCCATCTGATTCCACTTAGTAGCTTACAGGTCTACAACAAGGTTTACATTTTTTTTTTTTTTTTTTTTTTTTTTTTTTTTACATATTATGGCTTTACAGAAGTCCATATTTGACCTACTGAACATATTTTTGGCCCAAAGGTAAAAAAAATGTCACTCATTGACATCCCTTCTGATTCCAATAAGTAGCTAAAAGGTCAACAAAAGGTTTCAATTCTTTTTTCTTTTCTTTCAAACATATTATGGCTGTACAAGAAGTCCATATTTGACCTACTGAACAAGTTTTTGTCCCAAAGGTCAAAAAGTCACTCATTGACTTTCCTTCTGGTTCCAATTAGTAGCTAAAAGGTCTACAAAAGGTTTCAAAATTTTTTTCTTTTCTTTCAAACATATTATGGCTGTACAAGAAGTCCATATTTGACCTACTGAACAAATTTTTGTCCCACAGGTCAAAAAGTCACTCATTGACTTTCCTTCTGGTTCCAATTAGTAGTTAAAAGGTCTACAAAAGGTTAGATTTTTTTTTTTTTTTTTTTTACATATTATGGCTTTACAGAAGTCCATATTTGACCTACTGAACATATTTTTGGCCCAAAGGTAAAAAAAAAGTCACTCATTGACTTTCCTTCTGGTTACAATTAGTAGCTAAAGGGTCTACAAAAGGTTTGAATTTTTTTTTATTTTTTACATATTATGGCTGTTCAGAAGTCCATATTTGACCTAATGAAAAAAAAATTGTCCCAAAGGTCAAAAAGTCACTCATTGACTTTCCTTCTGGTTCCAATTAGTAGCTAAAAGGTCTACAAAAGGTTAGAATTTTTTTTTTTTTTTACATATTATGGCTGTACAAGAAGTCCATATTTGACCTACTGAACAAGTTTTTGTCCCAAAGGTCAAAAAGTCACTCATTGACTTTCCTTCTGGTACCAATAAGTAGCTAAAAGGTCTACAAAAGGTTATTTATTTATTTATTTATTATTATTTTTTTGTTTACATATTATGGCTGTACAATGTCCATATTTGACCTACTGAACAAATTTTTGTTACAAAGGTCAAAAAGTCACTCATTGATTTCCCTTCTGTAAATAAGTAGCTTACAGGTCTAAAAAAGGTTTGATTTTTTTTTTTTTTTACATATTATGGCTGTACTAGAAGCCAATATTTGACCTACAAAACAATTTTTTTTTCCAAAGGTCAAAAAGACACTCATTGACTTTCCTTCTGGTTCCAATAAGTAGCTAAAAGGTCTACAAAAGGTTAAATCTCTCTTTTTTTTTTAACATGTTATCGCTGTACAAAGTCCATAATGGACCTACTGAACAAATTTTTGTTCCAAAGGTCAAAAAGTCATTTTTTTTTTTTTTTTTACATATTATGGCTGTACAGAAGTCCATATTTGACCTCCTGAACAAATTTTTGGCCCAAAGGTAAAAAAGGTCACTCATTGCCTTCCCATCTGATTCCACTTAGTAGCTTACAGGTCTACAAAAAGGTTTACATTTTTTTTTTTTTTTTTTTTTTTTTTACATATTATGGCTTTACAGAAGTCCATATTTGACCTACTGAACATATTTTTGGCCCAAAGGTTAAAAAAAATGTCACTCATTGACATCCCTTCTGATTCCAATAAGTAGCTAAAAGGTCAACAAAAGGTTTCAATTCTTTTTTCTTTTCTTTCAAACATATTATGGCTGTACAAGAAGTCCATATTTGACCTACTGAACAAGTTTTTGTCCCAAAGGTCAAAAAGTCACTCATTGACTTTCCTTCTGGTTCCAATTAGTAGCTAAAAGGTCTACAAAAGGTTTCAAATCTTTTTTCTTTTCTTTCAAACATATTATGGCTGTACAAGAAGTCCATATTTGACCTACTGAACAAGTTTTTGTCCCAAAGGTCAAAAAGTCACTCATTGACTTTCCTTCTGGTTCCAATTATTAGCTAAAAGGTCTACAAAAGGTTTGAATTTTTTTTTTTTTTTTTTTTTTTTTTTTTTACATATTATGGCTGTACAGAAGACCATATTTGACCTACTGAACATATTTTTGGCCCAAAGGTAAAAAAAAGGTCACTCATTGACATCCCTTCTGATTCGAATAAGTAGCTAAAAGGTCAACAAAAGGTTTCAAATCTTTTTTCTTTTCTTTCAAACATATTATGGCTGTACAAGAAGTCCATATTTGACCTACTGAACAAGTTTTTGTCCCAAAGGTCAAAAAGTCACTCATTGACTTTCCTTCTGGTTCCAATTAGTAGCTAAAAAGTCTACAAAAGGTTTGAATTTTTTATTTTTTTTACATATTATGGCTGTACAGAAGACCATATTTGACCTACTGAACATATTTTTGGCCCAAAGTAAAAAAAAAGGTCACTAATTGACATCCCTTCTGATTCCAATAAGTAGCTAAAAGGTCAACAAAAGGTTTCAATTCTTTTTTCTTTTCTTGTAAACATATTATGGCTGTACAAGAAGTCCATATTTGACCTACTGACCAAGTTTTTGTCCCAAAGGTCAAAAAGTCACTCATTGACTTTCCTTCTGGTTCCAATTAGTAGCTAAAAGGTCTACAAAAGATGTGAATTTTTTATTTTTTTTATTTTTTACATATTATGGCTGAACAGAAGACCATTTTGACCTACTGAACAAATTTTTGTCCCAAAGGTCAAAAAGTCACTCATTGACTTTCCTTCTGGTTCCAATTAGTAGCTAAAAGGTCTACAAAAGGTTTGAATTTTTTTTTTTTTTTTTTTTTTTTTTTACATATTATGGCTGTACAGAAGTCCATATTTGACCATCTGAAAATATTTTTGGCCCAAAGGTAAACAAAGGTCACTCATTGTCTTCCCTTCTGATTCCAAAAAGTAGCTTACAGGTCTACAAAAGGTTTTTTATGTTTTTTTATTTATTTATTTTACATATTATGGCTGTACAGAAGTCCATATTTGACCTACTGAACATATTTTTGGCACAAAGGTAAAAAAAGGTCACTCATTTACATCCCTTCTGATTCCAATAAGTAGCTAAAAGGTCAACAAATGGTTTCAATTCTTTTTTCTTTTTTTCAAACATATTATGACTTAACAAGAAGTCCATATTTGACCTACTGAACATATTTTTAGTCCAAGATTCCATAAACACTAATTTACTATACATACTCATTGAATTCCCTTCTTATTCCCATTACTAGCCAAAGGTTCCACAAAAGGTTTAAAAGTTTGTTTTACATGTTATGGATGTACAGAAGTCTATATTTGACCTTCTGAATATATTCTTAACCCAAAGGTCAAAAAAGTCACTCATTGACTTCCCTTCTAATTCCAATAAGTAGCTAAAAGGTCCATAGAAGGTTTTATTTTGTTTAATTTTCTTTTTTTTTACATGTTATGGCTGTACAGAAGTCCATATTTGACCTACTGAACAAATTTTTGTCCCAAAGGTCAAAAACTCACTCATTGACTTTCCTTCTGTTACCGATAAGTAGCTAAAAGGTCTTCAAAAGGTTATTTATTTTTTCTTTTTCTTTTTACATATTATGGCTGTACAGAAGTCCATATTTGACCTCCTGAACAAATTTTTGGCCCAAAGGTAAAAAAGGTCACTCATTGCCTTCCCATCTGATTCCACTTAGTAGCTTACAGGTCTACAAAAAGGTTTACATTTTTTTTTTTTTTTTTTTTTTTTTTTTTTTTTACATATTATGGCTTTACAGAAGTCCATATTTGACCTACTGAACATATTTTTGGCCCAAAGGTAAAAAAAATGTCACTCATTGACATCCCTTCTGATTCCAATAAGTAGCTAAAAGGTCAACAAAAGGTTTCAATTCTTTTTTCTTTTCTTTCAAACATATTATGGCTGTACAAGAAGTCCATATTTGACCTACTGAACAAGTTTTTGTCCCAAAGGTCAAAAAGTCACTCATTGACTTTCCTTCTGGTTCCAATTAGTAGCTAAAAGATCTACAAAAGGTTTCAAATCTTTTTTCTTTTCTTTCAAACATATTATGGCTGTACAAGAAGTCCATATTTGACCTACTGAACAAATTTTTGTCCCACAGGTCAAAAAGTCACTCATTGACTTTCCTTCTGGTTCCAATTAGTAGTTAAAAGGTCTACAAAAGGTTAGAGTTGTTTTTTTTTTTTTTTTTTTTTTTTACATATTATGGCTGTACAAGAAGTCCATATTTGACCTACTGAACAAATTTTTAGCCCAAAGGTAAAAAAATGTCACTCATTGCCTTCCCATCTGATTCCATTTAGTAGCTTATAGGTCTACAAAAAGGTTTACATTTTTTTTTTTTTTTTTTTTTTTTTTTTTACATATTATGGCTTTACAGAAGTCCATATTTGACCTACTGAACATATTTTTGGCCCAAAGGTAAAAAAAATGTCACTCATTGACATCCCTTCTGATTCCAATAAGTAGCTAAAAGGTCAACAAAAGGTTTCAATTCTTTTTTCTTTTCTTTCAAACATATTATGGCTGTACAAGAAGTCCATATTTGACCTACTGAACAAGTTTTTGTCCCAAAGGTCAAAAAGTCACTCATTGACTTTCCTTCTGGTTCCAATTAGTAGCTAAAAGGTCTACAAAAGGTTTCAAATCTTTTTTCTTTTCTTTCAAACATATTATGGCTGTACAAGAAGTCCATATTTGACCTACTGAACAAATTTTTGTCCCACAGGTCAAAAAGTCACTCATTGACTTTCCTTCTGGTTCCAATTAGTAGTTAAAAGGTCTACAAAAGGTTAGATTTTTTTTTTTTTTTTTTTTACATATTATGGCTGTACAAGAAGTCCATATTTGACCTACTGAACAAATTTTTAGCCCAAAGGTAAAAAAATGTCACTCATTGCCTTCCCATCTGATTCCACTTAGTAGCTTACCGGTCTACAAAAAGGTTTACATTTTTTTTTTTTTTTTTTTTTTTTTTTTACATATTATGGCTTTACAGAAGTCCATATTTGACCTACTGAACATATTTTTGGCCCAAAGGTAAAAAAAAGGTCACTCATTGACATCCCTTCTGATTCGAATAAGTAGCTAAAAGGTCAACAAAAGGTTTCAAATCTTTTTTCTTTTCTTTCAAACATATTATGGCTGTACAAGAAGTCCATATTTGACCTACTGAACAAGTTTTTGTCCCAAAGGTCAAAAAGTCACTGATTGACTTTCCTTCTGGTTCCAATTAGTAGCTAAAAAGTCTACAAAAGGTTTGAATTTTTTATTTTTTTTACATATTATGGCTGTACAGAAGACCATATTTGACCTACTGAACATATTTTTGGCCCAAAGTTAAAAAAAAAGGTCACTAATTGACATCCCTTCTGATTCCAATAAGTAGCTAAAAGGTCAACAAAAGGTTTCAATTCTTTTTTCTTTTCTTTCAAACATATTATGGCTGTACAAGAAGTCCATATTTGACCTACTGACCAAGTTTTTGTCCCAAAGGTCAAAAAGTCACTCATTGACTTTCCTTCTGGTTCCAATTAGTAGCTAAAAGGTCTACAAAAGATGTGAATTTTTTTTTTTTTTTTTTTTTTACATATTATGGCTGTACAGAAGACCATTTTGACCTACTGAACAAATTTTTGTCCCAAAGGTCAAAAAGTCACTCATTGACTTTCCTTCTGGTTCCAATTAGTAGCTAAAAGGTCTACAAAAGGTTTGAATTTTTTTTTTTTTTTTTTTTTTACATATTATGGCTGTACAGAAGTCCATATTTGACCATCTGAAAATATTTTTGGCCCAAAGGTAAACAAAGGTCACTCATTGTCTTCCCTTCTGATTCCAAAAAGTAGCTTACAGGTCTACAAAAGGTTTTTTATGTTTTTTTATTTATTTATTTTACATATTATGGCTGTACAGAAGTCCATATTTGACCTACTGAACATATTTTTGGCACAAAGGTAAAAAAAAGGTCACTCATTTACATCCCTTCTGATTCCAATAAGTAGCTAAAAGGTCAACAAATGGTTTCAATTCTTTTTTCTTTTTTTCAAACATATTATGACTTTACAAGAAGTCCATATTTGACCTACTGAACATATTTTTAGTCCAAGATTCCATAAACACTAATTTACTATACATACTCATTGAATTCCCTTCTTATTCCCATTACTAGCCAAAGGTTCCACAAAAGGTTTAAAAGTTTGTTTTACATGTTATGGATGTACAGAAGTCTATATTTGACCTTCTGAATATATTCTTAACCCAAAGGTCAAAAAAGTCACTCATTGACTTCCCTTCTGATTCCAATAAGTAGCTAAAAGGTCCATAGAAGGTTTTATTTTGTTTAATTTTCTTTTTTTTTACATGTTATGGCTGTACAGAAGTCCATATTTGACCTACTGAACAAATTTTTGTCCCAAAGGTCAAAAACTCACTCATTGACTTTCCTTCTGGTACCGATAAGTAGCTAAAAGGTCTTCAAAAGGTTATTTATTTTTTTCTTTTTCTTTTTACATATTATGGCTGTACAAAGTCCATATTTGACCTACTGAACAAATTTTTGTCCCAAAGGTCAAAAAGTCACTCACTCATTGCCTTGCCTTCTGATTCCAATAAGTAGCTTACAGGTCTAAAAAAGGTTTGAATATTTTTTTTTTTTTTTTTTTTTTTTTTTTTTTACATATTATGGCTGTACAAGAAGTCCATATTCGACCTGCTGAACAATTTTTTGTCCCAAAGGTCAAAAAGTCACTCGTTGACTTTCCTTCTGGTTCCAATTAGTAGCTAAAAGGTCTACAAAAGGTTTTAATTAAATATTTTTTTTTTTTTTTTTTTACATATTATGGCTGTAGAAGAAGTCCATATTTGACCTACTGCACATGTTTTTGGACTAAGAGTCCATAGACACAAATTCACTATACATACTTATAGACTTCCCTTCTGATTCCAATAAGTAGCTTACAGGTCTAAAAAAGGTTTTACTTTTTTTTTTTTTTTTTTTTTTTTACATATTATGGCTGTACAAGAAGTCGTCTCGGTTACGAATGGTAGCGTCTCGGTTACGTATGGTAACCCTCGTTCCCTGAAGGAGGGAACGGAGACGTACGTCGGACGTACCGACAAATTGGGATCACTTCTGGGAGCCCCTATCAGCTTCGAGCTATCTAGAATCGGCCAATGAACAATTGGCGTGCGAGATTTGCATCTCGCGCTCCGCCCCGCACTGCGGGTATAAACAGGAAGCGAGAGCGAATGCACGCTGTTTTTCACTGAGGAGCCAAACGTAGTGGCTCAACCTGCAGTGATGGTACAGCAACTGTGGCGACGGGACCTACGTCTCCGTTCCCTCCTTCAGGGAACGAGGGTTACCATACGTAACCGAGACGTTCCCATTCAGTCGGTCACGTTCGACGTACGTCCAATTAGTGGAGGGGGAACAACACGTACCTGGAACGGCAGAGGACACTCTGCCGAGGGAAAGACACGGGCTCGCCGTAGGGAGCCGTACCGTGGAAGAATACACATATGGGACCGCCGTGGAGGTCACAACATATGGAACCCAGCCTAACACAAGTTCCACCAATGCATACGAGTGTTAGACCTGGCGTCGAACGCTCCGCCACGTCCGACTGCCGCGGGTTGCGGAGGACTCAACAGGGTTCGCCGATCCGGGGAACTCGACTGGAGCAGAAAGCGCACGCATCCGTCTACCATAGGGGAGGGAATGGCGCAGCAAGCCAACACTAGAACAGGCATTTCGGTGTTACTGACTATGGGAAAAGAGCACACAGGAAGATACCGGCTCTACACGGAGGCTATAGAATCTAGCGAACGTGTTAGGTGTCGCCTAGCCCACAGCTCTACAAATATCTGTCAGCGAGGCGCCACGAGCCAGCGCCCAGGAAGAGGCAACACCCCTAGTGGAGTGGGCTCTTAACCCGAGCGGGCAGGGCACGTCTTGGGACTGATAAGTGGTACCGCTGTCCTGCCTTTGAACGAATTCAAGCAGTTCAACACTGACTGGACGCGCTCCTCGGTGAGGCGCGCTGTCATGGCGACCGAGTCTATCTCCATACCGAGAAAAGAGATCCTCTGTGTGGGACAGAGTTTGCTCTTCTCCCAGTTGACCCGAAGTCCCAACTGGCTGAGGTGACTGAGCACCTTGTCCCTGTGTTCGCACAACTGCTCTCGCGACTGGGCAAGGATCAGCCAGTCGTCGAGATAGTTGAGGATGCGAACGCCATGCTCTCTCATGGGAACAATGGCCGCCTCCGCAACCTTCGTAAAGAAGCGGGGCGACAGGGACAGGCCAAAGGGTAAGACGCGGTACTGATATGCCCGTCCCTCGAACGCGAAGCGCAGAAAGGGCCGGTGTCGAGGGAGAATCGAGACATGAAAGTACGCGTCCTTCAGGTCGATCGCTGCAAACCAATCTCGGGGACGGATGCACCTGAAGATGCGTTTCTGCGTTAACATCGTGAACGGCAGCCTGTGAAGGGACCGGTTCAGGAATCGCAGGTCCAAGATCGGTCGTAACCCGCCGCCTTTCTTGGGTACAATGAAGTACGGGCTGTAGAACCCGGACCTCATATCGGCTTGAGGGACCGGCTCTATCGCGTCCTTCGCCAATAGGACAGCGATCTCCGCCCTGAGCACGGGGGCGTTCGCCTCCATTACAGTCGTGAAGTGAACGCCCCTGAACTTGGGGGGACGCCGGGCGAACTGAATCGCATAGCCGAGTCTGATGGTACGGAGGAGCCACCGAGACGGGCTGGGAAGCGCTAGCCAGGCTCCCAGAATCCGCGCAAGGGGGATCAACGGCACCACAGACGTACCCGCAGCGGGGCAGCGAGGCGGAACGCAGGGATCCGGCTCGGACGGCATGGGAGCGGCCCGAAGCGGGATCTGAGTGTGCTGTGCAACACTTACCTGCATCCGCGGAGGGGACGTGCGAGTGTGGGGAGGCGTGTGCGTCCCGTGTGCGTTGCGTTGTGCGTTGTGCACAAGGCGTGTGCGTTGTGTGCGTCCCGACAGCCGGTGTCCCCTGCTGGTGAAGGGAGAGGTACTTGAGGGTGGCGAGGCATGGGAGCGTCGACCACCGCCAAGCGCGCTCTCTTGGCACCCAGAGATATTGGAAACTGCTCTTTTATTGAAGTTTTGGGTGCAGAAAACAGAAAAACAAAAGATTCTCCCCCGGCCCTCCTCCGGGGGAGGGAGTGGTCCTGCAGCCATCTCCCTCAGAGCAGTTTCCTCCATCTCTGGGCGGCCCGTCTCTGGGTCGCTTGCGATGGTGCTTGCCACCTGGCTTGGCAGCGGCCTGAGCGGGCTGGACGTCCTTCCCACGGCCGGCCCCACGCCGACGGCCGGTGTTAGGCTGCTGCGGGGCTTTGGCGGAGGCGCTGCCGCCGGCGGCGGTGTAGGGGCAGCAGCGGGCCGCCGGGGCAGGATGTGCTTGATCGCCTCCGTCTGCTTCTGGGCGGCCGAGAACTGCTGGGCAAAGCTCTCGACCGCGTCGCCGAATAACCCAGCTGACGAGATGGGGGAGTCCAGGAACCGATATTTATCGGTCTCCCTCATATCAGCCAGGTTAAGCCAGAGATGCCGCTCCTGGACCACAAGTGTGGACATCGCCTGACCAATGGAACGGGCGGTGACTTTCGTCGACCGGAGGGCGAGGTCCGTCGCCGTCCGGAGCTCCCGGAGGAGCTATGGGTCAGGCCTACCCTCGTGCATGTCAAGGAGCGCCTGGGCCTGGTGGACCTGAAGCAGCGCCATGCCATGCAAGGCGGACGCAGCCTGTCCGCAGGCCTTGTAAGCCTTCCCGGTCAGACCGGAAGAGAACTTACAGGCCCGGGACGGGAGACGTGGGTCACCGCGCCAGTTAGAGGCGGTCGCCGGACACAGTTGCATCGCGACGGCACGCTCCACTGGCGGGATCCCCACGTAACCCTTGGCTGGCCCGCCGTCGAGGGTAGTGAGGGGGGAGGAGTCACTCGGTCGGTTTCTGGCAGAAAAAGGTGCCGTCCACGACCTCGTGAGCTCCTCATGCACCTCCGGGAAGAAAGGTGTCGGGGCGGGACGCTGAGAACCAGCGTGAGCCGCCCCGAGGAACCAATCATCCAACCTAGAGGGTTCGGGACACGGTGGAGGGTTCCACACGAGCCCAACCCTTTCGGCGGCCCGGGCAAGCATAGCAGTCATCTCGGGGTCCGGGGCAGCCGTTGCCACTCTCCCAGAGGGAGGCAGTACAGCTGACCCTTCATCCTCCGAGGACTGAAACTCCCCCTCCGATGCAGCGATCGACATCTGCTCGTCTACCGGAGCTCCGAAAGACACCACTGGTCTCCCGTGGGAGGGTCCAGCAGTCTCTCTCGGGAGCTCTACCGGCTGCGGAACCGAGGGAATAGGGGCCTGCAGAGTTTCACTCAGCGGGTTTGCCCTAAACGTGATCCTCAGATCACCCTGGCCATCCAAAGAACCAGGTCCACCCGGAATAGGGACAGACCTGGTTCGTGGGATGGGTAAGGGGACTCCCCCAGCCCGGAGGTAGGAGAGTCTCGATCTTAGTTCCGCGATGGTCATGTTCCCGCAGTGGGAACATGAGTCATCCACAAAAGCCGCCTCAGCGTGCTGTTTGCCCAAACACGTGAGACAGCGATTGTGACCGTCAGTAGGCGCCAGGGAACGACCGCATCCAGAAACGCACGGGTGGAATGTCATCTTGAAAAAGACACAGCGTCACCCGTGTACTCTTTTGTGAGGAAACGCTCTGTGCTGAAGCACTCAGGGGGAAACGCGACAGTGCACGGGATTGTAGTGCAGCCCGTGCCTGTACTCAGTACAGGAAAACGCCCAAACCAGACCAACAGAAATTTGTTGCTGTGAAAACAGCAGTTTTCTCTGTAGCACAGAGGCAGCTGATGAGCTTCCGCGGTCCCGCTGGAATGTGCCGTCTCTCCAACACGCGTTTCTCCTCTTCTCCGGTTCTTCAAACTCTCTTGTAGTGTCTTGCTGATACCAGCGAACTCAATTTGAGTGGTCTTCGTTCTGCCGTTTGGCTCCGAAGTGAATGACAGCGTGCATTCGCTCTTGCTTCCTGTTTATACCCGCAGTGCGGGGCGGAGCGCGAGATGCAAATCTCGCACGCCAATTGTTCATTGGCCGGTTCTTGATAGCTCGAAGCTGATAGGGGCTCCCAGAAGTGATCCCAATTCGTCGAACGTGACCGACTGAATGGGAACCCTCGTTCCCTGAAGGAGGGAACGGAGACGTATGTCGGTATTACCGACGAATTGGGATCACTTTAGAGAGCCCCTATCAGCTTCGAGATTTAGAGAACAGGCCAATGGGCCATTGGCGTGCGAGATTTGCATCTCGCGCTCCGCCCCGCGCCGCGGGTATAAACAGGAAGCGAGAGCATCGCACTGACGTTTTTCACTGAGGAGCCGAACTAGTGACTCGGCCATGCAATGATGGTAAGGAACTGTGGCGACGGGACGTACGTCTCCGTTCCCTCCTTCAGGGAACGAGGGTTACCATACGTAACCGAGACGTTCCCTTTCAGTCGGTCACTACGACGTACGTCGGTATTACCGACGAATTGGGATCCCTATGGAAAACGCCACAGTTACTACCACTTCCAGCGCCCAGCGAGAGCCCCTCAGACCCCGTTCTGATGCGGGCGGGGAAATTCACGCAGGGAGAGTCACACTGCTGTTCCGCAAGACCCATTCAGCAGACTTATTGGATAACGCTGGGAAAGCGTGCCCGAAGGACGCTGCGGGAGCCTTATCATGCCCGGAGGGAGTTACCATGTGGAGAGAACACGTATGGGCTGGCCGTGGGCAGCACAACATACGGAAGTCCCAGAGGTGGCCCCGGCCTATACAGGCGTGGGGACGACACCGAACTGAGACGGCAGAGGAACTCTGCCAAGGGAAAGACACAAGCTCACCGTAGGGAGCTGTACCGTGGAGAATACACATATGGGACCGCCGTAGGGGTCACGACATACGGACCCCAGTCCGACACAAGTTCCACCAATGCATACAAGCGCCAGACCTGGCGTCAGACGCTCCGCCACATCCGACTGCCGAGGGGTGCGGAGGACTCAACAGGGTTCGCCAATCCTGGGGAACTCGACTGGAGAAAATAAGCGCACGTATCCGTTCCATGGGGAAGGGAATGCCGCAGCAAGCCGACACTTAGAACGGGCACTTCAGCTGCTGACTATGGGAAGCGAGCACACGAGAAGCCACCGGTTCCACACGTAGGCTATAAAACCTAGCGAACGTGTTAGGTGTCGCCCAGCCCGCAGCTCTACAAATATCTGTCAGCGAGGCGCCACGAGCCAGCGCCCAGGAAGAGGCAACACCCCTAGTGGAGTGGGCTCTTAACCCGAGCGGGCAGGGCACGTCTTGGGCTTCATAAGCCAAGACGATGGCGTCCACTATCCAGTGGGCCATCCTCAGCTTGGAGACAGCCTTTCCCTTCTGCTGTCCTCCGTAACAGATGAAGAGCTGCTCTGAGGTCCTAAGCTTTGCGTTCTGTCAACATAGACACGCAGGGCGCGAACTGGACAGAGAAAAGCCAGGGCTGGGTCTGCCTCCTCCAAAGGCAGCGCTTGCAGGCTCACCACTTGGTCCCGGAAGGGAGTAGTGGGAACCTTGGCACATATCCAGGCCGGGGTCTCAGGGTTACCTGAGAGTCACCTGGCCCGAATCCCAGGCACGATTCGTCGACCGAAAACGCCTGCAGGTCCCCTACCCTCTTAACTGAGGCCAATGCAATCAGGAGTATTGTCTTTAGAGACAAGATCTTAAGCTCCGCTGACTGTAAAGGCTCAAAGGGCGCCCTCTGAAGTGCGTCAGCACCAGAGTCAAGTCCCAAGAGGGTATAAAGGGAGGACGAGGCGGATTTAATCTCCTCGCCCCCCCCAGGAACCTGACGATCAGATCGTGCTTGCCTAATGAATTAACCATTAACCAGGTCATGATTGCGCTATAGCGGCAACATACACCTTGAGGGTGGAGGGAGACAGCTTTCGCTCCAACCTGTCTTGAAGAAAAGAGAGCACAGATCTGACCGAACACTTTCGGGGGTCTTCTCGGTGAGAAGAGCACCAGTCGACGAACAGGTTCCACTTCAACGCATATAGCCGTCTCGTAGAGGGGGCTCTGGCGGAAGTGATGGTGTCAACTACCGCTTGTGGTAGGTCACCTAGAACCTCCGCATCCCGTCCAGGGACCAGACATGGAGTTTCCAGAGGTCCGGATGCGGGTGCCACAGGGTGCCGCGTCTCTGAGTCAGGAGGTCCTTCCTCAGAGGAATGGGCCAAGGAGGTGCTGTCGCGAGGAGCACTAGTTCCGGGAACCAAGTCCTGTTGGGCTAGTACGGAGCTACCAAGAGGAGCTGCTCCTCGTCCTCCCTGACCTTGCACCGTGTCTGTGCAAAAAGGCTCACTGGGGGGGAACGCATATTTGCGTAGGCCCCGGGGCCAGCTGTGTGCCAGGGCATCCGTGCCGAGGTTTCCCCGGGCAGGGAATAGTACCACTGGCAGTGGGTCATGTCGGGGCGGCAAACAGATCGATCTGTGTGGCCCCAAGCGACTCCAAATCAGCTGGACCACCTGGGGGTGGAGTCTCCACTCCCCGGGCAGCACGGGCAACCGTGACAGCTCGTCGGCCGCACGATTGAGCGGGCCCGGAATGTGGATGGCACGAAGGGACCTCAGATGCTTCGGACTCCACAGAAGGAGATGGCGGGCGAGTTGGGACATGCGGCGGGAGCGTAGACCACCCTGTTTGATGATGTACGCAACGGCCGCAGTGCTGTCCGTCCGGATCAGAACGTGCTTGTGTTTGAGCGACCCTTTGAGGTGGCTGAGAGCAAGACGAACCGCCAGCAACTCCAGGCAATTGATATGCCATTGCAGTTGGGGCCCCGTCCACAGACCCGATACTGCAAGCCCGTTGTACGTGGCACCCCAGCCCGCAGATGAGGCATCCGTGGAGACAATAGAATGCCTGGACACTTGTTATAGAGGCACTCCTGCCCGTAGAAATGAAGGGTCCGACCACGGGCTGAAGGTTTGGTGGCATCTCGGCGTCACTTGGACACGGAGGGACCCGCTGTGCCACGCCCATCTCGGGACTCGGTCGTGTAGCCAGTGTTGAAGCGGTCTCATATGGAGCAGCCCTAGCGGCGTTACTGCGGCTGCTGCTGCCATATGCCCCAGGAGCCTCTGAAATTATTTCAGTGGAACCGCTGTACTGCGTTTGAACGTATTCAAGCAGCTCAACACCGACTGGACGCGCTCCTCTGTGAGGCGTGCTGTCATGGCGACCGAGTTGATCTCCATCCCGAGAAAAGAGATCCTCTGTAGGGGACAGAGTTTGCTCTTCTCCCAGTTGACCCGAAGACCCAACCGGCTGAGGTGCCGAAGCACCATGTCCCTGTGTTCGCACAACTGTTCCCGCGACTGGGCAAGAATCAGCCAGTCGTCGAGATAGTTGAGAAGACGAACACCACGCTCTCTCATGGGAGCAATGGCCGCCTCCACGACTTTCGTGAAGTCACGGGGCGACAGGGATAGCCCGAAGGGCAGGACTTTGTACTGACATGCCCGTCCGTCGAAAGCAAAGCGTAGAAACGGTCTGTGTCGAGGGAGAATCGAGACATGAAAGTACGCGTCCTTCAGGTCGATCGCTGCAAACCAATCCTGGGGACGGACGCACCTGAAGATGCGTTTCTGCGTTAACATTCTGAACGGCATCCTGTGGAGGGAAAGGTTCAAGTAAGGCAGGTCCAAGATTGGCCGTAACCCGCCGCCTTTCTTGGGTACAATGAAGTACGGGCTGTAGAACCCGGACTTCATATCGGCTGGAGGGACCGGCTTTATCGCGTCCTTCGCCAGTAGGACAGCGATCTCCGCCTGAAGCACGGGGGCATCCACCCACGCAATAGACGTGAAGTGAACGCCCCCGAACTTGGGCGGACGCCGGGCGAACTGAATCGCAAGCCGAGTCTGATGGTACAGATGACCCAGCGAGACGGGCTGGGGAGCGCTAGCCAGGCCCCCAGAGACCGAACAAGCGGGGTCATCGGTACCACAGACGTACCCGCAGCAGGGCAGCGAGGCGGAATGCAGGGACCCCAGGACGACATGGGAGTGGTCCGTGTAGGGGTCTGGGTCTGACACACGACCTGCATCCGCTGAGGGGGTGCGCGAGTGTGGGAAGGCCGCTTGAGTGCGTTCCCACAGCCGGCACCCCCTGCTGGCGATTTGGAGAGGCACCAGAGGCTGACAAGGCATGAGAGCGTTGTACACCGCCCAGCGCGCTCTCCAAATGAAGGAGGGGCTGAGCGTGGCAAGGCTTTGTGGCGTTGCACACGGTCTGCCTCACCTCCTTCCTCAGCGGGGAACAAGAGCGGCGAGGCATAGCGTCACGCACTGTCGTCCACACACCGCTGAGAAGAGGGGAATGAGAGTGGCGAGGCTTGTAGCGTCACACACTGCCATTCTCGCCCTCTTGTGGGGAGGGGAATGAGGGAGGCGAGTCTTGTAGCGTCACACGCTGCCATTCCTGAACTCCCGAGACCCAGAGATATTGGAACTGTTCTTCTCTTTTTTTTCTTCTTTTTTTATATAAATATAAATATAAATATATATATATATATATATATATATATATTTTTTTTTTTTTTTTTTTTTTTTTTTTTTTTTTTTTTTGGGTACCACTGGCTGTTTTTAACCCCAGTGGCGGAACAGAATTACTAATGGTTTTTACCCGGCCCTCCTCCGGGGGAAGAACAGTCCCGAACCAAATCCGGGTCAATGGTGTTTCTGGACATCGTCTAGCCAAGGGCCAGCGCTGTGCGCAGCTCAACCTCGGCTGAGAACTACCCTCATGCCCTAAGCAGGGCGGAGGTGGCCTGCCAGTGGCACTGCCACCCCACCGATGAGGGTAGTGAGAGAGAGGAAAACTTTATACAGATTATGGCCCTATTGGTGTTCCATATTTTGGCACCAATAGTTCCACAATGCAAAAGCCTTCCAACGCACATCCGGGAAAGGCAAGGGGCAGGCAAGGCGATTTATGCGTTGCACTATGCCTCAGCCACCCGGGAAAGCATGGCTGTCGAGTATGAATCGGATTCAGCACTAGCGCCCACTATTATAGTGGGAATCTCAGCATCATCGCTGAACACTCAAACCCTCACGCGGAAGGCGAGATGGATGGATGGATGGATGAATTTTTTTTTTGCCCAAAGGTAAAAAAAGGTCACTCATTGCCTTCCCATCTCATTCCACTTAGTAGCTTACAGGTCTACAAAAAGTTTTACTTTTTTTTTTTATTTAATTTTTTTTTTTTACATATTATGGCTTTACAGAAGTCCATATTTGACCTACTGAACATATTTTTGGCCCAAAGGTCAAAAAAGTAAGTCATTGACTTCCCTTCTGATTCCAATTTGTAGCTAAAAGGTCGCACAAAAGGTTTTATTTTTATTTTTTTATTTTTTATTTTTTACATATTATGGCTGTAGAGAAGTCCATATTTGACCTTCTGAACAAATTTTTGTCCCAAAGGTCAAAAAGTCACTCATTGACTTTCCTTCTGATTCCAATTAGTAGCTAAAAGGTCTACAAAAGGTTTAAAAAAAATTTTTATTTATTATTATTTTTTTTTTTACATATTACGGCTGTATGAGAAGTCCATATTTGACCTACTGAACAAGATTTTGTCCCTAAGGTCAAAAAGTCACTCATTGACTTTCCTTCTGGTACCAATAAGTAGCTAAAAGGTCTACAAAAGGTTAAAAAAAAAATCTTTTTCTTTTTACATATTATGGCTGTACAAGAAGTCCATATTTGACCTACTGAACAAGTTTTTGTCCCAAAGGTCAAAAAGTCACTCATTGACTTTCCTTCTGGTTCCAATTAGTAGTTAAAGGTCTACAAAAGGTTTGATTTTTTTATTTTTATTTTAATTTTTTAATTTTTTATTTTTTTTACATATTATGGCTGTACAGAAGTCCATATTTGACCTACTGAACAAGTTTTTGTCCCTAAGGTCAAAAAAGTAAGTCATTGACTTCCCTTCTGATTCCAATTTGTAGCTAAAAGGTCGCACAAAAGGTTTTATTTTTTTATTTTTTATTTTTTATTTTTTACATATTATGGCTGTAGAGAAGTCCATATTTGACCTTCTGAACAAGATTTTGTCCCTAAGGTCAAAAAGTCACTCATTGACTTTCCTTCTGGTACCAATAAGTAGCTAAAAGGTCTACAAAAGGTTAAAAAAAAAATCTTTTTCTTTTTACATATTATGGCTGTACAAGAAGTCCATATTTGACCTACTGAACTATTTTTTGTCCCAAAGGTCAAAAAGTCACTCATTGACTTTCCTTCTGGTTCCAATTAGTAGTTAAAGGTCTACAAAAGGTTTGATTTTTTTATTTTTATTTTAATTTTTTAATTTTTTATTTTTTTTACATATTATGGCTGTACAGAAGTCCATATTTGACCTACTGAACAAGTTTTTGTCCCTAAGGTCAAAAAAGTAAGTCATTGACTTCCCTTCTGATTCCAATTTGTAGCTAAAAGGTCGCACAAAAGGTTTTATTTTTTTATTTTTTATTTTTTTTTTTTTACATATTATGGCTGTACAGAAGTCCATATTTGACCTACTGAACAAGTGTTTGTCCCTAAGGTCAAAAAGTCAATCATTGACTTTCCTTCTGGTTCCAATTAGTAGCTAAAAGGTCTACAAAAGGTTTGATTTTTTTTTTTTTTTTTTTTTACATATTATGGCTGTACAGAAGTCCATATTTGACCTTCTGAAAATATGTTTGGCCCAAAGGTAAAAAAAGGTCACTCATTGTCTTCCCTTCTGATTCCAAAAAGTTGCTTACAGGTCTACAAAAGGTTTTTTATATATTTTTTATTTATTATTTTACATATTATGGCTGTACAGAAGTCCATATTTGACCTACTGAACAAATTTTTGGCCCAAAGGTAAAAAAAGGTCACTCATTGCCTTCCCATCTAATTCCACTTAGTAGCTTACAGGTCTACAAAAGGTTTTATTATTTTTTTTTTATTTTTTTTTTTTTACATATTATGGCTGTAGAGAAGTCCATATTTGACCTTCTGAACAAATTTTTGTCCCAAAGGTCAAAAAGTCACTCATTGACTTTCCTTCTGGTACCGATAAGTAGCTAAAAGGTCTTGAAAAGGTTAAAAAAAAAATATTTTTCTTTTTACAGATTATGGCTGTACAAAGTCCATATTTGACCTACTGAACAAATTTTTGTCCCAAAGGTCAAAAAGTCACTCACTCATTGACTTCCCTTCTGATTCCAATAAGTAGCTTACAGGTCTAAAAAAGGTTTGAATATTATTATTTTTATTTTTATTTTTTTTTATTTTTTTTTTACATATTATGGCTGTACAAGAAGTCCATATTTGACCTGCTGAACAATTTTTTGTCCCAAAGGTCAAAAAGTGACTCATTGACTTTCCTTCTGGTTCCAATTGGTAGCTAAAAGGTCTACAAAAGGTTTTAATTTATTTATTTATTTATTTTTATTTACATATTATGGCTGTACAAGAAGTCCATATTTGACCTACTGAACATGTTTTTGGACTAAGAGTCCATACACACTAATTCACTATACATACTCATAGACTTCCCTTCTGATTTCAATTACTAGCCAAAAGTCCCACAAAAGGTTTAATAGTTCCCTTTCAAGGGAACTCGCGCTGCGTCAAGCGCTGCGGGAACGCCCCTGCGTGATGCGTCATAAAGCACTCGTAAAATCAGTCCAATGGTGTGGCTGGACGTCGTAGGCGGGTGACGTCATAGACCAGGAAGCTATAAAGCAGCCCTGAACCAGACAATGTCAGCTTCTGTGTCTTCACAAGCGCTCCATGTGAAATCGTTTGTCCTTGTATGAAAGAAAAGTGTGTGTGTCTCTTAAAAAATTGCGAATCAACAATTCAGACAGTGTGTTACTCCCTGCCCTCGTTTCATCACGGGTGGGGATACACACTTGCTCTGTGTAATGTGTTTGGGACCGGAGCATGCACAGTCAGCTCTCGAGGGGGCTGGCTGCGAGCATTGCGAAAAGTTATCAATGAGAACTCTCCGGTCCCGCCGTTCGCTCTTTGAGGAGGGCGCTTCGGCTCGCGTTCCCCAGGGTGCAGGTCCCGCTGCTGCTGAGGCACAGCGAAGGCTTTCATCTTGGGGTTCGCAAATGGATCTGACGGCGGGGTTAGAGACGGGTGATCCCCTTTCTCTGCCTTTACCCGTCAGACCCGACGCTTCAGTTGCCGAGTTAGAAGTACGCTCTGCGGTTTCTTCTGCTCGCGCTGAAGCGCAGGTGCAGCAACACTCCAGTTCTGAGGAAGTGGATGTTGTAAGCCTGGATTATTTAGATGAGGTTTCGCCGCCTCAGTCACACGCTCAAGAGGAGCTTTTGGAGGTTGTGACTCGCGCTGTTGCCAGGTTGCAAATAGACTGGCCAGCCGAGACTCACGAAGCGCATCAGCCTAGTAAATTAGATGAACGCTTCCTTCCATCTAGATCACAACCTCCAAAGCGGGGCTTGCCTTTTTTTCCTGATCTCCACACCGAGGTGTCGAAATCATGGAAAAAACCGGCATCATTCAGACCATTCAACCCCAATATAGCTGCTTATTCAAACATAGTGGGGTTGAAACAGCATGGTTACGCGGTGATGCCGCGGGTAGAAGAGACGCTCGCGAGCTATCTCTCTCCCGAGTCGTCATCGTCGTTAAAAGCCCCGCAGCTGCCCACTAAGCCCGTTAGAACAACATCAGCTTTAGTGGGTAGGGCTTACTCGGCAGCAGGTCAGGCAGCCGCATGTCTCCACACGATGGCGGTGTTGCAAGCTTATCAAGCCGACCTGCTGAAAGACATTGATGATGAATGTGAAGAAGTGGGGAGGGAAACGATAGCTGAGATTAGGAGAGCTGCTGATTTGTCTCTTCGGGCCACCAAGGAGACGGCTAGATCCATCGGCCGTTCTATGGCAGCCCTGGTGGCCACGGAGAGACATCTCTGGCTAAATGTTTCAGAGATAAAAGATAGAGATAAAAAGTTCCTTCTCGACTCTCCTATCTCCCCTGCTGGCCTCTTCGGCGACTCAGTCAACACAGTCGTCGAGAGGTTTCAAGAGTCTAAAAAGCAGGCGGCTGCTTTTCAAAAATTTCTCCCCCGCAAATCTCATGTCTTTGGGGCTGCTGGGCGGGAGCAGCCCCAACCGAGTACGTCCTCCTCTCACAGAGCGCAACAGCGAGAGAGTGTTGCCACCCGCGCTCCCCCACAGAGAGACTGGGGGCGGGGTCAGCACTCTCAGCCGAGGTCTTCCCGAGGTAGAGCAGATCTGAGGACTGTTATTATCTCTAGGAAGGCCTCGGCGAAGAAGTCCTGACGCCAGAGGCTTCAGGATGGCAGTCCCCTCCGGGGGGAAGCGGTGTGTCGAGGCACCCGTCTCCTCTCGGTGCCATCAGGGGGCCGTTCTGCCAACCCTGCCACCTCGGGTGCTTCAGGGCGCAGCGGTCCTCAGCGAGCATAAATCTCCACGTCCGCCCGGAAACGTAGCGGCGCGGGGATGCTCGCTCCCTCCAAGGAGGGTCAAAAGTGGTCAGTGCGGTTGCTTCCTGCCGGCACGCCGTTTCAGGACACCGGGCTGCTCACACTTCAAAATCCAGAGGCCAGCCCCGAGGGGCTGGTTCCCTTAGTAGATTTTCTGGCAGCGTGGAAACTTCTGCCAAATATCTCAGATTGGGTCCTGCGCACAATAGAAAATGGGTATAGAATACAATTTGGGTCACACCCGCCCATGTTCAACGGGGTATTATCCACAGTGGTAAACCCCGAGCAGGCTCTGGTAATGGAGCAAGAGGTACAGACTCTTCTGCAAAAAGAGGCTATAGAGCGGGTCCCTCCCCACTGCAGAGGGTCAGGGTTTTACAGCCGGTACTTCATAGTTCCGGAGAAGGATGGAGGACTGCGTCCTATTCTAGATCTGCGCCAGCTAAATCGGGCAGTAAAGAAACTAAAGTTCAAAATGCTCACGCTAAAACAGATCATGTGTCACATCAGGTCCGAGGACTGGTGTGTCACAATAGACCTGAAAGACGCATACTTTCACGTCTCCATCCTTCCTCAACACAGGAAGTTCCTCAGGTTTGCTTTCGGGGGCGAAGCATTCAAATATCGGGTACTTCCATTCGGCCTAGCGTTATCACCCCGCACCTTCACAAAATGCGTGGATGCAGCTTTGGCTCCGCTGAGACTCCAGGGCATCCGCGTATTGAATTACATAGACGACTGGCTGATCTTAGCAGAGTCGGAACATCTAGCGGCTCAGCATCGAGATGCTGTGATCGTTCACATGAAGAGGCTGGGGTTAAGGCTAAACACAAAGAAAAGCATGTTATCTCCCCAGCAGAACGTCACTTTTCTGGGTGTGCTATGGGATACGAAAATCATGAGGGCTCGGCTGACGCCCGCTCGGGTGAATTCGATTCTACAAGCCGTATCCAAGATAAAGCTAGGCCAGTCACTCACTGTGAAGCATTTTCAAAGACTTCTGGGTCTGATGGCAGCAGCGTCCAACGTGATACCTTTTGGCCTGCTGTACATGAGGCCCTTACAGTGGTGGCTCAAGACCAAGGGATTCTCCCCGAGGGGAAATCCTTTTCGCATGATCAAGGTCACGCGGCGGTGCCTACGTGCCTTAGTCATGTGGAAGGATCCTTGGTTCCTGTCCCAGGGTCCGGTGCTGGGGGCTCCTTGTCGTTGCTTAACGCTAATGACGGATGCATCCCTCACCGGCTGGGGGGCGACCATGAGTGGTCGCTCAGCCCAGGGTCTGTGGAGCGACCAGCAGCTCTCCTGGCACATAAACCAGTTAGAGCTGATGGCAGTGTTCCTGGCACTCAGGCACTTTCTCCCAGACCTGAGGGGCCATCATGTGTTGGTTCGCACGGACAACACATCGGTGGTCTCATACATAAATCGCCAGGGGGTGTTACGCTCGCGCCGGCTATGGAAGCTGGCACATCGAGTCCTAGTTTGGGCCCAGGGCAAGATGCTATCGGTCCGAGCAGTGTACATCCCGGGGTACCTGAATACGACGGCAGACTCCCTGTCGAGGCAGGGAGTGGTGCCGGGGAGTTGGAGACTCCACCCCGAGGTGGTGGAGCTCATATGGAACCGGTTTGGTCAGGCTCAGGTGGATCTGTTTGCGTCTCAAGAGACAACGCACTGTCCCCTATTTTACTCCCTCACACATCCAGCCCCGCTGGGGTTGGATGCCATGGTGCAGACGTGGCCGAGGCTGCGTCTGTACGCCTTTCCCCCTCTGGCATTAATACCAGGAGTGCTGGAGAGAGTATGCCGGAACGGGGTTCGTCTGCTGCTAATAGCCCCGTTTTGGTCGACACAAGTTTGGTTGTCAGACATTATATCTCTCCTCGAAGGTCCCCCGTGGGAGATTCCGATCAGGAGGGACCTTCTCTCCCAGGCGTCGGGGGCAATCCTGCACCCGAGGCCGGAGTTGTGGAAACTGTGGGCTTGGCCCCTGAGGGGGCCCAGCTCGTAGACTCAGGTCTTTCTGCTGAGGTAGTTCAGACCATGTTGCACTCCAGAGCCCCCTCCACTAGGAGGCTGTATGCCCTTAAATGGAGAGTCTTTGTAGCTTGGTGTTCTAACCATTCTCTAAACCCAGTCAACTGCCAAGTCAACTCAGTACTGGATTTTCTACAAGAAAAGTTCGCTTCAGGGTTATCCCCTTCCACCTTAAAGGTATACGTGACGGCAATATCGGCCTATCACATCCATCTGGATGGTGCATCGGTGGGGAAACACCCATGGGTTATTCGCTTCCTTCGTGGTACTCTGAGGCTAAGGCCTGCGGCACGCTCAAGGGTGCCGACCTGGGATCTGGCTGTGGTGCTGGAAGGTCTAGCTTTGGCCCCATTTGAGCCTATTGAGGAGGTGCCAGAGAAGTTCCTCACGTTAAAAACTGTGTTTCTCTTGGCTATTTCCTCTCTAAAGAGAGTGGGGGATTTGCACTATCTGTTTCCCCCTCCTGTCTTGAGTTTGCGCCAGGAATGGTGAAAGCTTTTTTATATCCAAAAGAAGGATATGTCCCGAAAGTTCCTACGAACGTGGCGGGTCCTATAATGCTGCAGGCCTTCTCTTCGCCTCCCTTTGAGAATCCAGACCAGGAGAAGTTAAATCTGCTCTGCCCAGTAAGGGCACTAGATGCTTATGTCCACAGAGCTGCCCTGTGGAGGAAATCTGAGCAACTGTTCGTCTGTTTTGGGTCCCCAAACAAAGGGAAACCTGCATCTAAGCAGACATTAAGCAAGTGGATAGTCGAGGCTATCTCACTCGCATATGAGTCGGCCGGCCAACCTTCACCACTAAAGGTCCGAGCCCACTCTACTAGGAGTATGGCGGCCTCTTTGGCTCTTCTGTCAGGAGTCTCCCTGCAGGAGGTATGTGATGCGGCAGGGTTGTCCTCTCCGTACACTTTTGTGAGGTTTTACAACCTTGATGTAGCCTCTACTCCAGGTTCTCGGGTGCTTGTAGCTTAATGTGTGCTATAAATTTCACATGTACAGGCATTTGAGAGTTATGGCGGCGTTGGTATTGTGTTCCCGCTTGACGCAGCGCGAGTTCCCTTGAAAGGGAACGTCTCAGGTTACATATGTAACCATGGTTCCCTGAGAGGGAACGAGGCGCTGCGTCGCTTAGCCATACTCCCGGCACGCCTGTGACCGACTTGTTCGACTTTTTCAGAAGCTGACATTGTCTGGTTCAGGGCTACTTTATAGCTTCCTGGTCTATGACGTCACCCGCCTACGACGTCCAGCCACACCATTGGACTGATTTTACGAGTGCTTCATGACGCATCACGCAGGGGCGTTCCCGCAGCGCTTGACGCAGCGTCTCGTTCCCTCTCAGGGAACCATGGTTACATACGTAACCTGAGACGTTTGTTTTACATGTTATGGATGTACAGAAGTCTATATTTGACCTTCTGAATATATTCTTGGCCCAAAGGTCTAATAAGTCACTCATTGACTTCCCTTCTGATTCCAATTAGTAGCTAAAAGGTCCATAGAAGGTTTTATTATTTTTAATTTAATTTTTTTTTTACATGTTATGGCTGTACAGAAGTCCATATTTGACCTACTGAACAAATTTTTGTCCCAACGGTCAAAAAGTCACTCATTGACTTTCCTTCTGATTCCAATTAGTAGCTAAAAGGTCTACAAAAGGTTTTAATTATTATTATTATTATTTTTTTTTTTTACATATTATGGCTGTACAGATGTCCATATTTGACCATCTGAACATATTTTTGGCCCAAAGGTAAAAAAAGGTCACTCATTGTCTTCCCTTCTGATTCCAAAAAGTAGCTTACAGGTCTACAAAAGGTTTTTTTTGTTTTGTTTTTTTTTTTACATATTATGGCTGTACAGAATTCCATTTTTGACCTACTGAAAAAATGTTTTGCCCAAAGGTAAAAAAAGGTCACTCATTGCCTTCCCATCTGATTCCACTTAGTAGCTTACAGGTCTACAAAAAGTTTTAAATTATTTATTTATTTATTTATTTTTTTTTACATATTATGGCTTTACAGAAGTCCATATTTGACCTACTGAACATATTTTTGGCCCAAAGGTCAAAAAAGTCACTCATTGACTTCCCTTCTGATTCCAATTTGTAGCTAAAAGGTCGCAAAAAAGGTTTATTTTTTTTATTTTTTATTTATTTATTTTTTACATATTATGGCTGTAGAGAAGTCCATATTTGACCTTCTGAACAAATTTTTGTCCCAAAGGTCAAAAGTCACTCATTGACTTTCCTTCTGATTCCAATTAGTAGCTAAAAGGTCTACAAAAGGTTTAAAAAAAATTTGTATTTATTTTTTTTATTTTTTTTACATATTACGGCTGTATGAGAAGTCCATATTTGACCTACTGAATAAGTTTTTGTCCCTAAGGTCAAAAAGTCACTCATTGATTTTCCTTCTGGTACCAATAAGTAGCTAAAAGGTCTACAAAAGGTTAAAAAAAAAACCTTTTTCTTTTTACATACTATGGCTGTACAAGAAGTCCATATTTGACCTACTGAACAAGTTTTTGTCCCAAAGGTCAAAAAGTCACTCATTGACTTTCCTTCTGGTTCCAATTAGTAGCTAAAAGGTCTACAAAAGGTTTGAAATTGTTTTTTTTTTTTTTTTTTTTTTTTTTTACATATTATGGCTGTACAGAAGTCCATATTTGACCTACTGAACAGATTTTTGTCCCAAAGGTCAAAAAGTCACTCATTGACTTTCCTTCTGGTTCCAATTAGTAGCTAAAAGGTCTACAAAAGGTTTAAATTTTTTTTTTTTTTTTTTTTACATAATACGGCTGTACAAGAAGTCCATATTTGACCTACTGAACAAGTTTTTGTCCCTAAGGTCAAAAAGTAAATCATTGACTTTCCTTCTGGTTCCAATTAGTAGCTAAAAGGTCTACAAAAGGTTTGATTTTTTTTTTTTTTTTTTTACATATTATGGCTGTACAGAAGTCCATATTTGACCTTCTGAAAATATTTTTGGCCCAAAGGTAAAAAAAGGTCACTCATTGTCTTCCCTTCTGATTCCAAAAAGTAGCTTACAGGTCTACAAAAGGTTTTTTATGTTTTTTTATTTATTTTTTTACATATTATGGCTGTACAGAAGTCCATATTTGACCTACTAAACAAATGTTTGGCCCAAAGGTAAAAAAAGGTCACTCATTGCCTTCCCATCTAATTCCACTTAGTAGCTTACAGGCCTACAAAAAGTTTGACTTTTTTTTTTTTTTTTTTTTTTTTATACATATCATGGCTTTACAGAAGTCCATATTTGACCTACTGAACATATTTTTGGCAAAAAGGTAAAAAAAAAAGGTCACTCATTGACATCCCTTCTGATTCCAATAAGTAGCTAAAAGGTCAACAAAAGGTTTCAATTCTTTTTTCTTTTTTTTTCAAACATATTATGACTTTACAAGAAGTCCATATTTGACCTACTGAACATATTTTTAGTCCAAGATTCCATAAACACTAATTTACTATACATACTCATTGAATTCCCTTCTTATTCCCATTACTAGCCAAAGGTTCCACAAAAGGTTTAAAAGTTTGTTTTACATGTTATGGATGTACAGAAGTCTATATTTGACCTTCTGAATATATTCTTGGCCCAAAGGTCAAAAAAGTCACTTATTGACTTCCCTTCTGATTCCAATTAGTAGCTAAAAGGTCCATAGAAGGTTTTATTTTGTTTAATTTTTTTTTTCCATGTTATGGCTGTACAGAAGTCCATATTTGACCTACTGAACAAATTTTTGTCCCAAAGGTCAAAAAGTCACTCATTGACTTTCCTTCTGGTACCGATAAGTAGCTAAAAGGTCTTCAAAAGGTAAAAAATATATATATTTTTCTTTTTACATATTATGGCTGTACAAAGTCCATATTTGACCTACTGAACAAATGTTTGTCCCAAAGGTCAAAAAGTCACTCACTCATTGACTTCCCTTCTGATTCCAATAAGTAGCTTACAGGTCTAAATAGGTTTGAAATTATTTTTTTTTTGTTGTTTTTTTTGTTTTGTTTACATATTATGGCTGTACAAGAAGTCCATATTTGACCTGCTGAACAATTTTTTGTCCCAAAGGTCAAAAACTCACTCATTGACTTTCCTTCTGGTTCCAATTAGTAGCTAAAAGGTCTACAAAAGGTTTTAATTTATTAATTAATTCATTTTTATTTATTTTTATTTTTTTATTTAATTTTTTTTATTTTACATATTATGGCTGTACAAGAAGTCCATATTTGACCTACTGAACATGTTTTTGGACTAAGAGTCCATAAACACTAATTCAATATACATACTTGTAGACTTCCCTTCTGATTCCAATAAGTAGCTTACAGGTCTAAAAAAGGTTGAAATTTTTTTTTTTTTTTTTTTTTTTACATATTATGGCTGTACAAGAAGTCCATATTTGACCTACTGAACAATTTTTTGTCCGAAAGGTCAAAAAGTCACTCATTGACTTTCCTTCTTGTTCCAATAAGTAGCTAAAAGGTCTACAAAAGGTAATTTTTTTTTTTTTTACATATTATGGCTGTACAAGAAGTCCATATTTGACCTACTGAACATGTTTTTGGACTAAGAGTCCATACACACTAATTCACTATACATACTTATAGACTTCCCTTCTGATTCCAATTACCAGCCAAAAGTCCCACAAAAGGTTTAAAAGTTTGTTTTACATGTTATGGATGTACAGAAGTCTATATTTGACCTTCTGAATATATTCTTGGCCCAAAGGTCTAAAAAGTCAGTCATTGACTTCCCTTCTGATTCCAATTAGTAGCTAAAAGGTCCATAGAAGGTTTTATTATTTTTAATTTAATTTTTTTTTACATGTTATGGCTGTACAGAAGTCCATATTTGACCTACTGAACAAATTTTTGTCCCAACGGTCAAGAAGTCACTCATTGACTTTCCTTCTGATTCCAATTAGTAGCTAAAAGGTCTACAAAAGGTTTTAATTATTATTATTATTATTATTTTTACATATTATGGCTGTACAGATGTCCATATTTGACCTTCTGAACATATTTTTGGCCCAAAGGTAAAAAAAGGTCACTCATTGTCTTCCCTTCTGATTCCAAAAAGTAGCTTACAGGTCTACAAAAGGTTTTTATTTGTTTATTTTTTTTTTTTTTTTTTTTTTTTACATATTATGGCTGTACAGAATTCCATTTTTGACCTACTGAAAATGTTTTTTGCCCAAAGGTAAAAAAAGGTCACTCATTGCCTTCCCATCTGATTCCACGTAGTAGCTTACAGGTCTACAAAAAGTTTTACTTTTTTTTTTTTTTTTTTTTTTTTTATTACATATTA
Organism: Gobio gobio; assembly: GCF_949357685.1. Classification (NCBI taxonomy): domain Eukaryota; kingdom Metazoa; phylum Chordata; class Actinopteri; order Cypriniformes; family Gobionidae; genus Gobio; species Gobio gobio. The sequence continues at coordinate 14,793,195 of NC_137107.1, read as the reverse complement.
TGGCTTTACAGAAGTCCATATTTGACCTACTGAACAAATTTTTGGCCCAAAGGTCAAAAAAGTAAGTCATTGACTTCCCTTCTGATTCCAATTTGTAGCTAAAAGGTCGCACAAAAGGTTTTATTTTTTATTTTTATTTTATTTTTTTTACATATTATGGCTGTACAGAAGTCCATATTTGACCTTCTGAACAAATTTTTGTCCCAAAGGTCAAAAAGTCACTCATTGACTTTCCTTCTGATTCCAATTAGTAGCTAAAAGGTCTACAAAAGGTTTAAAAAAAATTGTATTTATTTTTTTTATTTTTTTACATATTACGGCTGTATGAGAAGTCCATATTTGACCTACTGAATACGTTTTTGTCCCTAAGGTCAAAAAGTCACTCATTGATTTTCCTTCTGGTACCAATAAGTAGCTAAAAGGTCTACAAAAGGTTAAAAAAAAAAACTTTTTCTTTTTACATACTATTGCTGTACAAGAAGTCCATATTTGACCTACTGAACAAGTTTTTGTCCCAAAGGTCAAAAAGTCACTCATTGACTTTCCTTCTGGTTCCAATTAGTAGCTAAAAGGTCTACAAAAGGTTTGAAATTGTTTTTTTTTTTTTTTTTTTTTTTTTTTTTTTACAAATTATGGCTGTACAGAAGTCCATATTTGACCTACTGAACAGATTTTTGTCCCAAAGGTCAAAAAGTCACTCATTGACTTTCCTTCTGGTTCCAATTAGTAGCTAAAAGGTCTACAAAAGGTTTAAAAATTTTTTTTTTTTTTTTTTTTTTTTTTTACATAATACGACTGTACAAGAAGTCCATATTTGACCTACTGAACAAGTTTTTGTCCCTAAGGTCAAAAAGTAAATCATTGACTTTCCTTCTGGTTCCAATTAGTAGCTAAAAGGTCTACAAAAGGTTTGATTTTTTTTTTTTTTTTACATATTATGGCTGTACAGAAGTCCATATTTGACCTTCTGAAAATATTTTTGGCCCAAAGGTAAAAAAAGGTCACTCATTGTCTTCCCTTCTGATTCCGAAAAGTAGCTTACAGGTCTACAAAAGGTTTTTTATGTTTTTTTATTTATTTTTTTACATATTATGGCTGTACAGAAGTCCATATTTGACCTACTAAACAAATGTTTGGCCCAAAGGTAAAAAAAGGTCACTCATTGCCTTCCCATCTAATTCCACTTAGTAGCTTACAGGCCTACAAAAAGTTTTACTTTTTTTTTTTTTTTTTTACATATCATGGCTTTACAGAAGTCCATATTTGACCTACTGAACATATTTTTGGCAAAAAGGTAAAAAAAAAGGTCACTCATTGACATCCCTTCTGATTCCAATAAGTAGCTAAAAGGTCAACAAAAGGTTTCAATTCTTTTTTCTTTTTTTTTCAAACATATTATGACTTTACAAGAAGTCCATATTTGACCTACTGAACATATTTTTAGTCCAAGATTCCATAAACACTAATTTACTATACATACTCATTGAATTCCCTTCTTATTCCCATTACTAGCCAAAGGTTCCACAAAAGGTTTAAAAGTTTGTTTTACATGTTATGGATGTACAGAAGTCTATATTTGACCTTCTGAATATATTCTTGGCCCAAAGGTCAAAAAAGTCACTTATTGACTTCCCTTCTGATTCCATTTAGTAGCTAAAAGGTCCATAGAAGGTTTTATTTTGTTTAATTTTTTTTCCATGTTATGGCTGTACAGAAGTCCATATTTGACCTACTGAACAAATTTTTGTCCCAAAGGTCAAAAAGTCACTCATTGACTTTCCTTCTGGTACCGATAAGTCGCTAAAAGGTCTTCAAAAGGTAAAAAAAATATATATTTTTCTTTTTACATATTATGGCTGTACAAAGTCCATATTTGACCTACTGAACAAATGTTTGTCCCAAAGGTCAAAAAGTCACTCACTCATTGACTTCCCTTCTGATTCCAATAAGTAGCTTACAGGTCTAAAAAAGGTTTGAAATTATTATTTTTTTGTTGTTTTTTTTGTTTTGTTTACATATTATGGCTGTACAAGAAGTCCATATTTGACCTGCTGAACAATTTTTTGTCCCAAAGGTCAAAAACTCACTCATTGACTTTCCTTCTGGTTCCAATTAGTAGCTAAAAGGTCTACAAAAGGTTTTAATTTATTAATTAATTTATTTTTATTTATTTTTATTTTTTTATTTAATTTTTTTTATTTTACATATTATGGCTGTACAAGAAGTCCATATTTGACCTACTGAACATGTTTTTGGACTAAGAGTCCATAGACACTAATTCAATATACATACTTGTAGACTTCCCTTCTGATTCCAATAAGTAGCTTACAGGTCTAAAAAAGGTTGAAATTTTTTTTTTTTTTTTTTTTTTTTAACATATTATGGCTGTACAAGAAGTCCATATTTGACCTACTGAACAATTTTTTGTCCGAAAGGTCAAAAAGTCACTCATTGACTTTCCTTCTTGTTCCAATAAGTAGCTAAAAGGTCTACTAAAGGTAAATTTTTTTTTTTTACATATTATGGCTGTACAAGAAGTCCATATTTGACCTACTGAACATGTTTTTGGACTAAGAGTCCATAGACACTAAATCAATATACATACTTGTAGACTTCCCTTCTGATTCCAATAAGTAGCTTACAGGTCTAAAAAAGGTTGAAATGTTTTTTTTTTTTTTTTTTTTTACATATTATGGCTGTACAAGAAGTCCATATTTGACCTACTGAACAATTTTTTGTCCGAAAGGTCAAAAAGTCACTCATTGACTTTCCTTCTTGTTCCAATAAGTAGCTAAAAGGTCTACAAAAGGTTAATTTTTTTTTTTTTACATATTATGGCTGTACAAGAAGTCCATATTTGACCTACTGAACATGTTTTTGGACTAAGAGTCCATACACACTAATTCACTATATATACTTATAGACTTCCCTTCTGATTCCAATTACCAGCCAAAAGTCCCACAAAAGGTTTAAAAGTTTGTTTTACATGTTATGGATGTACAGAAGTCTATATTTGACCTTCTGAATATATTCTTGGCCCAAAGGTCTAAAAAGTCAGTCATTGACTTCCCTTCTGATTCCAATTAGTAGCTAAAAGGTCCATAGAAGGTTTGATTATTTTTAATTTTTTTTTTTTTTTACATGTTATGGCTGTACAGAAGTCCATATTTGACCTACTGAACAAATTTTTGTCCCAACGGTCAAAAAGTCACTCATTGACTTTCCTTCTGATTCCAATTAGTAGCTAAAAGGTCTACAAAAGGTTTTAATCATTATTATTATTATTATTTTTACATATTATGGCTGTACAGATGTCCATATTTGACCTTCTGAACATATTTTTGGCCCAAAGGTAAAAAAAGGTCACTCATAGTCTTCCCTTCTGATTCCAAAAAGTAGCTTACAGGTCTACAAAAGGTTTTTATTTGTTTATTTTTTATTTTTTATTTTTTTTACATATTATGGCTGTACAGAATTCCATTTTTGACCTACTGAAAATGTTTTTTGCCCAAAGGTAAAAAAAGGTCACTCATTGCCTTCCCATCTGATTCCACGTAGTAGCTTAAAGGTCTACAAAAAGTTTTACTTTTTTTTTTTTTTTTTTTTTTACATATTATGGCTTTACAGAAGTCCATATTTGACCTACTGAACAAATTTTTGGCCCAAAGGTCAAAAAAGTAAGTCATTGACTTCCCTTCTGATTCCAATTTGTAGCTAAAAGGTCGCACAAAAGGTTTTATTTTTTATTTTAATTTTATTTTTTTTACATATTATGGCTGTACAGAAGTCCATATTTGACCTTCTGACCAAATTTTTGTCCCAAAGGTCAAAAAGTCACTCATTGACTTTCCTTATGATTCCAATTAGTAGCTAAAAGGTCTACAAAAGGTTTAAAAATTTTTTTTTTTTTTTTTTTTTTCTTACATATTAAGGCTGTATGAGAAGTCCATATTTGACCTACTGAACAAGTTTTTGTCCCTAAGGTCAAAAAGTCACTCATTGACTTTCCTTCTGGTACCAATAAGTAGCGAAAAGGTCTACAAAAGGTTAAAAAAAAAATCTTTTTCTTTTTACATATTATGGCTGTGCAAGAAGTCCATACTTGACCTACTGAACAAGTTTTTGTCCCAAAGGTCAAAAGTCACTCATTGACTTTCCTTCTGGTTCCAATTAGTAGAGAAAAGGTCTACGAAAGGTTGGATTTTTTTTTTTTTTTTTTTTTTTTACATAATACGGCTGTAAAAGAAGTCCATATTTGACCTACTGAACAAGTTTTTGTCCCTAAGGTCAAAAAGTCAATCATTGACTTTCCTTCTGGTTCCAATTAGTAGCTAAAAGGTCCATAGAAGGTTTTATTTTGTTAATTTTTTTTTTTTTTACATGTTATGGCTGTACAGAAGTCCATATTTGACCTACTGAACAAATTTTTGTCCCAAAGGTCAAAAAGTCACTCATTGACTTTCCTTCTGGTACCGATAAGTAGCTAAAAGGTCTTGAAAAGGTTAAAATAAAAAATCTTTTTCTTTTTACATATTACGGCTGTATGAGAAGTCCATATTTGACCTACTGAATAAGTTTTTGTCCCTAAGGTCAAAAAGTCACTCATTGATTTTCCTTCTGGTACCAATAAGTAGCTAAAAGGTCTACAAAAGGTTTAAAAAAAAATATATTTTTCTTTTTACATATTATGGCTGTACAAGAAGTCCATATTTGACCTACTGAACAAGTTTTTGTCCCAAAGGTCAAAAAGTCACTCCTTGACTTTCCTTCTGGTTCCAATTAGTAGCTAAAAGGTCTACAAAAGGTTTGACTTTTTTTTTTCTTTTTTTTTTTTTTTACATATTATGGCTGTACAGAAGTCCATATTTGATCTACTGAACAAATTTTTGTCCCAAAGGTCAAAAAGTCACTCATTGACTTTCCTTCTGGTTCCGATTAGTAGCTAAAAGGTCTACAAAAGGTTTACATTTTTTTTTTTTTTTTTTTACATATTATGGCTGTACAGAAGTCCATATTTGACCTACTAAACAAATGTTTGGCCCAAAGGTAAAAAAAGGTCACTCATTGCCCTCCCATCTAATTCCACTTAGTAGCTTACAGGCCTACAAAAAGTTTTACTTTTTTTTTTTTTTTTTTTTACATATCATGGCTTTACAGAAGTCCATATTTGACCTACTGAACATATTTTTGGCAAAAAGGTAAAAAAAAAGGTCACTCATTGACATCCCTTCTGATTCCAATAAGTAGCTAAAAGGTCAACAAAAGGTTTCAATTCTTTTTTCTTTTTTTTCAAACATATTATGACTTTACAAGAAGTCCATATTTGACCTACTGAACGTCTCGGTTACGTATGTAACCCTCGTTCCCTGAGGAGGGAACGGAGACGTACGTTAGTGACTAACGAATGGGGGGTTTCGCTTAGAAGCCAATCATCTTCGAGTATTAAACAGCGCCCAATGGCAGTGCCAATGCCATGGGCATGCGGAATTTGCATGCGTAACTCCGCCCCACCTCGTGGGTATATAAGGAAGTACGCTGGCAACATCGCATTATGTTACTGCTGCAGGAGCCAAGACTGAACTCCGCGTTCCAGGCAGCACAGCTGACGTGGCAAGGAAACGTACGTCTCCGTTCCCTCCTCAGGGAACGAGGGTTACATACGTAACCGAGACGTTCCCTTTCGTTCAGTCACTACGACGTACGTTAGTGACTAACGAATGGGGGATCCTATACAACAACGCCACTCAGCTGTCATCCAGTGCCCTGCGTAAGTGTGAGTACCCTGTCGTAAGACTAGTACGGACGAAAGACTCCCACTTATCACAGGATTACCAAGGTACACTGGGAAGCATATCCCAGTGAGGGAATGCCAAGATGCCTACCCGTGGGGAGGACTTAGAGAATACACATATGACCCGCTAAGGGCTGCATATGGAAGATCTCTAGGGTACCAGCCGAAGGTGGATTTTTAACCCTAGGGGCGGCAGGGACTTGCCAAGGGAAAGACACCTGCTCGCTGAGGAGGCTTACGGTGGAAACACTCGTGTGGGGGTCGCCGGAGGGGAACCATGCACACGGAGCACCTGGCCGGACATGAGGGTCTGGGCTCGAAAGGGCAGACTGAACTGATGTCGGCGTAAGCAGTGCTGGAGGAGCTCAGGGCTCTCGGGGAGCTCACCTGAGGAAAATATCGCACGTATCCAGTCCTGGGAGTGGAATGGCGAGCAAGCGAAGACACCTGAGCCTGGTCCATTACCGGCCACCCGTAGGGGCGAGTACATAGTCGGACACTGGCTCCACTCGGAGATTGTAGAATCTGGCGAATGTGTTGGGTGTCGCCCAGCCTGCAGCTCTGCAGATGTCTGTTAGCGAGGCGCCATGCGCTAGAGCCCAAGAGGAGGCCACACTCCGGGTGGAGTGTGCCCTCACACCAAGGGGACATGGTCGGCCTTGCTGCTGGTAAGCCAAAACAATGGTGTCCACTATCCAGTGAGACAACCTCTGCTTTGAGAGAGCACTTCCCTTCCGCTCTCCACCATAACAGACAAAGAGCTGGTCTGAGGTCCTGAAACACTGCGTCATGTCTACGTAGGCGCGGACAGCGCGTACTGGACAGAGCAATGCCAAGGCTGGGTCTGCCTCCTCCAAAGGCAGCGCTTGCAGGTTCACCACCTGATCTCGGAACGGAGTGGTGGGAACCTTGGGCACATATCCGGGCCGGGGTCTCAGGATCACGTGAGAGTTAGCCGGCCCGAACTCAAGGCACGCTTCGTCAACCGAAAATGCTTGCAGGTCCCCGACCCTCTAAGCGAGGCCAATGCGGTCAGCAGAGCCGTCTTCATAGACAAGAACTTAATCTCAGCCGACCGCAAAGGCTCAAAGGGAGGCCTCTGCAGAGCACTTAAGACTACTGAGAGGTCCCAAGAGGGAACGAGAGGAGAGTGAGGAGGATTCAGTCTCCTCGCCCCCCTCAGGAACCTGATGATCAGGTCGTGCTGCTACTTACCTTTTTGTCTCCCAGGAGATCGTGGTAGGCAGATATTGCGGCCACGTACACTTAAGGGTGGAAGGAGACAGCCTTCGTCCCACCCCCTCCTGGAGAAACGAAGCACAGACCCGATCGGGCATTTCCAGGGGTCTACCTGGCGGGAAGAGCACCATGTGACGAAGAGGTCCCACTTCAACGCATAGAGGTGTCGTGTAGACTCTGCCCTAGCGGAAGGGTATGGTAGCGACCACCGCAGGTGGAGGGCTACTCAAACCAGCCGCGTCCCGTCCAGAAGCCACACGTGGAGCTTCCAGAACGCTGGACGCGGGTGCCAAAAGGTGCCCCGTCTCTGAGTGAGGAGTCTCAGAGGAATAGGCCAGGGAGGGGCTGTCGCAAGGAGTAGCAGTTCTGAGAACCAGGTCCGGCCGTGCCAACGGGGCGACCAACATGACCTGCTCCTTGTCCTCCCTGATCTTGCACAGTACCTGTGCGAGAAGGCTCACTGGGGGAAACGCATAATTGCGTAGCCCCGACGACCAGCTGTGCGCCAGTGCATCCGTGCCGACCATAGGTCAGGGAATAATACAGGGAGCAATGGGAAGAGTCCTGGGAGGCAACAGGACTACCTGTGCGTCGCCGAACCGTTCCCATATCAGCTGGACCGTCTGGGGATGGAGTCTCCATTCTCCAGGAAGTGGCTGAAGCCGTGAGCTCGTAGGCTGCACGGTTCAGGACTCCCGGGATGTGGACAGCATGAAGGGACCTCAGATGCTTCTGACTCCAAAAAACGAGATGGCGGGCGAGTTGAGACATACGGCGGGAGCGTAGACCGCCCGGCCGTGTCGTCTGTCCTGACTAGTACATGTTGACCCTTCAGCAACGCTCGGAAGCGGTGCAGGGCGAACCGTACTGCCAGCAACTCGAGGCAATTGACATGCAGAAGGCGCTGGGGTCCTATCCAGGAGCCCGTGGCTGCTTGTCCATTGCACATGGCACCCCAGCCCGTGGATGATGCATCTTTTGATACAACAAGATGCCTGGAAACTCGTTCTAAGGACACTCCGGTCCGTACAAAACTGAGGTTCGACCACGGGGAGAGAGTCTGTAAGCAGGCCCGAGTCACTTGTACCCGGAGCGTGCCAGACCGCCATGCCCATCTCGGGACTCGATCGCGTAGCCCGTGCTGAAGCGGTCTCATATGAAGCAATCCGAGCGGCGTTACCGCGGCTGCAGATGCCATATGCCCCAGGAGCCTCTGAAACAGTTTCAGTGGAACCGCACTCTTGCCCTCGACTTGTCGAAGGGAAGTCAGCAGAGACTGCGCGCGCTCGCTCGAAAGCTGCGCGCACACGGCGACCGAGTCGATCCATACCGAGAAAAGAGATCCTCTGCGCGGGGCAAAGTTTGCTCTTCTCCCAGTTGACCCGAAGGCCCAGACGGGCTAGGTGATGGAGCACCAAATCTCTGTGTCCGCAAACCTGCTCTCGCGAGTGACCCAGTATGAGCCAGTCGTCGAGGTAATTCAGGATGCGAACCCCGTGCTGCCGAAGGGGCGCAAGGGCTGCCTCGGCAATCTTCGTAAAGACGCGAGGGGACAGAGATAGCCCGAATGGTAGAACTGCGTACTGATATGCCCGCCCCTCGAAAGCAAACCGTAGGAACGGTCTGTGTCGAGGTAGAATGGAGACATGGAAGTAGGCGTCCTTCAGGTCGATCGCTGCAACCAATCGTCTGGACGAACGCATTCGAAAAGGCGTTTCGCTGTCAACATCTTGAACGGAAACCGGAGGAGGTAACGGTTCAAGACGCGCAGGTCCAGGATCGGTCAAGCCCACCGGTCTTTTTGGGTACAATGAAGTACGGGCTGTAAAACCCGGAATTCACCTCGGCTGGAGGGACAGGTTCGATCGCACCCTTCGCCAGTAGGGTGGCAACCTCCGCTCGCATGACGGGGGCATTAGCCCCGATCATAGTGGAACGGACTCCCCGGAAGCAGGGAGGAACCTGCGCGAACTGAATCGCGTAGCCGCACCTGACTGTCTTTCGCGACCCAGCAGGACAGCCCTGGAATCTGAAGCCAGGCTCCCAGGAACTGCACCAGCAGGGTCAATCGGACTACAGGTGTACCCGGAGTGGGGCAGCGATGCAGCATTACCGACCCGGACAAGGGAGGCTGTTGGGCGTCCCGGTGTGGGGGTGCGGTTAACGGCTGCGTCCTGACAGAGGAGACCAGGGAAGGACGCGCGTTCCACTGGGGTCTGCTCTGCCGGAAGGCTGGCGACAGAGAGGGATGCGAGTGGCGGGACCCGTGGGTGGCGCGCACTGTCATCACCGGTCTCTGGGTCCTCAGAGACAGGAACATGAGTTCTTCCCAAGCGCTGCTAGCCCGGGGGCCAGCAGCGGAAGGATTTTCCCCCGGCCCTCCACCGGGGGAAGGAGAGGCCCTGCTACCATCCCCTGGGAAGAACTGGAACCCATCTCTGAGTTGTCCACCTCCAGCGTGGCGTTTAACCAGTCTGGGGAGCGGACTGGGCGACATCCTCAACCACCTCCACGGCGCGGCCCAGGTTAAGGCTGCTGCTGGGGCCGAGCGGGAAGAGGGAGGGCGCCCTCGGCGGCGAGCGGACTGAGGCGACTGAGCCGGCGGCTGGTGCAGCAGCTGGCCGCCGGGGCAGTACGTGTTACAGCCTCAGTCTGCTCTGGGGCGGCCGAGAACTGTTGGGAGCAGTTCCCAGCCGCGCCGCCGAAGAGGCCAGCCTGGGATATGGGTGAGTTGAGGGGGCGGGCCCACTCAACGTCCTCCAAATCACCAGGTAAGGCCAGGTGTTCTCCCGGACCACAGCTGTGGACATCTCCCGACCCAGGGAGCGTGTGGCCACCTTCACCGCCCGGGGGTGGGATCAGTCGCGGCACGCAGCTCAATAAAGAGCCCTGGGTCGGCTCCACCCTTGTGCATGTGCAACGGGGCGGCGGCCTGCCCGTAGCTCTGCAGGACCACGCCACCGAAGTAGACGAGCCCACAGGCTTTGGGAGGGTGCTTAGGACAGCCACACCACGCCACGTCAAGCCCTCTGTGGACACCGTAGTGCGCAACAGAGAGTTCAACAGTGGGGGTGAGGGGGCCCCAGTGTACCCTAGGCCGCGGCCCCATCAAGGGCAGAGAAGGCGGAGGAGGCCACCAAACGATCGCGGGAAGCACGGGGACTTCCAGGACCGCGTGATCTCCTCATGCACCTCGGGAGCGAAAGGCATTGGGGGCGGGGCCCAACAGCTGTCGGGTGCCGTCCCCAAAAACCAATCGCGCAACCACGAGCACTCGCGACTGGGCGGAGTTCCACATCAGCGCGAGACTCGCGGCTGCCCGAGATAACATGGCTGTCAACCTTAGGTCGGATCAGGCAGCGCTGACACACCCGGAGGTGGAGCACAACTCCTAATCGTCATCCCCAAAGGACTCCAGCCCACCTTGGGATGCGGCGATCGACATCTCACTGCTATCTGGAGCGTGGACGAAAAGAACGAGGCGTCAGAGACGGGCCGCTGTTTCAGTCCAACACTCGCGGGTTTAAGCAATGTGCGAGAGGGGGGCGTGGCCCGAGGAATGATCGTCGGGGTTCTTAATACCACGGCACCGCACTCAGGTCACCCTGGCCACCAGCCAAAGTACCACCTCACTCGGAGACGGTAGATTGGGGTGTGGCAGAGGGGACTCTCTCTCCTCACGGAGATCACTGAGTCTCGACCGCAACATCGCGATGGTCACGTTCCCGCAGTGGGAACATGACGCATCCACAAACACTGCCCGAACGTGCTGAAGCTCAAACACATCGAGCAGTGAATGTGCCCATAGACAGCAACGGAGATCGATCGCACCCGGAAGTGCACGGGCGAACCGTCTTGAAAAAGACGTGCCACGCGCAAGCTCTTTTTGTGAGAGGAAAGCTCTGCAGAGTGCCGAAGCACCCAGGGAAACACACACACAGCTGTTGCAGATCACTGCACAGATCAGCAGGCAGGCAGCATGAGATCGCTGGAACGCGGCGTAACACCAACACCCTGGAGAACCGCTGGTCTCGAAGACTGAAGAGAAGACTTCAGAATTCAGGCTTGTAGGAGTGAAGAGATCCTCTTGGCTCCAAAGCAGAAACATAATGCGATGTTGCCAGCGTACTTCCTTATATACCCACGAGGTGGGGCGGAGTTACGCATGCAAATTCCGCATGCCCATGGCATTGGCACTGCCATTGGGCGCTGTTGAATACTCGAAGATGATTGGCTTCTAAGCGAAACCCCCCATTCGTTAGTCACTAACGTACGTCGTAGTGACTGAACGAAAGGGAACATATTTTTAGTCCAAGATTCCATAAACACTAATTTACTATACATACTCATTGAATTCCCTTCTGATTCCCATTACTAGCCAAAGGTTCCACAAAAGGTTTAAAAGTTTGTTTTACATGTTATGGATGTACAGAAGTCTATATTTGACCTTCTGAATATATTCTTGGCCCAAAGGTCAAAAAAGTCACTTATTGACTTCCCTTCTACATTTACATTTAGTCATTTAGCAGACGCTTTTATCCAAAGCGACTTACAAATGAGAGCAATAGAAGCAACTACAACAGTCAGAGGCTACAGTATGCAAGTGCTGTAACAAGTCTCAGTTAATCTAACACAGAACACACAGGATTTAATTTTTTTTATTTATTTATTTTTTTTAAATAAATTAGACAGACAGAAAAATGAATAGAATGTTAAGTGCTATTCTTGATTGGTCAGGTGCTGCTGGAAGAGATGCGTCTTTAGATGTTTTTTTGAAAATGGCTACAGACTCGGCTGCTCGAATTGAGATAGGCAGGTCATTCCACCAGGTGGGGGCAGTCCAGGAAAAGGTCCGTGACAGTGATTTCATGCCTCTCTGGTATGGCACCACAAGGCGTCGTTCACTGGTAGAACGCAAACTCCGGGAGGGTGTGTATGTCTGAACAAGCGAGTTAAGGTAAATTGGTGCAGAGCCAGTGGTTGCTTTGAAGGCGAGTACCAGTGCCTTGAATTTGATGCGAGCGGCTATTGGTAGCCAGTGGAGTCTGATGAAGAGAGGCGTGACGTGCGCTCTCTTCGGCTCGTTAAAGATCACCCTCGCCGCTGCATTCTGGATCAGTTGCAAGGGTTTGATAGTGCATGCCGGAAGGCCTGCTAGAAGAGCATTACAGTAGTCCAGTCTGGAGAGAACAAGAGCTTGGACCAAGAGTTGTGTGGTCTGCTCAGATAGGAAGGCTCTAATCTTCCTAATGTTGTATAATGCAAATCTGCAGGACCGGGTTGTTGCAGTAATGTGGTCAGTGAATTTTAGCTGATCATCGATCACAACTCCAAGATTCCTGGCTGTCCTGGACGGAGTTATGGTTGATGATCCTAGCTGAATGGAGAGATTGTGATGAAGTGCTGGGTTGGCTGAGACCACAAGCAGTTCAGTCTTTGCAAGGTTGAGTTGCAGGTGATGCTCCTTCATCCAGGCAGAAATGTCTGTTAGGCAGGCAGCAATACGAACACCAACCGTGGGATCATCTGGTTGAAATGAGAAGTAGAGTTGAGTGTCGTCTGCATAGCAGTGATAGGAAAAGCCATGTTTCTGAATAACCGATCCCAGTGATGACATGTAGATGGAGAAGAGAAGTGGTCCAAGCACTGAGCCCTGTGGAACTCCAGTGGCTAGATGATGTGACTTAGACACTTCACCTCTCCATGACACCCTGAAGGACCTACCTGAGAGGTAAGACTTGAGCCACTGGAGAGCAGTTCCTGAGATGCCCATCTTCATGAGAGTTGACAGGAGGATCTGGTGGTTAACTGTGTCAAAAGCAGCAGACAAATCCAGTAAGATAAGTACTGTGGATCTGGAAGCCGCTCTTGCCTGCCTCAGTGCCTCCGTAACCGAGAGCAGGGCAGTCTCAGTTGAGTGGCCGCTTTTGAAGCCTGATTGGTTGATATCCAGGAGGTTGTTCTGTTCAAGAAACGTAGAGAGCTGGTTAAAAACAACTCGCTCGAGTGTCTTTGCAATGAAAGGCAGAAGGGATACCGATCTGTAGTTTTCTAAAAGTGCTGGGTTCATAGAGTGTTTCTTAAGCAGTGGGGTTACCCGAGCCTGCTTGAATGCTGTGGGGAAGGTCCCGGTGTGAAGGGAGGTGTTGACAATATGAGTGAGTGCAGTAGTAACAGAAGAAGAAATGGCCTGAAGGAGGTGAGTGGGGATAGGGTCAAGCGGACAGGTAGTGGGGTGGTTGGAAAGGATGAGTTTGGAGACTTCAGCTTCAGAGAGCAGAGAAAAAGAGGGGAGTGTATGTGTTATGGTTGTTGAGATGTGCGTGTCGGTTTGTGATTCCAATTATTGTGATTCTTCTGATTCCAATTAGTAGCTAAAAGGTCCATAGAAGGTTTTATTTTGTTTAAATTTTTTTTTTCCATGTTATGGCTGTACAGAAGTCCATATTTGACCTACTGAACAAATTTTTGTCCCAAAGGTCAAAAAGTCACTCATTGACTTTCCTTCTGGTACCGATAAGTAGCTAAAAGGTCTTCAAAAGGTAAAAAAAAAAATTGTTTTTCTTTTTACATATTATGGCTGTACAAAGTCCATATTTGACCTACTGAACAAATGTTTGTCCCAAAGGTCAAAAAGTCACTCACTCATTGACTTCCCTTCTGATTCCAATAAGTAGCTTACAGGTCTAAAAAAGGTTTGAAAATATTATTTTTTTTGTTGTTTTTTTTGTTTTGTTTACATATTATGGCTGTACAAGAAGTCCATATTTGACCTGCTGAACAATTTTTTGTCCCAAAGGTCAAAAAATCAATCATTGACTTTCCTTCTGGTTCCAATTAGTAACTAAAAGGTCTACAAAAGGTTTTAATTTATTAATTTTTTATTTTTTATTTTTTTTATTTATTTATTATTATTATTTTTTTTACATATTATGGCTGTACAAGAAGTCCATATTTGACCTACTGAACATGTTTTTGGACTAAGAGTCCATACACACTAATTCACTATACATACTTATAGACTTCCCTTCTGATTCCAATTACCAGCCAAAAGTCCCACAAAAGGTTTAAAAGTTTGTTTTACATGTTTTGGATGTACAGAAGTCTATATTTGACCTTCTGAATATATTCTTGGCCCAAAGGTCTAAAAAGTCACTCATTGACTTCCCTTCTGATTCCAATTAGTAGCTAAAAGGTCCATAGAAGGTTTTATTATTTTTAATTTAATTTTTTTTTACATGTTATGGCTGTACAGAAGTCCATATTTGACCTACTGAACAAATTTTTGTCCCAACGGTCAAAAAGTCACTCATTGACTTTCCTTCTGATTCCAATTAGTAGCTAAAAGGTCTACAAAAGGTTTTAATTATTATTATTATTATTATTTTTACATATTATGGCTGTACAGATGTCCATATTTGACCTTCTGAACATATTTTTGGCCCAAAGGTAAAAAAAGGTCACTCATTGTCTTCCCTTCTGATTCCAAAAAGTAGCTTACAGGTCTACAAAAGGTTTTTGTTTTTTTATTTTTTATTTTTTTTACATATTATGGCTGTACAGAATTCCATTTTTGACCTACTGAAAATGTTTTTTGCCCAAAGGTAAAAAAAAGGTCACTCATTGCCTTCCCTTCTGATTCCACTTAGTAGCTTACAGGTCAACAAAAAGTTTTACATTTTTTTTTTTTTTTTTTGTTTTTTTTTTTTACATATTATGGCTTTACAGAAGTCCATATTTGACCTACTGAACAAATTTTTGGCCCAAAGGTCAAAAAAGTAAGTCATTGACTTCCCTTCTGATTCCAATTTGTAGCTAAAAGGTCGCACAAAAGGTTTTTTTTTTTTTTTTTTTTTTTTTTTTTTTACATATTAAGGCTGTACAGAAGTCCATATTTGACCTACTGAACAAGTTTTCTTCCCTAAGGTCAAAAAGTTACTCATTGACTTTCCTTCTGGTACCAATAAGTAGCGAAAAGGTCTACAAAAGGTTAAAAAAAAAATCTTTTTCTTTTTACATATTATGGCTGTACAAGAAGTCCATATTTGACCTACTGAACAATTTTTTGTCCGAAAGGTCAAAAAGTCACTCATTGACTTTCCTTCTTGTTCCAATAAGTAGCTAAAAGGTCTACAAAAGGTTAAATTTAAAAACATTTTTTTACATATAATGGCTGTACAAGAAGTCCATATTTGACCTACTGAACATGTTTTTGGACTAAGAGTCCATACACACTAATTCACTATACATACTTATAGACTTCCCTTCTGATTCCAAGTACCAGCCAAAAGTCCCACAAAAGGTTTAAAAGTTTGTTTTACATGTTATGGATGTACAGAAGTCTATATTTGACCTTCTGAATATATTCTTGGCCCAAAGGACTAAAAAGTCACTCATTGACTTCCCTTCTGATTCCAATTAGTAGCTAAAAGGTCCGTAGAAGGTTTTATCATTTTTAATTTAATTTTTTTTTTACATGTTATGGCTGTACAGAAGTCCATATTTGACCTACTGAACAAATTTTTGTCCCAACGTTCAAAAAGTCACTCATTGACTTTCCTTCTGATTCCAATTAGTAGCTAAAAGGTCTACAAAAGGTTTTAATTATTATTATTATTATTATTATTATTTTTACATATTATGGCTGTACAGATGTCCATATTTGACCTTCTGAACATATTTTTGGCCCAAAGGTAAAAAAAGGTCACTCATTGTCTTCCCTTCTGATTCCAAAAAGTAGCTTACAGGTCTACAAAAGGTTTTTATTTTTTTATTTTTTATTTTTTTTACATATTATGGCTGTACAGAATTCCATTTTTGACCTACTGAAAATGTTTTTTGCCCAAAGGTAAAAAAAGGTCACTCATTGCCTTCCCATCTGATTCCACTTAGTAGCTTACAGGTCTACAAAAAGTTTTACTTTTTTTTTTTTTTTTACTACATATTATGGCTTTACAGAAGTCCATATTTGACCTACTGAACAAATTTTTGGCCCAAAGGTCAAAAAAGTAAGTCATTGACTTCCCTTCTGATTCCAATTTGTAGCTAAAAGGTCGCACAAAAGGTTTTATTTTTTTTATTTTTTTTATTTTTTTTACATATTATGGCTGTACAGAAGTCCATATTTGACCTTCTGAACAAATTTTTATCCCTAAGGTCAAAAAGTCACTCATTGACTTTCCTTCTGGTACCAATAAGTAGCGAAAAGGTCTACAAAAGGTTAAAAAAAACCTTTTTCTTTTTACATATTATGGCTGTACAAGAAGTCCATATTTGACCTACTGAACAAGTTTTTGTCCCAAAGGTCAAAAGTCACTCATTGACTTTCCTTCTGGTTCCAATTAGTAGCTAAAAGGTCTACAAAAGGTTTGATTTTTTTTTTTTTTTTTTTACATATTATGGCTGTACAGAAGTCCATATTTGACCTACTGAACAAATTTTTGTCCCAAAGGTCAAAAAGTCACTCATTGACTTTCCTTCTGGTTCCAATTAGTAGCTAAAAGGTCTACAAAAGGTTTAATATTTTTTTTTTTTTTTTTTTTTACATAATACGGCTGTACAAGAAGTCCATATTTGACCTACTGAACAAGTTTTTGTCCCTAAGGCCAAAAAGTCAATCATTGACTTTCCTTCTGGTACCGATAAGTAGCTAAAAGGTCTTGAAAAGGTTAAAAAAAAAAATCTTTTTCTTTTTAAATATTACGGCTGTATGAGAAGTCCATATTTGACCTACTGAATAAGTTTTTGTCCCTAAGGTCAAAAAGTCACTCATTGATTTTCCTTCTGGTACCAATAAGTAGCTAAAAGGTCTACAAAAGGTTTAAAAAAAAAAAATCTTTTTCTTTTTACATATTATGGCTGTACAAGAAGTCCATATTTGACCTACTGAACAAGTTTTTGTCCCAAAGGTCAAAAAGTCACTCATTGACTTTCCTTCTGGTTCCAATTAGTAGCTAAAAGGTCTACAAAAGGTTTGACATTTTTTTTTTTTTTTTTTTTTACATATTATGGCTGTACAGAAGTCCATATTTGACCTACTGAACAAATTTTTGTCCCAAAGGTCAAAAAGTCACTCATTGACTTTCCTTCTGGTTCCAATTAGTAGCTAAAAGGTCTACAAAAGGTTTAATTTTTTTTTTTTTTTTTTTACATAATACGGCTGTACAAGAAGTCCATATTTGACCTACTGAACAAGTTTTTGTCCCTAAGGTCAAAAAGTCAATCATTGACTTTCCTTCTGGTTCCAATTAGTAGCTAAAAGGTCTACAAAAGGTTTGATTTTTTTTTTTTTTTTTACATATTATGGCTGTACAGAAGTCCATATTTGACCTTCTGAAAATATTTTTGGCCCAAAGGTAAAAAAAGGTCACTCATTGTCTTCCCTTCTGATTCCAAAAAGTAGCTTACAGGTCTACAAAAGGTTTTTATTTTTTATTTTTTTTATTTTTTTACATATTATGGCTGTACAGAATTCCATTTTTGACCTACTGAAAATGTTTTTTGCCCAAAGGTAAAAAAAGGTCACTCATTGCCTTCCCATCTGATTCCACTTAGTAGCTTACAGGTCTACAAAAAGTTTTACATTTTTTTTCTTTTTTTTCCCTACATATTATGGCTGTACAGAAGTCCATATTTGACCTTCTGAACATATTTTTGGCCCAAAGGTAAAAAAAGGTCACTCATTGTCTTCCCTTCTGATTCCAAAAAGTAGCTTACAGGTCTACAAAAGGTTTTTATTTTTTTATTTTTTATTTTTTTTACATATTATGGCTGTACAGAATTCATTTTTGACCTACTGAAAATGTTTTTTGCCCAAAGGTAAAAAAAGGTCACTCATTGCCTTCCCATCTGATTCCACTTAGTAGCTTACAGGTCTACAAAAAGTTTTACTTTTTTTTTTTTTTTTACTACATATTATGGCTTTACAGAAGTCCATATTTGACCTACTGAACAAATTTTTGGCCCAAAGGTCAAAAAAGTAAGTCATTGACTTCCCTTCTGATTCCAATTTGTAGCTAAAAGGTCGCACAAAAGGTTTTATTTTTTTTTATTTTTTTATTTTTTTTACATATTATGGCTGTACAGAAGTCCATATTTGACCTTCTGAACAAATTTTTATCCCTAAGGTCAAAAAGTCACTCATTGACTTTCCTTCTGGTACCAAAAAGTAGCGAAAAGGTCTACAAAAGGTTAAAAAAAACCTTTTTCTTTTTACATATTATGGCTGTACAAGAAGTCCATATTTGACCTACTGAACAAGTTTTTGTCCCAAAGGTCAAAAGTCACTCATTGACTTTCCTTCTGGTTCCAATTAGTAGCTAAAAGGTCTACAAAAGGTTTGATTTTTTTTTTTTTTTACATATTATGGCTGTACAGAAGTCCATATTTGACCTACTGAACAAATTTTTGTCCCAAAGGTCCAAAAGTCACTCATTGACTTTCCTTCTGGTTCCAATTAGTAGCTAAAAGGTCTACAAAAGGTTTAATTTTTTTTTTTTTTTTTTTTTTTACATAATACGGCTGTACAAGAAGTCCATATTTGACCTACTGAATGTCTCGGTTACGTATGGTAACCCTCGTTCCCTGAAGGAGGGAACGGAGACGTACGTCGGTAATAACCAACGAATTGGGATCACTTCAGAGAGCCCCTATCAGCTTCGAGAACTTAAGAACAGGCCAATGAACAATTGGCGTGCGAGATTTGCATCTCGCGCTCCGCCCCGCGCCGCGGGTATAAACGGGAAGCGAGAGCACCGCACTGACGTTTTTCACTGAGGAGCCGAACCAGTGACTCGGCCAAGCAGTGATGGAAGGAACTGTGGCGACGGGACGTACGTCTCCGTTCCCTCCTTCAGGGAACGAGGGTTACCATACGTAACCGAGACGTTCCCTTTCAGTCGGTCACTACGACGTACGTCGGTAATAACCGACGAATTGGGATCCCTATGGAAAACGCCACAGTTACTACCACTTCCAGCGCCCAGCGAGAGTCCCTCAGACCCCGTTCTGAAGCGGGCGGGAAGATTCACGCTAGAAGAGTCATACTGCTGTTCCGCAAGACCCATTCAGCAGACTTGATTGGATAACGCTGGGAAAGCGTGCCCGAAGGACGCTGCGGGAGCCACATCATGCCCGGAGGGAATTACCATGTGGAGAACACGTATGGGCTGGCCGTGGGCAGCACAACATACGGAGTCCCAGGGGAGGCCCCGGCCTAATGCAGGCGGGGGACGACACCGTACTGAGACGGCAGAGAACTCTGCCAAGGGAAAGACACGAGCTCGCCGTAGGGAGCTGTACCGTGGAAATACACGTATGGGACCGCCGTAGGGGTCACGACATACGGAACCCAGCCTGACACAAGTTCCACCAATGCATACGAGTGCCAGACCTGGCGTCGGACGCTCCGCAACATCCGACTGCCGAGGGGTGCGGAGGACTCAACAGGGTTCGCCTATCCTGGGGAACTCGACTGGAGAAAATAAGCGCACGTATCCGTTCCAGGGGAAGGGAATGGCGCAGCAAGCCGACACTAGAACGGGCACTTCAGTGAAGCTGACTATGGGAAGCGAGCACACGAGAAGCCACCGGCTCTACACGCAGGCTATAAAACCTAGCGAACGTGTTGGGTGTCGCCCAGCCCGCAGCTCTACAAATGTCTGTCAGCGAGGCGCCACGAGCCAGCGCCCAGGAAGAAGCAACACCCCTGGTGGAGTGAGCTCTTACCCCGAGCGGGCAGGGCACGTCTTGGGATTCATACGCCAAGACGATGGCATCCACTATCCAGTGGGCCATCCTCTGCTTGGAGACAGCCTTTCCCTTCTGCTGTCCTCCGTAACAGACGAAGAGCTGCTCTGAGGTCCTGAAGCTTTGCGTTCTGTCCACGTAAGTCCGGAGAGCACGGACGGGACAGAGCAAAGCTAGGGCTGGGTCTGCCTCCTCCGAAGGCAGCGCTTGCAGGCTCACCACTTGGTCCCGGAAGGGAGTAGTGGGAACCTTGGGCACATATCCAGGCCAGGGTCTCAGGGTCACCTGAGAATCACCCGGCCCGAATTCCAGGCACGATTCGTCGACCGAAAATGCCTGCAGGTCCCCTACCCTCTTAACTGAGGCCAATGCAATCAGGAGTATTGTCTTTAGAGACAAGATCTTAAGCTCTACTGACTGTAAAGGCTCGAAGGGCGCCCTCTGCAGTGCGGTCAGCACCAGAGACAAGTCCCAAGAGGGTATAGAAGAAGGGCGAGGAGGATTTAGTCTCCTCGCTCCCCTTAGGAACCTGACGATCAGATCATGCTTGCCTAAGGACTCACCATCAATGAGGTCATGGCTTGCGGCGATGGCGGCAACATATACCTTGAGGGTGGAGGGAGACAGCCTTCGCTCCAACCCGTCTTGAAGAAAAGATAGCACAGATCCGATCGAACACTTCCGGGGGTCTTCTCGGCGAGAAGAGCACCAGTCGACGAACAGGTTCCACTTCAACGCATAAAGCCGTCTCGTAGAGGGGGCTCTGGCGGAAGCGATGGTGTCGACTACCGCTTGCGGTAGGTCACCTAGAACCTCCGCGTCCCGTCCAGGGACCAGACATGGAGTTTCCAGAGGTCTGGACGCGGGTGCCATAGGGTGCCCCGTCTCTGAGACAGAAGGTCCTGCCTAAGAGGAATGGGCCAAGGAGGTGCTGTCGCGAGGAGCACTAGTTCCGGGAACCACGTCCTGTTGGGCCAGTACAGAGCTACCAAGAGGAGATGCTCCTCGTCCTCCCTGACCTTGCACAGTGTCTGTGCAAGAAGGCTCACTGGGGGAAACGCATATTTGCGCAGAGCCCGGGGCCAGCTGTGTGCCAGTGCATCCGTGCCGAGGGTCCCCTCGGACAGGGAATAAAACAACTGGCAGTGGGTCGTGTCGTGGGCGGCAAACAGATCGATCTGTGCGGCCCCAAAGCGACTCCAAATCAGCTGGACCACCTGGGGGTGGAGTCGCCACTCTCCGGGAAGCACTGGCAACCGTGACAGCTCGTCGGCCGCACGATTGAGCAGGCCCGGAAAGTGGATAGCACGAAGGGACCTCAGATGCTTCTGACTCCACAGGAGGAGATGGCGGGCGAGTTGGGACAAACGGCGGGAGCGTAGACCACCTTGTTTGTTGATGTACGCAACGGCCGTCGTGCTGTCCGTCCGGACCAGAACGTGCTTGTCTTTGAGCGACCCTTTGAGGCGGCTGAGAGCAAGACGAACTGCCAGCAACTCTAGGCAATTGATATGCCATTGCAGTTGGGGCCCCGTCCACAGACCCGATACTGCAAGCCCGTTGTACGTGGCCCCCCAACCCGTGGGTGAGGCATCCGTGGAGACAACATGATGCCTGGACACTTGTTCTAGAGGCACTCCTGCCCGTAGAAATGAAGGGTCCGACCACGGGGTGAGGGTTTGGCGGCATCTCGGCGTCACTTGGACACGGAGGGACCCGCTGTGCCACGCCCATCTCGGGACTCGGTCGTGTAGCCAGTGCTGAAGCGGTCTCATATGGAGCAGCCCTAGCGGCGTTACTGCGGCTGCTGCTGCCATATGCCCCAGGAGCCTCTGAAAATGTTTCAGTGGAACCGCTGTACTGCGTTTGAGCGTACTCAAGCAGCTCAGCACCGACTGGACGCACTCCTCTGTGAGGCGCGCAGTCATGGCGACCGAGTCGATCTCCATCCCGAGAAAAGAGATCCTCTGTACAGGACAGAGTTTGCTCTTCTCCCAGTTGACCCGAAGACCCAACTGGCTGAGGTGCCGGAGCACCATGTCCCTGTGTTCGCACAACTGCTCCCGTGACTGGGCAAGAATCAGCCAGTCGTCGAGATAGTTGAGGATGCGAACACCACGCTCTCTCATGGGAGCAATGGCCGCCTCCGCGACTTTCGTGAAGACACGGGGCGACAGGGACAGCCCGAAGGGCAGGACTTTGTACTGGTATGCCCGTCCGTCGAAAGCAAAGCGTAGAAACGGTCTGTGTCGAGGGAGAATCGAGACATGAAAGTACACGTCCTTCAGGTCAATCGCTGCAACCAATCCTGGGGACGGATGCATCTGAAGATGCGTTTCTGGGTTAACATTCGGAACGGCATCCTGTGGAGGGAGCGGTTCAGGTAACGCAGGTCCAGGATCGGTCGTAACCCGCCACCTTTCTTGGGTACAATGAAGTACGGGCTGTAGAACGGGCAAGCCGAGTCTGATGGTACAGATGACCCAGCGAGACGGGCTGGGGAGCGCTAGCCAGGCCCCCAGAGACCGAACAAGCGGGGTCATCGGTACCACAGACGTACCCGCAGCAGGGCAGCGAGGCGGAATGCAGGGACCCCAGGACGACATGGGAGTGGTCCGTGTAGGGGTCTGGGTCTGACACACGACCTGCATCCGCTGAGGGGGTGCGCGAGTGTGGGAAGGCCGCTTGAGTGCGTTCCCACAGCCGGCACCCCCTGCTGGCGATTTGGAGAGGCACCAGAGGCTGACAAGGCATGGGAGCGTTGTACACCGCCCAGCGCACTCTCCAAATGAAGGAGGGGCTGAGCGTGGCAAGGCTTTGTGGCGTTGCACACGGTCTGCCTCACCTCCTTCCTCAGCGGGGAACAAGAGCGGCGAGGCATAGCGTCGCGCACTGTCGTCCACACACCGCTGAGAAGAGGGGAATGAGAGTGGCGAGGCTTGTAGCGTCACACACTGCCATTCTCGTCCTCTTGTGGGGAGGGGAATGAGGGCGGCGAGGCTTGTAGCGTCACACGCTGCCATTCCTGAACTCCTGAGACCCAGAGATATTGGAACTGTTCTTCTCTTTTTTTTTTATTTTTTTTTTTTTTATATATATATATTTGGGTACCACTGGCTGTTTTTAACCCCAGTGGCGGAACAGAATTACTAATGGTTTTTACCCGGCCCTCCTCCGGGGGAAGAACAGTCCCGAACCAAATCCGGGTCAATGGTGTTTCTGGACATCGTCTAGCCAAGGGCCAGCGCTGTGCGCAGCTCAACCTCGGCTGAGAACTACCCTCATGCCCTAAGCAGGGCGGAGGTGGCCTGCCAGTGGCACTGCCACCCCACCGATGAGGGTAGTGAGAGAGAGGAAAACTTTATACAGATTATGGCCCTATTGGTGTTCCATATTTTGCCACCAATAGTTCCATAATGCAAAAGCCTTCCAACGCACATCCGGGAAAGGCAAGAGGCAGGCAAGGCGAATTATGCGTTGCACTATGCCTCAGCCACCCGGGAAAGCATGGCTGTCGAGCATGAATCGGATTCAGCACGAGCGCCCACTATTATAGTGGGAATCTCAGCATCATCTTCATTTTCAACACATAACAGCCCTCTCTCCGATGCAGCGATTGACATCTGTCCTCTGCTAGAGCCCCAAACGAAACGCTAGGTCCTTTTTTTTTTTTTTTTTAAATTTTTTTTTTTTTTTTTTTTTTTAGGACCAGCAATCCCATCTGTAAGCTACCGGCAGACATGTGAGACAGTGGCCGTGGCCGTGAGACGGCACACGGCGCGCTGAACACTCAAGCCCTTATGAAAAAGGCAAGATGAACAGCGCGCCGACGTGGCCATGCTCTCATTAGAGAGCATAGACCACCCACAAACACAGTCTCAACATGCGTAGCCGCCGAGTGACGCGCGCTGAGCTGCCGTGGCAACCCGCGCTGTCACTCGGCAGCTAGACGGCACACGGCGCGCTGAACACTCAAACCCTCACGCGGAAGGCGAGATGACCAGCGCGTCGACGTGGTCCCGTTCCCCTGAGAGAACACGGATCACCCACGAACACAGTCTCAACATGTTTATGCGAGAGGGATCGTGGCCGTCAGGACAGGAAACAACCGCATCCAGAAACGCACGAGTGGAATGACGTCTTGAAAAAGACGCAGTGTCACACCCGTGTTGCTCTTTTTGTGAGGAAACGCTCTTTTAAGAGAGTGCTGAAGCACCCAGGGAAACCGCGGCAACACACAGGGGATAGTGCAGCCTGTGTTTGCACTCAAAGAATGGAACGCCCACCGATACCAACAGATTGCTGTGATAACAGCAGTTTGTTCCTTCTAGCAGCTTGAGTTCGCGGTCCCGCTGGAAAGCGCCGTCACACCAGCACACGATCCTCTTCTCTGTTCTGATGAATTCTCTTTCGCTGAAAAGACAGGAAAGCAGTCTCTGCAACTTCAAACGCCGGTTCGGCTCCGAAGTGAATGACGTCAGTGCGGTGCTCTCGCTTCCCGTTTATACCCGCGGCGCGGGGCGGAGCGCGAGATGCAAATCTCGCACGCCAATTGTTCATTGGCCTGTTCTTAAGTTCTCGAAGCTGATAGGGGCTCTCTGAAGTGATCCCAATTCGTCGGTTATTACCGACGTACGTCGTAGTGACCGACTGAAAGGGAACAAGTTTTTGTCCCTAAGGCCAAAAAGTCAATCATTGACTTTCCTTCTGGTACCGATAAGTAGCTAAAAGGTCTTGAAAAGGTTAAAAAAAAAAATCTTTTTCTTTTTAAATATTACGGCTGTATGAGAAGTCCATATTTGACCTACTGAATAAGTTTTTGTCCCTAAGGTCAAAAAGTCACTCATTGATTTTCCTTCTGGTACCAATAAGTAGCTAAAAGGTCTACAAAAGGTTTAAAAAAAAAAATCTTTTTCTTTTTACATATTATGGCTGTACAAGAAGTCCATATTTGACCTACTGAACAAGTTTTTGTCCCAAAGGTCAAAAAGTCACTCATTGACTTTCCTTCTGGTTCCAATTAGTAGCTAAAAGGTCTACAAAAGGTTTGACATTTTTTTTTTTTTTTTTTTTTTTTACATATTATGGCTGTACAGAAGTCCATATTTGACCTACTGAACAAATTTTTGTCCCAAAGGTCAAAAAGTCACTCATTGACTTTCCTTCTGGTTCCAATTAGTAGCTAAAAGGTCTACAAAAGGTTTAATTTTTTTTTTTTTTTTTTTTTTTTTTTTTTTTTTACATAATACGTAGCTGTACAAGAAGTCCATATTTGACCTACTGAACAAGTTTTTGTCCCTAAGGTCAAAAAGTCAATCATTGACTTTCCTTCTGGTTCCAATTAGTAGCTAAAAGGTCTACAAAAGGTTTGATTTTTTTTTTTTTTTTTTTTACATATTATGGCTGTACAGAAGTCCATATTTGACCTACTAAACAAATGTTTGGCCCAAAGGTAAAAAAAGTTCACTCATTGCCCTCCCATCTAATTCCACTTAGTAGCTTACAGGCCTAAAAAAAGTTTTACTTTTTTTTTTTTTTTTTTTTTTTTTTTACATATCATGGCTTTACAGAAGTCCATATTTGACCTACTGAACATATTTTTGGCAAAAAGGTAAAAAAAAAGGTCACTCATTGACATCCCTTCTGATTCCAATAAGTAGCTAAAAGGTCAACAAAAGGTTTCAATTCTTTTTTCTTTTTTTTCAAACATATTATGACTTTACAAGAAGTCCATATTTGACCTACTGAACATATTTTTAGTCCAAGATTCCATAAACACTAATTCACTATACATACTTATAGACTTCCCTTCTGATTCCAATTACCAGCCAAAAGTCCCACAAAAGGTTTAAAAGTTTTTTTTACATGTTATGGCTGTACAGAAGTCCATATTTGACCTACTGAACATATTTTTGGCCCAAAGGTAAAAAAAGGTCACTCATTGTCTTCCCTTCTGATTCCAAAAAGTAGCTTACAGGTCTACAAAAGGTTTTTATTTTTTATTTTTTTTAATTTTTTTTACATATTATGGCTGTACAGAATTCCATTTTTGACCTACTGAAAATGTTTTTTGCCCAAAGGTAAAAAAAGGTCACTCATTGCCTTCCCATCTGATTCCACTTAGTAGCTTACAGGTCTACAAAAAGTTTTACATTTTTTTTCTTTTTTCCCCCTACATATTATGGCTGTACAGAAGTCCATATTTGACCTTCTGAACAAATTTTTGTCCCAAAGGTCAAAAAGTCACTCATTGACTTTCCTTCTGATTCCAATTAGTAGCTAAAAGGTCTACAAAAGGTTTAAAAATTTTTTTTTTTTTTTTTTTTTTTTTTTTACATATTAAGGCTGTATGAGAAGTCCATATTTGACCTACTGAACAAGTTTTTATCCCTAAGGTCAAAAAGTCAATCATTGACTTTCCTTCTGGTACCAATAAGTAGCGAAAAGGTCTACAAAAGGTTAAAAAAAAACCTTTTTCTTTTTACATATTATGGCTGTACAAGAAGTCCATATTTGACCTACTGAACAAGTTTTTGTCCCAAAGGTCAAAAGTCACTCATTGACTTTCCTTCTGGTTCCAATTAGTAGCTAAAAGGTCTACAAAAGGTGAAAAAATTTTTTTTTTTTTTTTTTTTTACATAATACGGCTGTACAAGAAGTCCATATTTGACCTACTGAACAAGTTTTTGTCCCTAAGGTCAAAAAGTCACTCATTGACTTTCCTTCTGGTTCCAATTAGTAGCTAAAAGGTCCATAGAAGGTTTTATTTTGTTTAATTTTTTTTTTTTTTTTTACATGTTATGGCTGTACAGAAGTCCATATTTGACCTACTGAACAAATTTTTGTCCCAAAGGTCAAAAAGTCACTCATTGACTTTCCTTCTGGTACCGATAAGTAGCTAAAAGGTCTTCAAAAGGTAAAAAAATTTTTTTTTTTCTTTTTACATATTATGGCTGTACAAAGTCCATATTTGACCTACTGAACAAATGTTTGTCCCAAAGGTCAAAAAGTCACTCACTCATTGACTTCCCTTCTGATTCCAATAAGTAGCTTACAGGTCTAAAAAAGGTTTGAAATTATTTATTTTTTTTGTTTGTTTTTTGTTTGTTTACATATTATGGCTGTACAAGAAGTCCATATTTGACCTGCTGAACAATTTTGTGTCCCAAAGGTCAAAAACTCACTCATTGACTTTCCTTCTGGTTCCAATTAGTAGCTAAAAGGTCTACAAAAGGTTTTAATTTATTAATTTATTTATTTTTATTTATTTATTTATTTTTTTTTTTTTTTTACATATTATGGCTGTACAAGAAGTCCATATTTGACCTACTGAACATGTTTTTGGACTAAGAGTCTATAGACACTAATTCACTATACATACTTGTAGACTTTCCTTCTGATTCCAATAAGTACTTTACAGGTCTAAAAAAGTTTTAAATTTTTTTTTTTTTTTTTTTTTTTTTTTTTTTACATATTATGGCTGTACAAGAAGTCCATATTTGACCTACTGAACAATTTTTTGTCCGAAAGGTCAAAAAGTCACTCATTGACTTTCCTTCTTGTTCCAATAAGTAGCTAAAAGGTCTACAAAAGGTTAAATTAAAAATTTTTTTTTTTTACATATTATGGCTGTACAAGAAGTCCATATTTGACCTACTGAATATGTTTTTGGACTAAGAGTCCATACACAGTAATTCACTATACATACTTATAGACTTCCCTTCTGATTCCAATTACCAGCCAAAAGTCCCACAAAAGGTTTAAAAGTTTGTTTTACATGTTATGGATGTACAGAAGTCTATATTTGACCTTCTGAATATATTCTTGGCCCAAAGGTCTAAAAAGTCAGTCATTGACTTCCCTTCTGATTCCAATTAGTAGCTAAAAGGTCCATAGAAGGTTTTATTATTTTTAATTTAAATTTTTTTTTACATGTTATGGCTGTACAGAAGTCCATATTTGACCTACTGAACAAATTTTTGTCCCAACGGTCAAAAAGTCACTCATTGACTTTCCTTCTGATTCCAATTAGTAGCTAAAAGGTCTAAAAAAGGTTTTAATTATTATTATTATTATTATTTTTACATATTATGGCTGTACAGATGTCCATATTTGACCTTCTGAACATATTTTTGGCCCAAAGGTAAAAAAAGGTCACTCATTGTCTTCCCTTCTGATTCCAAAAAGTAGCTTACAGGTCTACAAAAGGTTTTTATTTTTTTTTTTTTTTTTTTTTTTTACATATTATGGCTGTACAGAATTCCATTTTTGACCTACTGAAAATGTTTTTTGCCCAAAGGTAAAAAAAGGTCACTCATTGCCTTCCCATCTGATTCCACTTAGTAGCTTACAGGTCTACAAAAAGTTTTACTTTTTTTTTTTTTTTTTACTACATATTATGGCTTTACAGAAGTCCATATTTGACCTACTGAACAAATTTTTGTCCCAACGGTCAAAAAGTCACTCATTGACTTTCCTTCTGATTCCAATTAGTAGCTAAAAGGTCTAAAAATTTTTTTAATTATTATTATTATTATTATTTTTACATATTATGGCTGTACAGATGTCCATATTTGACCTTCTGAACATATTTTTGGCCCAAAGGTAGAAAAAGGTCACTCATTGTCTTCCCTTCTGATTCCAAAAAGTAGCTTACAGGTCTACAAAAGGTTTTTATTTTTTTATTTTTTTATTTTTTTTACATATTATGGCTGTACAGAATTCCATTTTTGACCTACTGAAAATGTTTTTTTGCCCAAAGGTAAAAAAAAGGTCACTCATTGCCTTCCCTTCTGATTCCACTTAGTAGCTTGCAGGTCTACAAAAAGTTTTACATTTTTTTTTATTTTTTTTGTTTTTTTACATATTATGGCTTTACAGAAGTCCATATTTGACCTACTGAACAAATTTTTGGCCCAAAGGTCAAAAAAGTAAGTCATTGACTTCCCTTCTGATTCCAATTTGTAGCTAAAAGGTCGCACAAAAGGTTTTATTTTTTATTTTTATTTTATTTTTTTTAGATATTATGGCTGTACAGAAGTCCATATTTGACCTTCTTAACAAATTTTTGTCCCAAAGGTCAAAAATTCACTCATTGACTTTCCTTCTGATTCCAATTAGTAGCTAAAAGGTCTACAAAAGGTTTAAAAAATTTTTTTTTTTTTGTTTTTTTTTACATATTAAGGCTGTATGAGAAGTCCATATTTGACCTACTGAACAAGTTTTCTTCCCTAAGGTCAAAAAGTCACTCATTGACTTTCCTTCTGGTACCAATAAGTAGCGAAAAGGTCTACAAAACGTTAAAAAAATTTTTTTTTCTTTTTACATATTATGGCTGTACAAGAAGTCCATATTTGACCTACTGAACAAGTTTTTGTCCCAAAGGTCAAAAGTCACTCATTGACTTTCCTTCTGGTTCCAATTAGTAGCTAAAAGGTCTACAAAAGGTTTGATTTTTTTTTTTTTTTTTTTTTTTTACATATTATGGCTGTACAGAAGTCCATATTTGACCTACTGAACAAATTTTTGTCCCAAAGGTCAAAAAGTCACTCAATGACTTTCCTTCTGGTTCCAATTAGTAGCTAAAAGGTCTAAAAATGGTTAAAATTTTTTTTTTTTTTTTTTACATAATACGGCTGTACAAGAAGTCCATATTTGACCTACTGAACAAGTTTTTGTCCCTAAGGTCAAAAAGTCAATCATTGACTTTCCTTCTGGTTCCAATTAGTAGCTAAAAGGTCTACAAAAGGTTTGATTTTTTTTTTTGTTTTTTTTTTTTACATATTATGGCTGTACAGAATTCCATTTTTGACCTACTGAAAATGTTTTTTGCCCAAAGGTAAAAAAAGGTCACTCATTGCCTTCCCATCTGATTCCACTTAGTAGCTTACAGGTCTACAAAAAGTTTTACTTTTTTTTTTTTTTTTTTTACTACATATTATGGCTTTACAGAAGTCCATATTTGACCTACTGAACAAATTTTTGGCCCAAAGGTCAAAAAAGTAAGTCATTGACTTCCCTTCTTATTCCAATTTGTAGCTAAAAGGTCGCACAAAAGGTTTTATTTTTATTTTATTTTTTTATTTTTTTACATATTATGGCTGTACAGAAGTCGTCTCAGGTTACGTATGT
The DNA here is from genome assembly GCF_949357685.1 of Gobio gobio. Taxonomy (NCBI): domain Eukaryota; kingdom Metazoa; phylum Chordata; class Actinopteri; order Cypriniformes; family Gobionidae; genus Gobio; species Gobio gobio. The sequence goes on along the minus strand of NC_137107.1, from coordinate 14,763,287 downwards.
AACCATGGTTCCCTGAGAGGGAACGAGACGCTGCGTCAAGCGCTGCGGGAACGCCCCTGCGTGATGCGTCATGAAGCACTCGTAAAATCAGTCCAATGGTGTGGCTGGACGTCGTAGGCGGGTGACGTCATAGACCAGGAAGCTATAAAGCAGCCCTGAACCAGACAATGTCAGCTTCTGAAAAAGTCGAACAAGTCGGTCACAGGCGTGCCGGAAGTATGGCTAAGCGACGCAGCGTCTCGTTCCCTCTCAGGGAACCATGGTTACATACGTAACCTGAGACGTTCCCTTTCAAGGGAACTCGCGCTGCGTCAAGCGCTGCGGGAACACAATACCAACGCCGCCATAACTCTCAAATGCCTGTACATGTGAAATTTATAGCGCACATTAAGCTACAAGCACCCGAGAACCTGGAGTAGAGGCTACATCAAGGTTGTAAAACCTCACAAAAGTGTGCGGAGAGGACCACCCTGCCGCATCACATACCTCCTGCAGGGAGACTCCTGACAGAAGAGCCAAAGAGGCCGCCATACTCCTAGTAGAGTGGGCTCGGACCTTTAGTGGTGAAGGTTGGCCGGCCGACTCATATGCGAGTGAGATAGCCTCGACTATCCACTTGCTTAATGTCTGCTTAGATGCAGGTTTCCCTTTGTTTGGGGACCCGAAACAGATGAACAGTTGCTCAGATTTCCTCCACAGGGCAGCTCTGTGGACATAAGCATCTAGTGCCCTTACTGGGCAGAGCAGATTTAACTTCTCCTGGTCTGGATTCTCAAAGGGAGGCGGAGAGAAGGCCTGCAGCATTATAGGACCCGCCACGTTCGTAGGAACTTTCGGGACATATCCTTCTTTTGGATATAAAAAAGCTTTCACCATTCCTGGCGCAAACTCAAGACAGGAGGGGGCGACAGATAGTGCTTGCAAATCCCCCACTCTCTTTAGAGAGGAAATAGCCAAGAGAAACACAGTTTTTAACGTGAGGAACTTCTCTGGCACCTCCTCAATAGGCTCAAATGGGGCCAAAGCTAGACCTTCCAGCACCACAGCCAGATCCCAGGTCGGCACCCTTGAGCGTGCCGCAGGCCTTAGCCTCAGAGTACCACGAAGGAAGCGAATAACCCATGGGTGTTTCCCCACCGATGCACCATCCAGATAGATGTGATAGGCCGATATTGCCGTCACGTATACCTTTAAGGTGGAAGGGGATAACCCTGAAGCGAACTTTTCTTGTAGAAAATCCAGTACTGAGTTGACTTGGCAGTTGACTGGGTTTAGAGAATGGTTAGAACACCAAGCTACAAAGACTCTCCATTTAAGGGCATACAGCCTCCTCGTAGAGGGAGCTCTGGAGTGCAACATGGTCTGAACTACCTCAGCAGAAAGACCTGAGTCTACGAGCTGGGCCCCCTCAGGGGCCAAGCCCACAGTTTCCACAACTCCGGCCTCGGGTGCAGGATTGCCCCCGACGCCTGGGAGAGAAGGTCCCTCCTGATCGGAATCTCCCACGGGGGACCTTCGAGGAGAGATATAATGTCTGACAACCAAACTTGTGTCGGCCAAAACGGGGCTATTAGCAGCAGACGAACCCCGTTCCGGCGCACTCTCTCCAGCACTCCTGGTATTAATGCCAGAGGGGGAAAGGCGTACAGACGCAGCCTCGGCCACGTCTGCACCATGGCATCCAACCCCAGCGGGGCTGGATGTGTGAGGGAGTAAAATAGGGGACAGTGCGTTGTCTCTTGAGACGCAAACAGATCCACCTGAGCCTGACCAAACCGGTTCCATATGAGCTCCACCACCTCGGGGTGGAGTCTCCAACTCCCCGGCACCACTCCCTGCCTCGACAGGGAGTCTGCCGTCGTATTCAGGTACCCCGGGATGTACACTGCTCTGACCGATAGCATCTTGCCCTGGGCCCAAACTAGGACTCGATGTGCCAGCTTCCATAGCCGGCGCGAGCGTAACCCCCCCTGGCGATTTATGTATGAGACCACCGATGTGTTGTCCGTGCGAACCAACACATGATGGCCCCTGAGGTCTGGGAGAAAGTGCCTGAGTGCCAGGAACACTGCCATCAGCTCTAACTGGTTTATGTGCCAGGAGAGCTGCTGATCGCTCCACAGACCCTGGGCTGAGCGACCACTCATGGTCGCCCCCCAGCCGGTGAGGGATGCATCCGTCGTTAGCGTTAAGCGACGACAAGGAGCCCCCAGCACCGGACCCTGGGACAGGAACCAAGGATCCTTCCACATGACTAAGGCACGTAGGCACCGCCGCGTGACCTTGATCGTGCGAAAAGGATTTCCCCTCGGGGAGAATCCCTTGGTCTTGAGCCACCACTGTAAGGGCCTCATGCACAGCAGGCCAAAAGGTATCACGTTGGACGCTGCTGCCATCAGACCCAGAAGTCTTTGAAAATGCTTCACAGTGAGTGACTGGCCTAGCTTTATCTTGGATACGGATTGTAAAATCGAATTCACCCGAGCGGGCGTCAGCCGAGCCCTCATGGTTTTCGTATCCCATAGCACACCCAGAAAAGTGACGTTCTGCTGTGGAGATAACATGCTTTTCTTTGTGTTTAGCCTTAACCCCAGCCTCTTCATGTGAGCGATCACAGCATCTCGATGCTGAGCCGCTAGATGTTCCGACTCTGCTAAGATCAGCCAGTCGTCTATGTAATTCAATACGCGGATGCCCTGGAGTCTCAGCGGAGCCAAAGCTGCATCCACGCATTTTGTGAAGGTGCGGGGTGATAATGCTAGGCCGAATGGAAGTACCCGATATTGGAATGCTTCGCCCCCGAAAGCAAACCTGAGGAACTTCCTGTGTTGAGGAAGGATGGAGACGTGAAAGTATGCGTCTTTCAGGTCTATTGTGACACACCAGTCCTCGGACCTGATGTGACACATGATCTGTTTTAGCGTGAGCATTTTGAACTTTAGTTTCTTTACTGCCCGATTTAGCTGGCGCAGATCTAGAATAGGACGCAGTCCTCCATCCTTCTTCGGAACTATGAAGTACCGGCTGTAAAACCCTGACTCTCTGTAGTGGGGAGGGACCCGCTCTATAGCCTCTTTTTGCAGAAGAGTCTGTACCTCTTGCTCCATTACCAGAGCCTGCTCGGGGTTTACCACTGTGGATAATACCCCGTTGAACATGGGCGGGTGTGACCCGAATTGTATTCTGTACCCATTTTCTATTGTGCGCAGGACCCAATCTGAGATATTTGGCAGAAGTTTCCACGCTGCCAGAAAATCTACTAAGGGAACCAGCCCCTCGGGGCTGGCCTCTGGATTTTGAAGTGTGAGCAGCCCGGTGTCCTGAAACGGCGTGCCGGCAGGAAGCAACCGCACTGACCCACTTTTGACCCTCCTTGGAGGGAGCGAGCATCCCCGCGCCGCTACGTTTCCGGGCGGACGTGGAGATTTGCGCTCGCTGAGGACCGCTGCGCCCTGAAGCACCCGAGGTGGCAGGGTTGGCAGAACGGCCCCCTGATGGCACCGAGAGGAGACGGGTGCCTCGACACACCGCTTCCCCCCGGAGGGGACTGCCATCCTGAAGCCTCTGGCGTCAGGACTTCTTCGCCGAGGCCTTCCTAGAGATAATAACAGTCCTCAGATCTGCTCTACCTCGGGAAGACCTCGGCTGAGAGTGCTGACCCCGCCCCCAGTCTCTCTGTGGGGGAGCGCGGGTGGCAACACTCTCTCGCTGTTGCGCTCTGTGAGAGGAGGACGTACTCGGTTGGGGCTGCTCCCGCCCAGCAGCCCCAAAGACATGAGATTTGCGGGGGAGAAATTTTTGAAACGCAGCCGCCTGCTTTTTAGACTCTTGAAACCTCTCGACGACTGTGTTGACTGAGTCGCCGAAGAGGCCAGCAGGGGAGATAGGAGAGTCGAGAAGGAACTTTTTATCTCTATCTTTTATCTCTGAAAGATTTAGCCAGAGATGTCTCTCCGTGGCCACCAGGGCTGCCATAGAACGGCCGATGGATCTAGCCGTCTCCTTGGTGGCCCTGAAGAGACAAATCAGCAGCTCTCCTAATCTCAGCTATCGTTTCCCTCCCCACTTCTTCACATTCATCATCAATGTCTTTCAGCAGGTCGGCTTGATAAGCTTGCAACACCGCCATCGTGTGGAGACATGCGGCTGCCTGACCTGCTGCCGAGTAAGCCCTACCCACTAAAGCTGATGTTGTTCTAACGGGCTTAGTGGGCAGCTGCGGGGCTTTTAACGACGATGACGACTCGGGAGAGAGATAGCTCGCGAGCGTCTCTTCTACCCGCGGCATCACCGCGTAACCATGCTGTTTCAACCCCACTATGTTTGAATAAGCAGCTGTATTGGGGTTGAATGGTCTGAATGATGCCGGTTTTTTCCATGATTTCGACACCTCGGTGTGGAGATCAGGAAAAAAAGGCAAGCCCCGCTTTGGAGGTTGTGATCTAGATGGAAGGAAGCGTTCATCTAATTTACTAGGCTGATGCGCTTCGTGAGTCTCGGCTGGCCAGTCTATTTGCAACCTGGCAACAGCGCGAGTCACAACCTCCAAAAGCTCCTCTTGAGCGTGTGACTGAGGCGGCGAAACCTCATCTAAATAATCCAGGCTTACAACATCCACTTCCTCAGAACTGGAGTGTTGCTGCACCTGCGCTTCAGCGCGAGCAGAAGAAACCGCAGAGCGTGCTTCTAACTCGGCAACTGAAGCGTCGGGTCTGACGGGTAAAGGCAGAGAAAGGGGATCACCCGTCTCTAACCCCGCCGTCAGATCCATTTGCGAACCCCAAGATGAAAGCCTTCGCTGTGCCTCAGCAGCAGCGGGACCTGCACCCTGGGGAACGCGAGCCGAAGCGCCCTCCTCAAAGAGCGAACGGCGGGACCGGAGAGTTCTCATTGAAAACTGTTCACAATGCTCGCAGCCAGCCCCCTCGAGAGCTGACTGTGCATGCTCCGGTCCCAAACACATTACACAGAGCAAGTGTGTATCCCCACCCGTGATGAAACGAGGGCAGGGAGTAACACACTGTCTGAATTGTTGATTCGCCATTTTTTAAGAGACACACACACTTTTCTTTCATACAAGGACAAACGATTTCACATGGAGCGCTTGTGAAGACACAGAAGCTGACATTGTCTGGTTCAGGGCTGCTTTATAGCTTCCTGGTCTATGACGTCACCCGCCTACGACGTCCAGCCACACCATTGGACTGATTTTACGAGTGCTTCATGACGCACCACGCAGGGGCGTTCCCGCAGCGCTTGACGCAGCGCGAGTTCCCTTGAAAGGGAACCATATTTGACCTTCTGAACAAATTTTTGTCCCAAAGGTCAAAAAGTCACTCATTGACTTTCCTTCTGATTCCAATTAGTAGCTAAAAGGTCTACAAAAGGTTTAAAAATTTTTTTTTTTTTTTTTTTTTTACATATTAAGGCTGTATGAGAAGTCCATATTTGACCTACTGAACAAGTTTTTATCCCTAAGGTCAAAAAGTCACTCATTGACTTTCCTTCTGGTACCAATAAGTAGCGAAAAGGTCTACAAAAGGTTAAAAAAAAAACTTTTTCTTTTTATATATTATGGCTGTACAAGAAGTCCATATTTGACCTACTGAACAAGTTTTTGTCCCAAAGGTCAAAAGTCACTCATTGACTTTCCTTCTGGTTCCAATTAGTAGCTAAAAGGTCTACAAAAGGTTTGATTTTTTTTTTTTTTTTTTTTTTACATATTATGGCTGTACAGAAGTCCATATTTGACCTACTGAACAAGTTTTTGTCCCTACGGTCAAAAAGTCAATCATTGACTTTCCTTCTGGTTCCAATTAGTAGCTAAAAGGTCCATAGAAGGTTTTATTTTGTTTAATTTTTTTTTTTTTTTTTTTTACATGTTATGGCTGTACAGAAGTCCATATTTGACCTACTGAACAAATTTTTGTCCCAAAGGTCAAAAAGTCACTCATTGACTTTCCTTCTGGTACAGATAAGTAGCTAAAAGGTCTTGAAAAGGTTAAAAAAAAAAATCTTTTTCTTTTTAAATATTACGGCTGTATGAGAAGTCCATATTTGACCTACTGAATAAGTTTTTGTCCCTAAGGTCAAAAAGTCACTCATTGATTTTCCTTCTGGTACCAATAAGTAGCTAAAAGGTCTACAAAAGGTTAAAAAAAAATAAATCTTTTTCTTTTTACATATTATGGCTGTACAAGAAGTCCATATTTGACCTACTGAACAAGTTTTTGTCCCAAAGGTCAAAAAGTCACTCATTGACTTTCCTTCTGGTTCCAATTAGTAGCTAAAAGGTCTACAAAAGGTTTGACTTTTTTTTTTTTTTTTTTTTTACATAATACGGCTGTACAAGAAGTCCATATTTGACCTACTGAACAAGTTTTTGTCCCTAAGGTCAAAAAGTCAATCATTGACTTTCCTTCTGGTTCCAATTAGTAGCTAAAAGGTCTACAAAAGGTTTGATTTTTTTTTTTTTTTTTTTTTTTTTACATATTATGGCTGTACAGAAGTCCATATTTGACCTTCTGAAAATATTTTTGGCCCAAAGGTAAAAAAAGGTCACTCATTGTCTTCCCTTCTGATTCCAAAAAGTAGCTTACAGGTCTACAAAAGGTTTTTTATGTTTTTTTATTTATTTTTTTACATATTATGGCTGTACAGAAGTCCATATTTGACCTACTAAACAAATGTTTGGCCCAAAGGTAAAAAAAGGTCACTCATTGCCCTCCCATCTAATTCCACTTAGTAGCTTACAGGCCTAAAAAAAGTTTTACTTTTTATTTTTTTTTATTTATTTTTTTACATATCATGGCTTTACAGAAGTCCATATTTGACCTACTGAACATATTTTTGGCAAAAAGGTAAAAAAAAAGGTCACTCATTGACATCCCTTCTGATTCCAATAAGTAGCTAAAAGGTCAACAAAAGGTTTCAATTCTTTTTTCTTTTTTTTCAAACATATTATGACTTTACAAGAAGTCCATATTTGACCTACTGAACATATTTTTAGTCCAAGATTCCATAAACACTAATTTACTATACATACTCATTGAATTCCCTTCTTATTCCCATTACTAGCCAAAGGTTCCACAAAAGGTTTAAAATTTGTTTTACATGTTATGGATGTACAGAAGTCTATATTTGACCTTCTGAATATATTCTTGGCCCAAAGGTCAAAAAAGTCACTTATTGACTTCCCTTCTGATTCCAATTAGTAGCTAAAAGGTCTACAAAAGGTTTAAATTTTTTTTTTTTTTTTTTTTTACATAATACGGCTGTACAAGAAGTCCATATTTGACCTACTGAACAAGTTTTTGTCCCTAAGGTCAAAAAGTCAATCATTGACTTTCCTTCTGGTTCCAATTAGTAGCTAAAAGGTCTACAAAAGGTTTGATTTTTTTTTTTTTTTTTTTTTTTTTACATATTATGGCTGTACAGAAGTCCATATTTGACCTTCTGAAAATATTTTTGGCCCAAAGGTAAAAAAAGGTCACTCATTGTCTTCCCTTCTGATTCCAAAAAGTAGCTTACAGGTCTACAAAAGGTTTTTTATGTTTTTTTATTTATTTTTTTACATATTATGGCTGTACAGAAGTCCATATTTGACCTACTAAACAAATGTTTGGCCCAAAGGTAAAAAAAGGTCACTCATTGCCCTCCCATCTAATTCCACTTAGTAGCTTACAGGCCTAAAAAAAGTTTTACTTTTTTTTTTTTTTTTTTTTTTTTTTTTTACATATCATGGCTTTACAGAAGTCCATATTTGACCTACTGAACATATTTTTGGCAAAAAGGTAAAAAAAAAAGGTCACTCATTGACATCCCTTCTGATTCCAATAAGTAGCTAAAAGGTCAACAAAAGGTTTCAATTCTTTTTTCTTTTTTTTCAAACATATTATGACTTTACAAGAAGTCCATATTTGACCTACTGAACATATTTTTAGTCCAAGATTCCATAAACACTAATTTACTATACATACTCATTGAATTCCCTTCTTATTCCCATTACTAGCCAAAGGTTCCACAAAAGGTTTAAAATTTGTTTTACATGTTATGGATGTACAGAAGTCTATATTTGACCTTCTGAATATATTCTTGGCCCAAAGGTCAAAAAAGTCACTTATTGACTTCCCTTCTGATTCCAATTAGTAGCTAAAAGGTCCATAGAAGGTTTTATTTTGTTTAAATTTTTTTTCCATGTTATGGCTGTACAGAAGTCCATATTTGACCTACTGAACAAATTTTTGTCCCAAAGGTCAAAAAGTCACTCATTGACTTTCCTTCTGGTACCGATAAGTAGCTAAAAGGTCTTCAAAAGGTAAAAAAAAAATTGTTTTTCTTTTTACATATTATGGCTGTACAGAATTCCATTTTTGACCTACTGAAAATGTTTTTTGCCCAAAGGTAAAAAAAAGGTCACTCATTGCCTTCCCTTCTGATTCCACTTAGTAGCTTACAGGTCTACAAAAAGTTTTACATTTTTTTTTTTTTTTTTTTTTTTACATATTATGGCTTTACAGAAGTCCATATTTGACCTACTGAACAAATTTTTGGCCCAAAGGTCAAAAAAGTAAGTCATTGACTTCCCTTCTGATTCCAATTTGTAGCTAATAGGTCGCACAAAAGGTTTTATCTTTTATTTTTATTTTATTTTTTTTACATATTATGGCTGTACAGAAGTCCATATTTGACCTTCTTAACAAATTTTTGTCCCAAAGGTCAAAAAGTCACTCATTGACTTTCCTTCTGGTACCAATAAGTAGCGAAAAGGTCTACAAAAGGTTAAAAAAAAAACTTTTTCTTTTTACATATTATGGCTGTACAAGAAGTCCATATTTGACCTACTGAACAAGTTTTTGTCCCAAAGGTCAAAAGTCACTCAATGACTTTCCTTCTGGTTCCAATTAGTAGCTAAAAGGTCTACAAAAGGTTTGATTTTTTTTTTTTTTTACATATTATGGCTGTACAGAAGTCCATATTTGACCTACTGAACAAATTTTAGTCCCAAAGGTCAAAAAGTCACTCATTGACTTTCCTTCTGGTTCCAATTAGTAGCTAAAAGGTCTACAAAAGGTTAAAAAATGTTTTTTTTTTTTTTTTACATATTAAGGCTGTATGAGAAGTCCATATTTGACCTACTGAACAAGTTTTCTTCCCTAAGGTCAAAAAGTCACTCATTGACTTTCCTTCTGGTACCAATAAGTAGCGAAAAGGTCTACAAAAGGTTAAAAAAAAAACTTTTTCTTTTTACATATTATGGCTGTACAAGAAGTCCATATTTGACCTACTGAACAAGTTTTTGTCCCAAAGGTCAAAAGTCACTCATTGACTTTCCTTCTGGTTCCAATTAGTAGCTAAAAGGTCTACAAAAGGTTAAACATTTTTTTTTTTTTTTTTTTTTTACATAATACGGCTGTACAAGAAGTCCATATTTGACCTACTGAACAAGTTTTTGTCCCTAAGGTCAAAAAGTCAATCATTGACTTTCCTTCTGGTTCCAATTAGTAGCTAAAAGGTCCATAGAAGGTTTTATTTTGTTTAATTTTTTTTTCTTTACATGTTATGGCTGTACAGAAGTCCATATTTGACCTACTGAACAAATTTTTGTCCCAAAGGTCAAAAAGTCACTCATTGACTTTCCTTCTGGTACCGATAAGTAGCTAAAAGGTCTTGAAAAGGTTAAAAAAAAAAATCTTTTTCTTTTTAAATATTACGGCTGTATGAGAAGTCCATATTTGACCTACTGAATACGTTTTTGTCCCTAAGGTCAAAAAGTCACTCATTGATTTTCCTTCTGGTACCAATAAGTAGCTAAAAGGTCTACAAAAGGTTTAAAAAAAAATATTTTTCTTTTAACATATTATGGCTGTACAAGAAGTCCATATTTGACCTACTGAACAAGTTTTTGTCCCAAAGGTCAAAAAGTCACTCATTGACTTTCCTTCTGGTTCCAATTAGTAGCTAAAAGGTCTACAAAAGGTTTGACTTTTTTTTTTTTTTTTTTTTTTTTTTTACATATTATGGCTGTACAGAAGTCCATATTTGACCTACTGAACAAATTTTTGTCCCAAAGGTCAAAAAGTCACTCATTGACTTTCCTTCTGGTTCCAATTAGTAGCTAAAAGGTCTACAAAAGGTTTACATATTTTTTTTTTTTTTTTTTTTTTACATAATACGGCTGTACAAGAAGTCCATATTTGACCTACTGAACAAGTTTTTGTCCCTAAGGTCAAAAAGTCAATCATTGACTTTCCTTCTGGTTCCAATTAGTAGCTAAAAGGTCTACAAAAGGTTTGATTTTTTTTTTCTTTTTTTTTTTTTTTTTACATATTATGGCTGTACAGAAGTCCATATTTGACCTTCTGAAAATATTTTTGGCCCAAAGGTAAAAAAAGGTCACTCATTGTCTTCCCTTCTGATTCCAAAAAGTAGCTTACAGGTCTACAAAAGGTTTTTTATGTTTTTTTATTTATTTTTTTACATATTATGGCTGTACAGAAGTCCATATTTGACCTACTAAACAAATGTTTGGCCCAAAGGTAAAAAAAGGTCACTCATTGCCCTCCCATCTAATTCCACTTAGTAGCTTACAGGCCTAAAAAAAGTTTTACTTTTTATTTTTTTTTATTTTTTTTTTTACATATCATGGCTTTACAGAAGTCCATATTTGACCTACTGAACATATTTTTGGCAAAAAGGTAAAAAAAAAGGTCACTCATTGACATCCCTTCTGATTCCAATAAGTAGCTAAAAGGTCAACAAAAGGTTTCAATTCTTTTTTCTTTTTTTTCAAACATATTATGACTTTACAAGAAGTCCATATTTGACCTACTGAACATATTTTTAGTCCAAGATTCCATAAACACTAATTTACTATACATACTCATTGAATTCCCTTCTTATTCCCATTACTAGCCAAAAGTTCCACAAAAGGTTTAAAATTTGTTTTACATGTTATGGATGTACAGAAGTCTATATTTGACCTTCTGAATATATTCTTGGCCCAAAGGTCAAAAAAGTCACTTATTGACTTCCCTTCTGATTTCAATTAGTAGCTAAAAGGTCCATAGAAGGTTTTATTTTGTTTAAATTTTTTTTCCATGTTATGGCTGTACAGAAGTCCATATTTGACCTACTGAACAAATTTTTGTCCCAAAGGTCAAAAAGTCACTCATTGACTTTCCTTCTGGTACCGATAAGTAGCTAAAAGGTCTTCAAAAGGTAAAAAAAAAATTGTTTTTCTTTTTACATATTATGGCTGTACAGAATTCCATTTTTGACCTACTGAAAATGTTTTTTGCCCAAAGGTAAAAAAAAGGTCACTCATTGCCTTCCCTTCTGATTCCACTTAGTAGCTTACAGGTCTACAAAAAGTTTTACATTTTTTTTTATTTTTTTTGTTTTTTTTACATATTATGGCTTTACAGAAGTCCATATTTGACCTACTGAACAAATTTTTGGCCCAAAGGTCAAAAAAGTAAGTCATTGACTTCCCTTCTGATTCCAATTTGTAGCTAAAAGGTCGCACAAAAGGTTTTATTTTTTATTTTTATTTTATTTTTTTTACATATTATGGCTGTACAGAAGTCCATATTTGACCTTCTTAACAAATTTTTGTCCCAAAGGTCAAAAAGTCACTCATTGACTTTCCTTCTGGTACCAATAAGTAGCGAAAAGGTCTACAAAAGGTTAAAAAAAAACCTTTTTCTTTTTACATATTATGGCTGTACAAGAAGTCCATATTTGACCTACTGAACAAGTTTTTGTCCCAAAGGTCAAAAGTCACTCATTGACTTTCCTTCTGGTTCCAATTAGTAGCTAAAAGGTCTACAAAAGGTTTGATTTTTTTTTTTTTTTTTTTTTTTTTTTTTTTTTTACATATTATGGCTGTACAGAAGTCCATATTTGACCTACTGAACAAATTTTAGTCCCAAAGGTCAAAAAGTCACTCATTGACTTTCCTTCTGGTTCCAATTAGTAGCTAAAAGGTCTACAAAAGGTTAAAAAAATTTTTTTTTTTTTTTTTTACATAATACGGCTGTACAAGAAGTCCATATTTGACCTACTGAACAAGTTTTTGTCCCTAAGGTCAAAAAGTCAATCATTGACTTTCCTTCTGGTTCCAATTAGTAGCTAAAAGGCCCATAGAAGGTTTTATTTTGTTTAATTTTTTTTTTTTTTTACATGTCATGGCTGTACAGAAGTCCATATTTGACCTACTGAACAAATTTTTGTCCCAAAGGTCAAAAAGTCACTCATTGACTTTCCTTCTGGTACCGATAAGTAGCTAAAAGGTCTTGAAAAGGTTAAAAAAAAAATCTTTTTCTTTTTAAATATTACGGCTGTATGAGAAGTCCATATTTGACCTACTGAATACGTTTTTGTCCCTAAGGTCAAAAAGTCACTCATTGATTTTCCTTCTGGTACCAATAAGTAGCTAAAAGGTCTACAAAAGGTTTTAAAAAAAAAACTTTTTCTTTTTACATATTATGGCTGTACAAGAAGTCCATATTTGACCTACTGAACAAGTTTTTGTCCCAAAGGTCAAAAAGTCACTCATTGACTTTCCTTCTGGTTCCAATTAGTAGCTAAAAGGTCTACAAAAGGTTTGACTTTTTTTTTTTTTTTTTTACATATTATGGCTGTACAGAAGTCCATATTTGACCTACTGAACAAATTTTTGTCCCAAAAGTCAAAAAGTCACTCATTGACTTTCCTTCTGGTTCCAATTAGTAGCTAAAAGGTCTACAAAAGGTTTACATTTTTTTTTTTTTTTTTTTACATAATACGGCTGTACAAGAAGTCCATATTTGACCTACTGAACAAGTTTTTGTCCCTAAGGTCAAAAAGTCAATCATTGACTTTCCTTCTGGTTCCAATTAGTAGCTAAAAGGTCTACAAAAGGTTTGATTTTTTTTTTTTTTTTTTTTTTTACATATGGCTGTACAGAAGTCCATATTTGACCTTCTGAAAATATTTTTGGCCCAAAGGTAAAAAAAGGTCACTCATTGTCTTCCCTTCTGATTCCAAAAAGTAGCTTACAGGTCTACAAAAGGTTTTTTATGTTTTTTTATTTATTTTTTTTTACATATTATGGCTGTACAGAAGTCCATATTTGACCTACTAAACAAATGTTTGGCCCAAAGGTAAAAAAAGGTCACTCATTGCCCTCCCATCTAATTCCACTTAGTAGCTTACAGGCCTAAAAAAAGTTTTACTTTTTATTTTTTTAAAAAAATTTTTTTACATATCATGGCTTTACAGAAGTCCATATTTGACCTACTGAACATATTTTTGGCAAAAAGGTAAAAAAAAAGGTCACTCATTGACATCCCTTCTGATTCCAATAAGTAGCTAAAAGGTCAACAAAAGGTTTCAATTCTTTTTTCTTTTTTTTCAAACATATTATGACTTTACAAGAAGTCCATATTTGACCTACTGAACATATTTTTAGTCCAAGATTCCATAAACACTAATTTACTATACATACTCATTGAATTCCCTTCTTATTCCCATTACTAGCCAAAGGTTCCACAAAAGGTTTAAAAGTTTGTTTTACATGTTATGGATGTACAGAAGTCTATATTTGACCTTCTGAATATATTCTTGGCCCAAAGGTCAAAAAAGTCACTTATTGACTTCCCTTCTGATTCCAATTAGTAGCTAAAAGGTCCATAGAAGGTTTTATTTTGTTAAAAAAAATTTTTCCATGTTATGGCTGTACAGAAGTCCATATTTGACCTACTGAACAAATTTTTGTCCCAAAGGTCAAAAAGTCACTCATTGACTTTCCTTCTGGTACCGATAAGTAGCTAAAAGGTCTTCAAAAGGTAAAAAATAAAATAAAAAAAAACATATTGTGGCTGTACAAAGTCCATATTTGACCTACTGAACATGTTTTTGGACTAAGAGTCTATAGACACTAATTCACTATACATACTTGTAGACTTTCCTTCTGATTCCAATAAGTAGCTTACAGGTCTAAAAAAGTTTTAAATTTTTTTTTTTTTTTTTTTTTTACATATTATGGCTGTACAAGAAGTCCATATTTGACCTACTGAACAATTTTTTGTCCGAAAGGTCAAAAAGTCACTCATTGACTTTCCTTCTTGTTCCAATAAGTAGCTAAAAGGTCTACAAAAGGTTAAATTAAAATTTTTTTTTTTTACATATTATGGCTGTACAAGAAGTCCATATTTGACCTACTGAATATGTTTTTGGACTAAGAGTCCATACACAGTAATTCACTATACATACTTATAGACTTCCCTTCTGATTCCAATTACCAGCCAAAAGTCCCACAAAAGGTTTAAAAGTTTGTTTTACATGTTATGGCTGTACAGAAGTCCATATTTGACCTACTGAACAAATTTTTGTCCCAACGGTCAAAAAGTCACTCATTGACTTTCCTTCTGATTCCAATTAGTAGCTAAAAGGTCTAAAAAAGGTTTTAATTATTATTATTATTATTATTTTTTACATATTATGGCTGTACAGATGTCCATATTTGACCTTCTGAACATATTTTTGGCCCAAAGGTAAAAAAAAGGTCACTCATTGTCTTCCCTTCTGATTCCAAAAAGTAGCTTACAGGTCTACAAAAGGTTTTTATTTTTAATTTTTTTTAATTTTTTTTACATATTATGGCTGTACAGAATTCCATTTTTGACCTACTGAAAATGTTTTTTGCCCAAAGGTAAAAAAAGGTCACTCATTGCCTTCCCATCTGATTCCACTTAGTAGCTTACAGGTCTACAAAAAGTTTTACTTTTTTTTTTTTTTTTTTACTACATATTATGGCTTTACAGAAGTCCATATTTGACCTACTGAACAAATTTTTGGCCCAAAGGTCAAAAAAGTAAGTCATTGACTTCCCTTCTTATTCCAATTTGTAGCTAAAAGGTCGCACAAAAGGTTTTATTTTTTTATTTTTTTTATTTTTTTTACATATTATGGCTGTACAGAAGTCCATATTTGACCTTCTGAACAAATTTTTGTCCCAAAGGTCAAAAATTCACTCATTGACTTTCCTTCTGATTCCAATTAGTAGCTAAAAGGTCTACAAAAGGTTTACATTTTTTTTTTTTTTTTTACATATTAAAGGGTTAGTTCACCCAAAAATGAAAATTCTGTCATTAATTACTCACCCTCATGTCGTTGGACACCCGTAAGACCTCCGTTCATATTCGGAACACAAATGAAGATATTTTTGTTGAAAGCTGATGGCTGAGAAAGGCTTCACACAGGCCTCCATTGGCATTCAGTACATTGACACTTCCAAGATCCATGAAAGGCACTTAAAACGTCGTTACAAAGTCTATCTCACCACAGTGGCTCTACAATAATCATACAATGCGACGACAATAGTTTTTGTGCGCAAAAAAAAATCAAAATAACACCTTTATCCAACTTGTTCTTGTCTTCCGTGTGCGCCTCCACGACGCATGCGCGAGAATATGACGTAGCGCCGGTGTTCGGGAATCGATGAAATACACACTTAAGCTCCATTTTGAGCACTACGCCGAGACCTAAAGCACGATCAATGTAGAATCCAACAGCTTAGACACGCGCGTCTTCCTCTGCTCGTAAACAAATCGCTTCTGGGTCATATGTCCGAACGCCGGATCTGCGTCATATTCTCGCGCATGCGTCGTGGAGGCGCACACGGAAGTCGAGAACAAGTTGGATAAAGGTGTTATTTTGATTTTTTTTTGCGCACAAAAACTATTGTCGTCGCATTGTATGATTATTGTAGAGCCACTGTGGTGAGAGACTTTGTAACGACGTTTTAAGTGCCTTTCATGGATCTTGGAAGTGTCAATGTACTGAATGCCAATGGAGGCCTGTGTGAAGCCTTTCTCAGCCATCAGCTTTCAACTAAAATATCTTCATTTGTGTTCCGAATATGAACGGAGGTCTTACGGGTGTCCAACGACATGAGGGTGAGTAATTAATGACAGAATTTTCATTTTTGGGTGAACTAACCCTTTAAGGCTGTATGAGAAGTCCATATTTGACCTACTGAACAAGTTTTTATCCCTAAGGTCAAAAAGTCACTCATTGACTTTCCTTCTGGTATCAATAAGTAGCGAAAAGGTCTACAAAAGGTTAAAAAAAAAACTTTTTCTTTTTATATATTATGGCTGTACAAGAAGTCCATATTTGACCTACTGAACAAGTTCCCTTTCGTTCAGTCACTCCGACGTACGTCAGTGACTGACGAATGGGGGTTTCGCCTAGAAGCCAATTACCTTCGAGGTGTTTAACAGCGCCCAATGGCGTGCCAATGCCATGGGCAATGCGGAATTTGCATACGTAACTCCGCCCCACCGCGTGGGTATATAAGGAAGTACGGTGCCAACATCGCATTATGTTTCTGCTTTGGAGCCAAGAGGATCTCTTCACTCCTACAAGCCTGAATTCTGAAGTCTTCTCTTCAGTCTTCGAGACCAGCGGTTCTCCAGGGTGTTGGTGTTACGGCGCGTTCCAGCGATCTCATGCTGCCTGCCTGCTGATCTGTGCAGTGATCTGCAACAGCTGTGTGTGTGTTTCCCTGGGCGCTTCGGCACTCTGCAGAGCTTTCCTCTCACAAAAAGAGCTTGCGCGTGGCACGTCTTTTTCAAGACGGTTCGCCCGTGCATTTCCGGGTGCGGTCGATCTCCGTTGCTGTCTATGGGCACATTCCCTGCTCGATGTGTTTGGGCTTCAGCACGTTCGGGCAGTGTTTGTGGATGCGTCATGTTCCCACTGCGGGAACGTGACCATCGCGATGTCGCGGTCGAGACTCTATCTCCGTGAGGAGAGAGAGTCCCCTCTGCCACACCCCAATCTACCATCTCCGAGAGAGGTGGTACTTTGGCTGGTGGCCAGGGTGACCTGAGTGCGGTGCCGTGGTATTAAGAACCCCGACGATCATTCCTCGGGCCACGCCCCCTCTTGCACATTGCTTAAACCCGCGAGTGTTGGACTGAAACAGCGGCCCGTCTCTGACGCCTCGTTCGTTTCGTTCACGCTCCAGATAGCAGTGAGATGTCGATCGCCGCATCCCAAGGTGGGCTGGAGTCCTTTGGGGATGACGATTAGGTTGTGCTCCGCCTCTGGGTGTGTCAGCGCTGCCTGATCCGACCTAAAGTTGACAGCCATGTTATCTCGGGCAGCCGCGAGTCTCGCGCTGGTGTGGAACTCCGCCCAGTCGCGAGTGCTCGTGGTTGCGCGATTGGTTTTGGGGGCGGCACCCGACAGCTGTTGGGCCCCGCCCCCAATGCCTTTCGTTCCCGAGGTGCATGAGGAGATCACGCGGTCCTGGAAGTCCCCGTGCTTCCCGCGATCGTTTGGTGGCCTCCTCCGCCTTCTCTGCCCTTGATGGGGCCGCGGCCTAAGGGTACACTGGGGCCCCCTCACCCCCACTGTTGAACTCTCTGTTGCGCACTACGGTGTCCACAGAGGGCTTGACGTGGCGTGGTGTGGCTGTCCTAAGCACCCTCCCAAAGCCTGTGGGCTCGTCTACTTCGGTGGCGTGGTCCTGCAGAGCTACGGGCAGGCCGCCGCCCCTTTGCACATGCACAAGGGTGGAGCCGACCCAGGGCTCTTCATTGAGCTGCGTGCCGCAACTGATCCCGCCCCCGGGCGGTGAAGGTGGCCACACGCTCCCTGGGTCGGGAGATGTCCACAGCTGTGGTCCGGGAGAACACCTGGCCTTACCTGGTGATGTGGAGGACGTTGAGCGGGCCCGCCTCCTCAACTCACCCATATCCCAGGCTGGCCTCTTCGGCGGCGCGGCTGAGAACTGCGCCCAACGGTTCTCGGCCGCACCCTGAGCAGACTGAGGCTGTAACACGTACTGCCCCGGCGGCCAGCTGCTGCACCAGCCGCCGGCTCAGTCGCCTCAGTCCGCTCGCCGCCGAGGGCGCCCTCCCTCCTCCCGCCCGGCCCCAGCAGCAGCCTTCACCCAGGCCGCGCCGTGGAGGTGGTTGAGGATGACGCCCAGTCCGCTCCCCAGCCTGGTTAAACGCCAGGCTGGAGGTGGACAACTCAGAGATGGGTTCCAGTTCTTCCCAGGGGATGGTAGCAGGACCTCTCCTTCCCCCGGTGGAGGGCCGGGGGAAAAATCCTTCCGCTGCTGGCCCCCGGGCTAGCAGTGCTTGGGAAGAACTCATGTCCCTGTCTCTGAGGACCCAGAGACCGGCGATGGCAGTGTGTGCCGCCTCCGGGCCGCGCCACTCTCGTCCCTCTCTCTCGCCAGCCTCCTCTCAGAGCAGACCCCAGTGGAACGTGCGTCCTTCCCTGGTCTTCTCTGTCAGGATGCAGCAGTTAACCGTGCCCCCGCACCGGGACGCCCAACAGCCTCCCATGTCCGGGCCGGTAACGCTGCCTCGCTGCCCCACCCTGGGTACGTCTGTGGTCCGAATGACCCCGCTGGTGCAGTTCCTGGGAGTCTGGCTTCAGCTTCCGGGACTGTTCCGCTGGGTCGCGAAGACCATCAGGTGCGGCTATGCGATTCAGTTCGCGCAGGTTCCTCCCCGCTCTGGGGAGGCCGCCCGCTATGATGGGGCCTATCCCCTGTCATGTGTGCAGAGGTCGTCACCCTACTGGCGAAGGGTGCGATCGAGCCTGTCCCTCCAGCCGAAGTGAAGTCCGGCTTCTCAGCCCTTGCTTCATTGTACCCTAGGAAACCGGTGGGTTATGGCCAATCCTGGATCTGCCCGTCTTGAACCGATCCTTCTCAGGCTTCCGTTCAGGATGTCGGTAGCGAACGCCTCTTTGGACACGCTCGTCCGGTAGATTGGTTGCAGCGATCGACCTGAAGGACGCTTACTTCATGTCTCCTTCCTCGACGCGGACCAGTCCCCCCATTCGGGCAGCTCTGTCCCCTCGTGACTCTACGTAGTCTATCAAGGCAGCCCTTGCGCCACTCGGCAGCACGGGGTTCGCATCCTGAACTACTTCGATGACTGGCTCATACTGGGTCACTCTCGTAAGCAGGTCTGCGGACACAGAGTCCAAGTGCTCCGGCACTTAGCCCGTCTGGGCCTTCGGGTCGACTGGGAGAAGAGCGACTCTGCCCCGTGCAGAGGATCTCCTTTCTCAGTCTGGTTTCCAACTCGGTCGCAGGTGCGTGCTGCTTACCAGCGAGCGCACACATAGTCTCTGCTGACTTGCCTTCGTCAATTCGAGGGCGAGAATGCGGTCCCACTGAAGCTATTTCAGAGGCTCCTGGGCATTTGGCATCTGCAGCCGCGGTGACGCCGCTCGGATTGCTACTTATGAGACCGCTCCAGCACTGGCTACGCGATCGAGTCCTGAGATGGGCATGGCGGTCTGGCACGCTCCGGGTACAAGTGACTCGGGCCTGCTTACAGACTCTCACCCCGTGGTCGAACCTCAGGTTTCTACGGACCGGTGTGTCCTTAGAACGAGTTTCCAGGCATCTTGTTGTATCAACAGATGCATCATCCACGGGCTGGGGTGCCATGTGCAATGGACAAGCAGCCGCGGGCTCCTGGACAGGACCCCAGCGCCTTCTGCATGTCAATTGCCTCGAGTTACTGGCAGTACGGTTCGCCCTGCACCGCTTCCGAGCGTTGCTGAAGGGTCAACATGTACTAGTCAGGACAGACAACACGGCCGTAGTAGCGTACATCTACCACCAGGGCGGTCTACGCTCCCGCCGTATGTCTCAACTCGCCCGCCATCTCGTTTTATGGAGTCAGAAGCATCGGAGGTCCCTTCATGCTGTCCACATCCCGGGAGTCCTGAACCGTGCAGCCTACGAGCTCTCACGGCTTCAGCCACTTCCTGGAGAATGGAGACTCCATCCCCAGACGGCCCAGCTGATATGGGAACGGTTCGGCGACGCACAGGTAGTCCTGTTGCCTCCCAGGACTCTTCCCATTGCTCCCTGTATTATTCCCTGACCTATGGTCGGCACGGATGCACTGGCGCACAGCTGGTCGTCGGGGCTACGCTATTATGCGTTTCCCCCAGTGAGCCTTCTCGCACAGGTACTGTGCAAGATCAGGGAGGACAAGGAGCAGGTCATGTTGGTCGCCCCGTTGGCACGGCCGGACCTGGTTCTCAGAACTGCTACTCCTTGCGACAGCCCCTCCCTGGCCTATTCCTCTGAGACTCCTCACTCAGAGACGGGGCACCTTTTGGCACCTGCGGTGGTCGCTACCATCACTTCCGCTAGGGCAGAGTCTACTCGACACCTCTATGCGTTGAAGTGGGACCTCTTCGTCACATGGTGCTCTTCCCGCCAGGAAGACCCCTGGAAATGCCCGATCGGGTCTGTGCTTCATTTCTCCAGGAGGGGGTGGGACGAAGGCTGTCTCCTTCCACCCTTAAGTGTACGTGGCCGCAATATCTGCCTACCACGATCTCCTGGGAGACAAAAAGGTAAGTCAGCACGACCTGATCATCAGGTTCCTGAGGGGGGCGAGGAGACTGAATCCTCCTCGCTCTCCTCTCGTTCCCTCTTGGGACCTCTCAGTAGTCTTAAGTGCTCTGCAGAGGCCTCCCTTTGAGCCTTTGCGGTCGGCTGAGATTAAGTTCTTGTCTATGAAGACGGCTCTGCTGACCGCATTGGCCTCGCTTTAGAGGGTCGGGGACCTGCAAGCATTTTCGGTTGACGAAGCGTGCCTTGAGTTCGGGCCGGCTAACTCTCACGTGATCCTGAGACCCCGGCCCGGATATGTGCCCAAGGTTCCCACCACTCCGTTCCGAGATCAGGTGGTGAACCTGCAAGCGCTGCCTTTGGAGGAGGCAGACCCAGCCTTGGCATTGCTCTGTCCAGTACGCGCTCTCCGTGCCTACGTAGACATGACGCAGTGTTTCAGGACCTCAGACCAGCTCTTTGTCTGTTATGGTGGAGAGCGGAATGGAAGTGCTCTCTCAAAGCAGAGGTTGTCTCACTGGATAGTAGACACCATTGTTTTGGCTTACCAGCAGCAAGGTAGACCATGTCCCCTTGGTGTGAGGGCACACTCCACCCGGAGTGTGGCCTCCTCTTGGGCTCTAGCGCATGGCGCCTCGCTAACAGACATCTGCAGAGCTGCAGGCTGGGCGACACCCAACACATTCGCCAGATTCTACAATCTCCGAGTGGAGCCAGTGTCCGACTATGTACTCGCCCCCCCGAGGGGCTGGTAATGGACCAGGCTTAGGTGTCTTCGCTTGCTCGCCACTCCACTCCACGGACTGGATACGTGCGATATATTCCTCAGGTGAGCTCCCCGAGAGCCCTGAGCTCCTCCAGCACTGTCGACGCCGACATCAGTTCAGTCTGCCCTCTCGAGCCCAGACCCTCATGTCCGGCCAGGTGCCCCGTGTGCATGGTTCCCTCCGGCGACCCCCACACGAGTATTTCCACCGTAAGCCTCCTCAGTGAGCAGGTGTCTTTCCCTTGGCAAGCCCTGCCACCCCTAGGGTTAAAAATCCACCTTCGGCTGGTACCCTAGAGTTCTTCCATATGCAGCCCACAGCGGGTCATATGTGTACTCTCTAAGTCCTCCCCACGGGTAGGCATCTTTGGCATTCCCTCACTGGGATATGCTTCCCAGTGTACCTTGGTAATCCTGTGATAAGTGGGAGTCCTACGCCCTTAAGTGGCGGGATCTCACACTTACGCAGGGCACTGGACGACAGCTGAGTGGCGCGGTTATATTGGAACCCCCATTCGTCAGTCACTGACGTACGTCGGAGTGACTGAACGAAAGGGAACGTCTCGGTTACGTATGTAACCCTCGTTCCCTGAGGAGGGAACGGAGACGTACGTTCCTCAGCCACATCAGCTGTGCTGCTGGAACGCGGAGTTCAGATCTTGGCTCCGCAGCAGATACATAATGCGATGTTGGCACCGTACTTCCTTATATACCCACGCGGTGGGGCGGAGTTACGTATGCAAATTCCGCATTGCCCATGGCATTGGCACGCCATTGGGCGCTGTTAAACACCTCGAAGGTAATTGGCTTCTAGGCGAAACCCCCATTCGTCAGTCACTGACGTACGTCTCCGTTCCCTCCTCAGGGAACGAGGGTTACATACGTAACCGAGACGTTTTTGTCCCAAAGGTCAAAAGTCACTCATTGACTTTCCTTCTGGTTCCAATTAGTAGCTAAAAGGTCTACAAAAGGTTTGATTTTTTTTTTTTTTTTTTTTTTACATATTATGGCTGTACAGAAGTCCATATTTGACCTACTGAACAAGTTTTTGTCCCTAAGGTCAAAAAGTCAATCATTGACTTTCCTTCTGGTTCCAATTAGTAGCTAAAAGGTCCATAGAAGGTTTTATTTTGTTTAATTTTTTTTTTTTTTACATGTTATGGCTGTACAGAAGTCCATATTTGACCTACTGAACAAATTTTTGTCCCAAAGGTCAAAAAGTCACTCATTGACTTTCCTTCTGGTACCGATAAGTAGCTAAAAGGTCTTGAAAAGGTTAAAAAAAAATATATTTTTCTTTTTAAATATTACGGCTGTATGAGAAGTCCATATTTGACCTACTGAATAAGTTTTTGTCCCTAAGGTCAAAAAGTCACTCATTGATTTTCCTTCTGGTACCAATAAGTAGCTAAAAGGTCTACAAAAGGTTTAAAAAAAAAAATCTTTTTCTTTTTACATATTATGGCTGTACAAGAAGTCCATATTTGACCTACTGAACAAGTTTTTGTCCCAAAGGTCAAAAAGTCACTCATTGACTTTCCTTCTGGTTCCAATTAGTAGCTTAAAGGTCTACAAAAGGTTTGACTTTTTTTTTTTTTTTTTTTTTTTACATATTATGGCTGTACAGAAGTCCATATTTGACCTACTGAACAAATTTTTGTCCCAAAGGTCAAAAAGTCACTCATTGACTTTCCTTCTGGTTCCAATTAGTAGCTAAAAGGTCTACAAAAGGTTTAAATTTTTTTTTTTTTTTTTTTACATAATACGGCTGTACAAGAAGTCCATATTTGACCTACTGAACAAGTTTTTGTCCCTAAGGTCAAAAAGTCAATCATTGACTTTCCTTCTGGTTCCAATTAGTAGCTAAAAGGTCTACAAAAGGTTTGATTTTTTTTTTTTTTTTTTTTTTTTTTTACATATTATGGCTGTACAGAAGTCCATATTTGACCTTCTGAAAATATTTTTGGCCCAAAGGTAAAAAAAGGTCACTCATTGTCTTCCCTTCTGATTCCAAAAAGTAGCTTACAGGTCTACAAAAGGTTTTTTATGTTTTTTTATTTATTTTTTTACGTATTATGGCTGTACAGAAGTCCATATTTGACCTACTAAACAAATGTTTGGCCCAAAGGTAAAAAAAGGTCACTCATTGCCCTCCCATCTAATTCCACTTAGTAGCTTACAGGCCTAAAAAAAGTTTTACTTTTTTTTTTTTTTTTTTTTTTTTTTTACATATCATGGCTTTACAGAAGTCCATATTTGACCTACTGAACATATTTTTGGCAAAAAGGTAAAAAAAAAGGTCACTCATTGACATCCCTTCTGATTCCAATAAGTAGCTAAAAGGTCAACAAAAGGTTTCAATTCTTTTTTCTTTTTTTTCAAACATATTATGACTTTACAAGAAGTCCATATTTGACCTACTGAACATATTTTTAGTCCAAGATTCCATAAACACTAATTTACTATACATACTCATTGAATTCCCTTCTTATTCCCATTACTAGCCAAAGGTTCCACAAAAGGTTTAAAAGTTTGTTTTACATGTTATGGATGTACAGTAGTCTATATTTGACCTTCTGAATATATTCTTGGCCCAAAGGTCAAAAAAGTCACTTATTGACTTCCCTTCTGATTCCAATTAGTAGCTAAAAGGTCCATAGAAGGTTTTATTTTGTTTAATTTTTTTTTTCCATGTTATGGCTGTACAGAAGTCCATATTTGACCTACTGAACAAATTTTTGTCTCAAAGGTCAAAAAGTCACTCATTGACTTTCCTTCTGGTACCGATAAGTAGCTAAAAGGTCTTCAAAAGGTAAAAAAAAAAAAAGTTTTTCTTTTTACATATTATGGCTGTACAAAGTCCATATTTGACCTACTGAACAAATGTTTGTCCCAAAGGTCAAAAAGTCACTCACTCATTGACTTCCCTTCTGATTCCAATAAGTAGCTTACAGGTCTAAAAAAGGTTTGAAATTATTTATTTTTTTTGTTTGTTTTTTTTGTTTACATATTATGGCTGTACAAGAAGTCCATATTTGACCTGCTGAACAATTTTGTGTCCCAAAGGTCAAAAACTCACTCATTGACTTTCCTTCTGGTTCCAATTAGTAGCTAAAAGGTCTACAAAAGGTTTTAATTTATTAATTAATTTATTTTTCTTTATTTTTCTTTATTTATTTATTTTTTTACATATTATGGCTGTACAAGAAGTCCATATTTGACCTACTGAACATGTTTTTGGACTAAGAGTCCATAGACACTAATTCACTATACATACTTGTAGACTTTCCTTCTGATTCCAATAAGTAGCTTACAGGTCTAAAAAAGTGTTAAATTTTTTTTTTTATTATTATTTTTTTTATACATATTATGGCTGTACAAGAAGTCCATATTTGACCTACTGAACAATTTTTTGTCTGAAAGGTCAAAAAGTCACTCATTGACTTTCCTTCTTGTTCCAATAAGTAGCTAAAAGGTCTACAAAAGGTTAAATTTAAAAAAAAATTTTTTTCATATTATGGCTGTACAAGAAGTCCATATTTGACCTACTGAATATGTTTTTGTACTAAGAGTCCATACACAGTAATTCACTATACATACTTATAGACTTCCCTTCTGATTCCAATTACCAGCCAAAAGTCCCACAAAAGGTTTAAAAGTTTGTTTTACATGTTATGGATGTACAGAAGTCTATATTTGACCTTCTGAATATATTCTTGGCCCAAAGGTCTAAAAAGTCACTCATTGACTTCCCTTCTGATTCCAATTAGTAGCTAAAAGGTCCATAGAAGGTTTTATTATTTTTAATTTTTTTTTTTTTTTACATGTTATGGCTGTACAGAAGTCCATATTTGACCTACTGAACAAATTTTTGTCCCAACGGTCAAAAAGTCACTCATTGACTTTCCTTCTGATTCCAATTAGTAGCTAAAAGGTCTACAAAAGGTTTTAATTATTATTATTATTATTATTTTTACATATTATGGCTGTACAGATGTCCATATTTGACCTTCTGAACATATTTTTGGCCCAAAGGTAAAAAAAGGTCACTCATTGTCTTCCCTTCTGATTCCAAAAAGTAGCTTACAGGTCTACAAAAGGTTTTTATTTTGTTATTTTTTATTTTTTTTTACATATTATGACTGTACAGAATTCCATTTTTGACCTACTGAAAATGTTTTTTGCCCAAAGGTAAAAAAAGGTCACTCATTGCCTTCCCTTCTGATTCCACTTAGTAGCTTACAGGTCTACAAAAAGTTTTACATTTTTTTGTATTTTTTTGTTTTTTTACATATTATGGCTTTACAAAAGTCCATATTTGACCTACTGAACAAATTTTTGCATATTATGGCTGTACAGAAGTCCATATTTGACCTTCTTAACAAATTTTTGTCCCAAAGGTCAAAAAGTCACTCATTGACTTTCCTTCTGATTCCAATTAGTAGCTAAAAGGTCTACAAAAGGTTTAAAATTTTTTTTTTTTTTTTTTTTTTTTTTTTTTTTTACATATTAAGGCTGTATGAGAAGTCCATATTTGACCTACTGAACAAGATTTCTTCCCTAAGGTCAAAAAGTCACTCATTGACTATCCTTCTGGTACCAATAAGTAGCGAAAAGGTCTACAAAAGGTTAAAAAAAAAACTTTTTTTTTTTACATATTATGGCTGTACAGAAGTCCATATTTGACCTACTGAACATATTTTTGTCCCAAAGGTCAAAAAGTCACTCATTGACTTTCCTTCTGGTTCCAATTAGTAGCTAAAAGGTCTACAAAAGGTTAAATTTTTTTTTTTTTTTTTTTTTACATAATACGGCTGTACAAGAAGTCCATATTTGACCTACTGAACAAGTTTTTGTCCCTAAGGTCAAAAAGTCAATCATTGACTTTCCTTCTGGTTCCAATTAGTAGCTTAAAGGTCCATAGAAGGTTTTATTTTGTTTAATTTTTTTTCCATGTTATGGCTGTACAGAAGTCCATATTTGACCTACTGAACAAATTTTTGTCCCAAAGGTCAAAAAGTCACTCATTGACTTTCCTTCTGGTACCGATAAGTAGCTAAAAGGTCTTCAAAAGGTAAAAAAAAAAATTGTTTTTCTTTTTACATATTATGGCTGTACAAAGTCCATATTTGACCTACTGAACAAATGTTTGTCCCAAAGGTCAAAAAGTCACTCACTCATTGACTTCCCTTCTGATTCCAATAAGTAGCTTACAGGTCTATAAAAGGTTTGAAATTATTTATTTTGTTTGTTTGTTTTTTTTGTTTACATATTATGGCTGTACAAGAAGTCCATATTTGACCTGCTGAACAATTTTGTGTCCCAAAGGTCAAAAACTCACTCATTGACTTTCCTTCTGGTTCCAATTAGTAGCTAAAAGGTCTACAAAAGGTTTTAATTTTTTAATTTATTTATTTTTATTTATTTTTATTTATTTATTTATTTTTTTACATATTATGGCTGTACAAGAAGTCCATATTTGACCTACTGAACATGTTTTTGGACTAAGAGTCTATAGACACTAATTCACTATACATACTTGTAGACTTTCCTTCTGATTCCAATAAGTAGCTTACAGGTCTAAAAAAGTTTTACATTTTTTTTTTTTCTTTTTTTTTTTTTTTTTTTTTACATATTATGGCTGTACAAGAAGTCCATATTTGACCTACTGAACAATTTTTTGTCCGAAAGGTCAAAAAGTCACTCATTGACTTTCCTTCTTGTTCCAATAAGTAGCTAAAAGGTCTACAAAAGGTTAAATTAAAATTTTTTTTTTTTACATATTATGGCTGTACAAGAAGTCCATATTTGACCTACTGAATATGTTTTTGGACTAAGAGTCCATACACAGTAATTCACTCTACATACTTATAGACTTCCCTTCTGATTCCAATTACCAGCCAAAAGTCCCACAAAAGGTTTAAAAGTTTGTTTTACATGTTATGGATGTACAGAAGTCTATATTTGACCTTCTGAATATATTCTTGGCCCAAAGGTCTAAAAAGTCACTCATTGACTTCCCTTCTGATTCCAATTAGTAGCTAAAAGGTCCATAGAAGGTTTTATTATTTTTAATTTTTTTTTTTTTTTACATGTTATGGCTGTACAGAAGTCCATATTTGACCTACTGAACAAATTTTTGTCCCAACGGTCAAAAAGTCACTCATTGACTTTCCTTCTGATTCCAATTAGTAGCTAAAAGGTCTACAAAAGGTTTTAATTATTATTATTATTATTATTATTACATATTATGGCTGTACAGATGTCCATATTTGACCTTCTGAACATATTTTTGGCCCAAAGGTAAAAAAAGGTCACTCATTGTCTTCCCTTCTGATTCCAAAAAGTAGCTTACAGGTCTACAAAAGGTTTTTATTTTTTATTTTTTTTATTTTTTTTACATATTATGGCTGTACAGAAGTCCATATTTGACCTACTGAACACATTTTTGGTCCAAAGGTCAAAAAAGTAAGTCATTGACTTCCCTTCTGATTCCAATTTGTAGCTAAAAGGTCGCACAAAAGGTTTTATTTTATTTATTTATTTTTTTTTTAAAATATATTATGGCTGTACAGAAGTCCATATTTGACCTTCTGAACAAATTTTTGTCCCAAAGGTCAAAAAGTCACTCATTGACTTTCCTTCTGATTCCAATTAGTAACTAAAAGGTCTACAAAAGGTTTAAAATTTTTTTTTTTTTTTTTACATTTTAAGGCTGTATGAGAAGTCCATATTTGACCTACTGAACAAGTTTTTATCCCTAAGGTCAAAAAGTCACTCATTGACTTTCCTTCTTGTACCAATAAGTAGCGAAAAGGTCTACAAAAGGTAAAAAAAAAAACTTTTTCTTTTTATATATTATGGCTGTACAAGAAGTCCATATTTGACCTACTGAACAAGTTTTTGTCCCAAAGGTCAAAAGTCACTAATTGACTTTCCTTCTGGTTCCAATTAGTAGCTAAAAGGTCTACAAAAGGTTTGATTTTTTTTTTTTTTTTTTTTTACATATTATGGCTGTACAGAAGTCCATATTTGACCTACTGAACAAATTTTTGTCCCAAAGGTCAAAAAGTCACTCATTGACTTTCCTTCTGGTTCCAATTAGTAGCTAAAAGGTCTACAAAAGGTTAAATTTTTTTTTTTTTTTTTTTACATAATACGGCTGTACAAGAAGTCCATATTTGACCTACTGAACAAGTTTTTGTCCCTAAGGTCAAAAAGTCAATCATTGACTTTCCTTCTGGTTCCAATTCGTAGCTAAAAGGTCTACAAAAGGTTTGATTTTTTTTTTTTTTTTTTTTTTTACATATTATGGCTGTACAGAAGTCCATATTTGACCTTCTGAAAATATTTTTGGCCCAAAGGTAAAAAAAGGTCACTCATTGTCTTCCCTTCTGATTCCAAAAAGTAGCTTACAGGTCTACAAAAGGTTTTTTATGTTTTTTTTTTTTTTTTTTTTTTACATATTATGGCTGTACAGAAGTCCATATTTGACCTACTAAACAAATGTTTGGCCCAAAGGTAAAAAAAGGTCACTCATTGCCCTCCCATCTAATTCCACTTAGTAGCTTACAGGCCTAAAAAAAGTTTTACTTTTTTATTATTATTTTTTTTTTTTTTACATATCATGGCTTTACAGAAGTCCATATTTGACCTACTGAACATATTTTTGGCAAAAAGGTAAAAAAAAAGGTCACTCATTGACATCCCTTCTGATTCCAATAAGTAGCTAAAAGGTCAACAAAAGGTTTCAATTCTTTTTTCTTTTTTTTCAAACATATTATGACTTTACAAGAAGTCCATATTTGACCTACTGAAAATATTTTTAGTCCAAGATTCCATAAACACTTATTTACTATACATACTCATTGAATTCCCTTCTTATTCCCATTACTAGCCAAAGGTTCCACAAAAGGTTTAAAAGTTTGTTTTACATGTTATGGATGTACAGAAGTCTAAATTTGACATTCTGAATATATTCTTGGCCCAAAGGTCAAAAAAGTCACTTATTGACTTCCCTTCTGATTCCAATTAGTAGCTAAAAGGTCCATAGAAGGTTTTATTTTGTTTAATTTTTTTTCCATGTTATGGCTGTACAGAAGTCCATATTTGACCTACTGAACAAATTTTTGTCCCAAAGGTCAAAAAGTCACTCATTGACTTTCCTTCTGGTACCGATAAGTAGCTAAAAGGTCTTCAAAAGGTAAAAAAAAAAATTGTTTTTCTTTTTACATATTATGGCTGTACAAAGTCCATATTTGACCTACTGAACAAATGTTTGTCCCAAAGGTCAAAAAGTCACTCACTCATTGACTTCCCTTCTGATTCCAATAAGTAGCTTACAGGTCTAAAAAAGGTTTGAAATTATTTATTTTTTTTGTTTGTTTTTTTTTGTTTACATATTATGGCTGTACAAGAAGTCCATATTTGACCTGCTGAACAATTTTGTGTCCCAAAGGTCAAAAACTCACTCATTGACTTTCCTTCTGGTTCCAATTAGTAGCTAAAAGGTCTACAAAAGGTTTTAATTTATTAATTTATTTATTTTTCTTTATTTATTTATTTTTTTACATATTATGGCTGTACAAGAAGTCCATATTTGACCTACTGAACATGTTTTTGGACTAAGAGTCCATAGACACTAATTCACTATACATACTTGTAGACTTTCCTTCTGATTCCAATAAGT
Organism: Gobio gobio; assembly: GCF_949357685.1. Taxonomy (NCBI): domain Eukaryota; kingdom Metazoa; phylum Chordata; class Actinopteri; order Cypriniformes; family Gobionidae; genus Gobio; species Gobio gobio. The sequence continues at coordinate 14,733,440 of NC_137107.1, read as the reverse complement.
AGCTTACAGGTCTAAAAAAGTTTTAAATTTTTTTAAATTTTTTTTTTTTTAATACATATTATGGCTGTACAAGAAGTCCATACTTGACCTACTGAACAATTTTTTGTCCGAAAGGTCAAAAAGTCACTCATTGACTTTCCTTCTTGTTCCAATAAGTAGCTAAAAGGTCTACAAAAGGTTAAATTAAATTTTTTTTTTTTTACATATTATGGCTGTACAAGAAGTCCATATTTGACCTACTGAATATGTTTTTGGACTAAGAGTCCATACACAGTAATTCACTATACATACTTATAGACTTCCCTTCTGATTCCAATTACCAGCCAAAAGTCCCACAAAAGGTTTAAAAGTTTGTTTTACATGTTATGGATGTACAGAAGTCTATATTTGACCTTCTGAATATATTCTTGGCCCAAAGGTCTAAAAAGTCACTCATTGACTTCCCTTCTGATTCCAATTAGTAGCTAAAAGGTCCATAGAAGGTTTTATTATTTTTAATTTAATTTTTTTTTTACATGTTATGGCTGTAGAGAAGTCCATATTTGACCTACTGAACAAATTTTTGTCCCAACGGTCAAAAAGTCACTCATTGACTTTCCTTCTGATTCCAATTAGTAGCTAAAAGGTCTACAAAAGGTTTACATTTTTTTTTTTTTTTTTTTTTTTTTTACATAATACGGCTGTACAGAAGTCCATATTTGACCTACTGAACAAATTTTTGTCCCAAAGGTCAAAAAGTCACTCACTCATTGACTTCCCTTCTGATTCCAATAAGTAGCTTACAGGTCTAAAAAAGGTTTGAAATTATTTATTTTTTTTGTTTGTTTTTTGTTTGTTTACATATTATGGCTGTACAAGAAGTCCATATTTGACCTGCTGAACAATTTTGTGTCCCAAAGGTCAAAAACTCACTCATTGACTTTCCTTCTGGTTCCAATTAGTAGCTAAAAGGTCTACAAAAGGTTTTAATTTATTAATTTATTTATTTTTATTTGTTTTTATTTATTTATTTATTTTTTTTACATATTATGGCTGTACAAGAAGTCCATATTTGACCTACTGAACATGTTTTTGGACTAAGAGTCCATAGACACTAATTCACTATACATACTTGTAGACTTTCCTTCTGATTCCAATAAGTAGCTTACAGGTCTAAAAAAGTTTTACATTTTTAAAAAAAAAATTTTTTTTTATACATATTATGGCTGTACAAGAAGTCCATACTTGACCTACTGAACAATTTTTTGTCCGAAAGATCAAAAAGTCACTCATTGACTTTCCTTCTTGTTCCAATAAGTAGCTAAAAGGTCTACAAAAGGTTAAATTTAATTTTTTTTTTTTTTTTACATATTATGGCTGTACAAGAAGTCCATATTTGACCTACTGAATATGTTTTTGGACTAAGAGTCCATACACAGTAATTCACTATACATACTTATAGACTTCCCTTCTGATTCCAATTACCAGCCAAAAGTCCCACAAAAGGTTTAAAAGTTTGTTTTACATGTTATGGATGTACAGAAGTCTATATTTGACCTTCTGAATATATTCTTGGCCCAAAGGTCTAAAAAGTCACTCATTGACTTCCCTTCTGATTCCAATTAGTAGCTAAAAGGTCCATAGAAGGTTTTATTATTTTTAATTTAATTTTTTTTTTTACATGTAATGGCTGTAGAGAAGTCCATATTTGACCTACTGAACAAATTTTTGTCCCAACGGTCAAAAAGTCACTCATTGACTTTCCTTCTGATTCCAATTAGTAGCTAAAAGGTCTACAAAAGGTTTACATTTTTTTTTTTTTTTTTTACATAATACGGCTGTACAAGAAGTCCATATTTGACCTACTGAACAAGTTTTTGTCCCTAAGGTCAAAAAGTCAATCATTGACTTTCCTTCTGGTTCCAATTAGTAGCTAAAAGGTCTACAAAAGGTTTGATTTTTTTTTTTTTTTTTTTATTTCTTTACATATTATGGCTGTACAGAAGTCCATATTTGACCTTCTTAACAAATTTTTGTCCCAAAGGTCAAAAAGTCACTCATTGACTTTCCTTCTGATTCCAATTAGTAGCTAAAAGGTCTACAAAAGGTTTAAAAATTTTTTTTTTTTTTTTTTTTTTTTTTTTTTACATATTAAGGCTGTATGAGAAGTCCATATTTGACCTACTGAACAAGTTTTCTTACCTAAGGTCAAAAAGTCACTCATTGACTTTCCTTCTGGTACCAATAAGTAGCGAAAAGGTCTACAAAAGGTTAAAAAAAATTTTTTTCTTTTTACATATTATGGCTGTACAAGAAGTCCATATTTGACCTACTGAACAAGTTTTTGTCCCAAAGGTCAAAAGTCACTCATTGACTTTCCTTCTGGTTCCAATTAGTAGCTAAAAGGTCTACAAAAGGTTTGATTTTTTTTTTTTTTTTTTTTTTTTTTACATATTATGGCTGTACAGAAGTCCATATTTGACCTACTGAACAAATTTTTGTCCCAAAGGTCAAAAAGTCACTCAATGACTTTCCTTCTGGTTCCAATTACTAGCTAAAAGGTCTACAAAAGGTTTAAATTTTTTTTTTTTTTTTTTTTTTTTTTTTTTTTTTACATAATACGGCTGTACAAGAAGTCCATATTTGACCTACTGAACAAGTTTTTGTCCCTAAGGTCAAAAAGTCAATCATTGACTTTCCTTCTGGTTCCAATTAGTAGCTAAAAGGTCTACAAAGGGTTTGATATTTTTTTTTTTTTTTTTTTTTTTACATATTATGGTTGTACAGAAGTCCATATTTGACCTTCTGAAAATATTTTTGGCCCAAAGGTAAAAAAAGGTCACTCATTGTCTTCCCTTCTGATTCCAAAAAGTAGCTTACAGGTCTACAAAAGGTTTTTTATGTTTTTTTATTTATTTTTTTACATATTATGGCTGTACAGAAGTCCATATTTGACCTACTAAACAAATGTTTGGCCCAAAGGTAAAAAAAAGGTCACTCATTGCCCTCCCATCTAATTCCACTTAGTAGCTTACAGGCCTAAAAAAAGTTTTACTTTTTTTTTTTTTTTTTTTTTTTTACATATCATGGCTTTACAGAAGTCCATATTTGACCTACTGAACATATTTTTAGTCCAAGATTCCATAAACACTAATTTACTATACATACTCATTGAATTCCCTTCTTATTCCCATTACTAGCCAAAGGTTCCACAAAAGGTTTAAAAGTTTGTTTTACATGTTATGGATGTACAGAAGTCTATATTTGACCTTCTGAATATATTCTTGGCCCAAAGGTCAAAAAAGTCACTTATTGACTTCCCTTCTGATTCCAATTAGTAGCTAAAAGGTCCATAGAAGGTTTTATTTTGTTTAATTTTTTTTTTCCATGTTATGGCTGTACAGAAGTCCATATTTGACCTACTGAACAAATTTTTGTCCCAAAGGTCAAAAAGTCACTCATTGACTTTCCTTCTGGTACCGATAAGTAGCTAAAAGGTCTTCAAAAGGTAAAAAAATTGTTTTTCTTTTTACATATTATGGCTGTACAAAGTCCATATTTGACCTACTGAACAAATTTTTGTCCCAAAGGTCAAAAAGTCACTCACTCATTGACTTCCTTTCTGATTCCAATAAGTAGCTTACAGGTCTAAAAAAGGTTTGAAATTATTTATTTATTTTTTTTGTTTGTTTTTTGTTTGTTTACATATTATGGCTGTACAAGAAGTCCATATTTGACCTGCTGAACAATTTTGTGTCCCAAAGGTCAAAAACTCACTCATTGACTTTCCTTCTGGTTCCAATTAGTAGCTAAAAGGTCTACAAAAGGTTTTATTTTATTAATTTATTTATTTTTATTTGTTTTTATTTTTTTTTTTTTTTTTTTTACATATTATGGCTGTACAAGAAGTCCATATTTGACCTACTGAACATGTTTTTGGACTAAGAGTCCATAGACACTAATTCACTATACATACTTGTAGACTTTCCTTCTGATTCCAATAAGTAGCTTACAGGTCTAAAAAAGTTTTAAATTTTTTATTTTTATTTTTTATACATATTATGGCTGTACAAGAAGTCCATACTTGACCTACTGAACAATTTTTTGTCCGAAAGGTCAAAAAGTCACTCATTGACTTTCCTTCTTGTTCCAATAAGTAGCTAAAAGGTCTACAAAAGGTTAAATTAAAATTTTTTTTTTTTTACATATTATGGCTGTACAAGAAGTCCATATTTGACCTACTGAATATGTTTTTGGACTAAGAGTCCATACACAGTAATTCACTATACATACTTATAGACTTCCCTTCTGATTCCAATTACCAGCCAAAAGTCCCACAAAAGGTTTAAAAGTTTGTTTTACATGTTATGGATGTACAGAAGTCTATATTTGACCTTCTGAATATATTCTTGGCCCAAAGGTCTAAAAAGTCACTCATTGACTTCCCTTCTGATTCCAATTAGTAGCTAAAAGGTCCATAGAAGGTTTTATTATTTTTAATTTTTTTTTTTTTTTACATGTTATGGCTGTACAGAAGTCCATATTTGACCTACTGAACAAATTTTTGTCCCAACGGTCAAAAAGTCACTCATTGACTTTCCTTCTGATTCCAATTAGTAGCTTACAGGTCTACAAAAGGTTTTTATTATTATTATTATTATTATTATTACATATTATGGCTGTACAGATGTCCATATTTGACCTTCTGAACATATTTTTGGCCCAAAGGTAAAAAAAGGTCACTCATTGTCTTCCCTTCTGATTCCAAAAAGTAGCTTACAGGTCTACAAAAGGTTTTTATTTTTTATTTTTTTTATTTTTTTTACATATTATGGCTGTACAGAAGTCCATATTTGACCTACTGAACACATTTTTGGTCCAAAGGTCAAAAAAGTAAGTCATTGACTTCCCTTCTGATTCCAATTTGTAGCTAAAAGGTCGCACAAAAGGTTTTATTTTATTTATTTATTTATTTTTTTAAATATATTATGGCTGTACAGAAGTCCATATTTGACCTTCTGAACAAATTTTTGTCCCAAAGGTCAAAAAGTCACTCATTGACTTTCCTTCTGATTCCAATTAGTAACTAAAAGGTCTACAAAAGGTTTAAAATTATTTTTTTTTTTTTTTACATTTTAAGGCTGTATGAGAAGTCCATATTTGACCTACTGAACAAGTTTTTATCCCTAAGGTCAAAAAGTCACTCATTGACTTTCCTTCTTGTACCAATAAGTAGCGAAAAGGTCTACAAAAGGTAAAAAAAAAAACTTTTTCTTTTTATATATTATGGCTGTACAAGAAGTCCATATTTGACCTACTGAACAAGTTTTTGTCCCAAAGGTCAAAAGTCACTCATTGACTTTCCTTCTGGTTCCAATTAGTAGCTAAAAGGTCTACAAAAGGTTTGATTTTTTTTTTTTTTTTTTTTACATATTATGGCTGTACAGAAGTCCATATTTGACCTACTGAACAAATTTTTGTCCCAAAGGTCAAAAAGTCACTCATTGACTTTCCTTCTGGTTCCAATTAGTAGCTAAAAGGTCTACAAAAGGTTAATTTTTTTTTTTTTTTTTTTTTTACATAATACGGCTGTACAAGAAGTCCATATTTGACCTACTGAACAAGTTTTTGTCCCTAAGGTCAAAAAGTCAATCATTGACTTTCCTTCTGGTTCCAATTCGTAGCTAAAAGGTCTACAAAAGGTTTGATTTTTTTTTTTTTTTTTTTTTTTTTTACATATTATGGCTGTACAGAAGTCCATATTTGACCTTCTGAAAATATTTTTGGCCCAAAGGTAAAAAAAGGTCACTCATTGTCTTCCCTTCTGATTCCAAAAAGTAGCTTACAGGTCTACAAAAGGTTTTTTATGGTTTTTTTTTTTTTTTTTTTTTACATATTATGGCTGTACAGAAGTCCATATTTGACCTACTAAACAAATGTTTGGCCCAAAGGTAAAAAAAGGTCACTCATTGCCCTCCCATCTAATTCCACTTAGTAGCTTACAGGCCTAAAAAAAGTTTTACTTTTTATTTATTTATTTATTTATTTTACATATAATGGCTTTACAGAAGTCCATATTTGACCTACTGAACATATGTTTGGCAAAAAGGTAAAAAAAAAGGTCACTCATTGACATCCCTTCTGATTCCAATAAGTAGCTAAAAGGTCAACAAAAGGTTTCAATTCTTTTTTCTTTTTTTTCAAACATATTATGACTTTACAAGAAGTCCATATTTGACCTACTGAACATATGTTTAGTCCAAGATTCCATAAACACTAATTTACTATACATACTCATTGAATTCCCTTCTTATTCCCATTACTAGCCAAAGGTTCCACAAAAGGTTTAAAAGTTTGTTTTACATGTTATGGATGTACAGAAGTCTATATTTGACCTTCTGAATATATTCTTGGCCCAAAGGTCAAAAAAGTCACTTATTGACTTCCCTTCTGATTCCAATTAGTAGCTAAAAGGTCCATAGAAGGTTTTATTTTGTTTAATTTTTTTTTTCCATGTTATGGCTGTACAGAAGTCCATATTTGACCTACTGAACAAATTTTTGTCCCAAAGGTCAAAAAGTCACTCACTCATTGACTTCCCTTCTGATTCCAATAAGTAGCTTACAGGTCTAAAAAATGTTTGAAATTATTTATTTTTTTTGTTTGTTTTTTGTTTGTTTACATATTATGGCTGTACAAGAAGTCCATATTTGACCTGCTGAACAATTTTGTGTCCCAAAGGTCAAAAACTCACTCATTGACTTTCCTTCTGGTTCCAATTAGTAGCTAAAAGGTCTACAAAAGGTTTTAATTTATTAATTTATTTATTTTTTATTTTTTTTTTTTTTTTTTACATATTATGGCTGTACAAGAAGTCCATATTTGACCTACTGAACATGTTTTTGGACTAAGAGTCCATAGACACTAATTCACTATACATACTTGTAGACTTTCCTTCTGATTCCAATAAGTAGCTTACAGGTCTAAAAAAGTTTTACATTTTTAAAAAAAAAATTTTTTTTTATACATATTATGGCTGTACAAGAAGTCCATACTTGACCTACTGAACAATTTTTTGTCCGAAAGGTCAAAAAGTCACTCATTGACTTTCCTTCTTGTTCCAATAAGTAGCTAAAAGGTCCATAGAAGGTTTTATTTTGTTTAATTTTTTTTTTCCATGTTATGGCTGTACAGAAGTCCATATTTGACCTACTGAACAAATTTTTGTCCCAAAGGTCAAAAAGTCACTCATTGACTTTCCTTCTGGTACCGATAAGTAGCTAAAAGGTCTTCAAAAGGTAAAAAAAAAAATTGTTTTTCTTTTTACATATTATGGCTGTACAAAGTCCATATTTGACCTACTGAACAAATGTTTGTCCCAAAGGTCAAAAAGTCACTCACTCATTGACTTCCCTTCTGATTCCAATAAGTAGCTTACAGGTCTAAAAAAGGTTTGAAATTATTTATTTTTTTTGTTTGTTTTTTTTTGTTTACATATTATGGCTGTACAAGAAGTCCATATTTGACCTGCTGAACAATTTTGTGTCCCAAAGGTCAAAAACTCACTCATTGACTTTCCTTCTGGTTCCAATTAGTAGCTAAAAGGTCTACAAAAGGTTTTAATTTATTAATTTATTTATTTTTATTTATTTTTTTTTTATTTTTTATTTTTTTACATATTATGGCTGTACAAGAAGTCCATATTTGACCTACTGAACATGTTTTTGGACTAAGAGTCCATAGACACTAATTCACTATACATACTTGTAGACTTTCCTTCTGATTCCAATAAGTAGCTTACAGGTCTAAAAAAGTTTTAAATTTTTTTTAAATTTTTTTTTTTTTATACATATTATGGCTGTACAAGAAGTCCATACTTGACCTACTGAACAATTTTTTGTCCGAAAGGTCAAAAAGTCACTCATTGACTTTCCTTCTTGTTCCAATAAGTAGCTAAAAGGTCTACAAAAGGTTAAATTAAATTTTTTTTTTTTTTTACATATTATGGCTGTACAAGAAGTCCATATTTGACCTACTGAATATGTTTTTGGACTAAGAGTCCATACACAGTAATTCACTATACATACTTATAGACTTCCCTTCTGATTCCAATTACCAGCCAAAAGTCCCACAAAAGGTTTAAAAGTTTGTTTTACATGTTATGGATGTACAGAAGTCTATATTTGACCTTCTGAATATATTCTTGGCCCAAAGGTCTAAAAAGTCACTCATTGACTTCCCTTCTGATTCCAATTAGTAGCTAAAAGGTCCATAGAAGGTTTTATTATTTTTAATTTAAATTTTTTTTTACATGTTATGGCTGTAGAGAAGTCCATATTTGACCTACTGAACAAATTTTTGTCCCAACGGTCAAAAAGTCACTCATTGACTTTCCTTCTGATTCCAATTAGTAGCTAAAAGGTCTACAAAAGGTTAACATTTTTTTTTTTTTTTTTTTTTTTTTTACATAATACGGCTGTACAAGAAGTCCATATTTGACCTACTGAACAAGTTTTTGTCCCTAAGGTCAAAAAGTCAATCATTGACTTTCCTTCTGGTTCCAATTAGTAGCTAAAAGGTCTACAAAAGGTTTGATTATTTTTTTTTTTTTTTTTTTTTTACATATTATGGCTGTACAGAAGTCCATATTTGACCTTCTGAAAATATTTTTGGCCCAAAGGTAAAAAAAGGTCACTCATTGTCTTCCCTTCTGATTCCAAAAAGTAGCTTACAGGTCTACAAAAGGTTTTTTATGTTTTTTTATTTATTTTTTTACATATTATGGCTGTACAGAAGTCCATATTTGACCTACTAAACAAATGTTTGGCCCAAAGGTAAAAAAAGGTCACTCATTGCCCTCCCATCTAATTCCACTTAGTAGCTTACAGGCCTAAAAAAAGTTTTACTTTTTATTTATTTATTTATTTATTTATTTTACATATAATGGCTTTACAGAAGTCCATATTTGACCTACTGAACATATTTTTGGCAAAAAGGTAAAAAAAAAGGTCACTCATTGACATCCCTTCTGATTCCAATAAGTAGCTAAAAGGTCAACAAAAGGTTTCAATTCTTTTTTCTTTTTTTTCAAACATATTATGACTTTACAAGAAGTCCATATTTGACCTACTGAACATATGTTTAGTCCAAGATTCCATAAACACTAATTTACTATACATACTCATTGAATTCCCTTCTTATTCCCATTACTAGCCAAAGGTTCCACAAAAGGTTTAAAAGTTTGTTTTACATGTTATGGATGTACAGAAGTCTATATTTGACCTTCTGAATATATTCTTGGCCCAAAGGTCAAAAAAGTCACTTATTGACTTCCCTTCTGATTCCAATTAGTAGCTAAAAGGTCCATAGAAGGTTTTATTTTGTTTAATTTTTTTTTTCCATGTTATGGCTGTACAGAAGTCCATATTTGACCTACTGAACAAATTTTTGTCCCAAAGGTCAAAAAGTCACTCACTCATTGACTTCCCTTCTGATTCCAATAAGTAGCTTACAGGTCTAAAAAAGGTTTGAAATTATTTATTTTTTTTGTTTGTTTTTTGTTTGTTTACATATTATGGCTGTACAAGAAGTCCATATTTGACCTGCTGAACAATTTTGTGTCCCAAAGGTCAAAAACTCACTCATTGACTTTCCTTCTGGTTCCAATTAGTAGCTAAAAGGTCTACAAAAGGTTTTAATTTATTAATTTATTTATTTTTATTTGTTTTTATTTATTTTTTTATTTTTTTTACATATTATGGCTGTACAAGAAGTCCATATTTGACCTACTGAACATGTTTTTGGACTAAGAGTCCATAGACACTAATTCACTATACATACTTGTAGACTTTCCTTCTGATTCCAATAAGTAGCTTACAGGTCTAAAAAAGTTTTACATTTTTTAAAAAACAATTTTTTTTTATACATATTATGGCTGTACAAGAAGTCCATACTTGACCTACTGAACAATTTTTTGTCCGAAAGGTCAAAAAGTCACTCATTGACTTTCCTTCTTGTTCCAATAAGTAGCTAAAAGGTCTACAAAAGGTTAAATTTAATTTTTTTTTTTTTTTTTACATATTATGGCTGTACAAGAAGTCCATATTTGACCTACTGAATATGTTTTTGGACTAAGAGTCCATACACAGTAATTCACTATACATACTTATAGACTTCCCTTCTGATTCCAATTACCAGCCAAAAGTCCTACAAAAGGTTTAAAAGTTTGTTTTACATGTTATGGATGTACAGAAGTCTATATTTGACCTTCTGAATATATTCTTGGCCCAAAGGTCTAAAAAGTCACTCATTGACTTCCCTTCTGATTCCAATTAGTAGCTAAAAGGTCCATAGAAGGTTTTATTATTTTTAATTTAATTTTTTTTTACATGTTATGGCTGTACAGAAGTCCATATTTGACCTACTGAACAAATTTTTGTCCCAACGGTCAAAAAGTCACTCGTTGACTTTCCTTCTGATTCCAATTAGTAGCTAAAAGGTCTACAAAAGGTTTTAATTATTATTATTATTATTATTTTTACATATTATGGCTGTACAGATGTCCATATTTGACCTTCTGAACATATTTTTGGCCCAAAGGTAAAAAAAGGTCACTCATTGTCTTCCCTTCTGATTCCAAAAAGTAGCTTACAGGTCTACAAAAGGTTTTTATTTTTTTATTTTTTATTTTTTTTACATATTATGGCTGTACAGAATTCCATTTTTGACCTACTGAAAATGTTTTTTGCCCAAAGGTAAAAAAAAGGTCACTCATTGCCTTCCCTTCTGATTCCACTTAGTAGCTTACAGGTCTACAAAAAGTTTTACATTTTTTTTTATTTTTTTTGTTTTTTTACATATTATGGCTTTACAGAAGTCCATATTTGACCTACTGAACAAATTTTTGGCCCAAAGGTCAAAAAAGTAAGTCATTGACTTCCCTTCTGATTCCAATTTGTAGCTAAAAGGTCGCACAAAAGGTTTTATTTTTTATTTTTTTTTTTTTTTTTTTACATATTATGGCTGTACAGAAGTCCATATTTGACCTTCTTAACAAATTTTTGTCCCAAAGGTCAAAAAGTCACTCATTGACTTTCCTTCTGATTCCAATTAGTAGCTAAAAGGTCTACAAAAGGTTTAAAATTTTTTTTTTTTTTTTTTTTTTTTTTTTTTTCCATATTAAGGCTGTATGAGAAGTCCATATTTGACCTACTGAACAAGTTTTCTTACCTAAGGTCAAAAAGTCACTCATTGACTTTCCTTCTGGTACCAATAAGTAGCGAAAAGGTCTACAAAAGGTTAAAAAAAATTTTTTTCTTTTTACATATTATGGCTGTACAAGAAGTCCATATTTGACCTACTAAACAAGTTTTTGTCCCAAAGGTCAAAAGTCACTCATTGACTTTCCTTCTGGTTCCAATTAGTAGCTAAAAGGTCTACAAAAGGTTTGATTTTTTTTTTTTTTTTTTTTTTTTTACATATTATGGCTGTACAGAAGTCCATATTTGACCTACTGAACAAATTTTTGTCCCAAAGGTCAAAAAGTCACTCAATGACTTTCCTTCTGGTTCCAATTACTAGCTAAAAGGTCTACAAAAGGTTTAAATTTTTTTTTTTTTTTTTTTTTTTTTTTTTTTTTACATAATACGGCTGTACAAGAAGTCCATATTTGACCTACTGAACAAGTTTTTGTCCCTAAGGTCAAAAAGTCAATCATTGACTTTCCTTCTGGTTCCAATTAGTAGCTAAAAGGTCTACAAAGGGTTTGATATTTTTTTTTTTTTTTTTTTTTTTTACATATTATGGTTGTACAGAAGTCCATATTTGACCTTCTGAAAATATTTTTGGCCCAAAGGTAAAAAAAGGTCACTCATTGTCTTCCCTTCTGATTCCAAAAAGTAGCTTACAGGTCTACAAAAGGTTTTTTATGTTTTTTTATTTATTTTTTTACATATTATGGCTGTACAGAAGTCCATATTTGACCTACTAAACAAATGTTTGGCCCAAAGGTAAAAAAAAGGTCACTCATTGCCCTCCCATCTAATTCCACTTAGTAGCTTACAGGCCTAAAAAAAGTTTTACTTTTTTTTTTTTTTTTTTTTTTTTACATATCATGGCTTTACAGAAGTCCATATTTGACCTACTGAACATATTTTTGGCAAAAAGGTAAAAAAAAAAGGTCACTCATTGACATCCCTTCTGATTCCAATAAGTAGCTAAAAGGTCAACAAAAGGTTTCAATTCTTTTTTCTTTTTTTTCAAACATATTATGACTTTACAAGAAGTCATATTTGACCTACTGAACATATTTTTAGTCCAAGATTCCATAAACACTAATTTACTATACATACTCATTGAATTCCCTTCTTATTCCCATTACTAGCCAAAGGTTCCACAAAAGGTTTAAAAGTTTGTTTTACATGTTATGGATGTACAGAAGTCTATATTTGACCTTCTGAATATATTCTTGGCCCAAAGGTCAAAAAAGTCACTTATTGACTTCCCTTCTGATTCCAATTAGTAGCTAAAAGGTCCATAGAAGGTTTTATTTTGTTTAATTTTTTTTTTCCATGTTATGGCTGTACAGAAGTCCATATTTGACCTACTGAACAAATTTTTGTCCCAAAGGTCAAAAAGTCACTCATTGACTTTCCTTCTGGTACCGATAAGTAGCTAAAAGGTCTTCAAAAGGTAAAAAAATTGTTTTTCTTTTTACATATTATGGCTGTACAAAGTCCATATTTGACCTACTGAACAAATTTTTGTCCCAAAGGTCAAAAAGTCACTCACTCATTGACTTCCTTTCTGATTCCAATAAGTAGCTTACAGGTCTAAAAAAGGTTTGAAATTATTTATTTTTTTTGTTTGTTTTTTGTTTGTTTACATATTATGGCTGTACAAGAAGTCCATATTTGACCTGCTGAACAATTTTGTGTCCCAAAGGTCAAAAACTCACTCATTGACTTTCCTTCTGGTTCCAATTAGTAGCTAAAAGGTCTACAAAAGGTTTTATTTTATTAATTTATTTATTTTTATTTGTTTTTATTTTTTTTTTATTTTTTTTTACATATTATGGCTGTACAAGAAGTCCATATTTGACCTACTGAACATGTTTTTGGACTAAGAGTCCATAGACACTAATTCACTATACATACTTGTAGACTTTCCTTCTGATTCCAATAAGTAGCTTACAGGTCTAAAAAAGTTTTAAATTTTTTATTTTTATTTTTTATACATATTATGGCTGTACAAGAAGTCCATACTTGACCTACTGAACAATTTTTTGTCCGAAAGGTCAAAAAGTCACTCATTGACTTTCCTTCTTGTTCCAATAAGTAGCTAAAAGGTCTACAAAAGGTTAAATTAAAAAAAATTTTTTTTTACATATTATGGCTGTACAAGAAGTCCATATTTGACCTACTGAATATGTTTTTGGACTAAGAGTCCATACACAGTAATTCACTATACATACTTATAGACTTCCCTTCTGATTCCAATTACCAGCCAAAAGTCCCACAAAAGGTTTAAAAGTTTGTTTTACATGTTATGGATGTACAGAAGTCTATATTTGACCTTCTGAATATATTCTTGGCCCAAAGGTCTAAAAAGTCACTCATTGACTTCCCTTCTGATTCCAATTAGTAGCTAAAAGGTCCATAGAAGGTTTTATTATTTTTAATTTTTTTTTTTTTTTACATGTTATGGCTGTACAGAAGTCCATATTTGACCTACTGAACAAATTTTTGTCCCAACGGTCAAAAAGTCACTCATTGACTTTCCTTCTGATTCCAATTAGTAGCTAAAAGGTCTACAAAAGGTTTTAATTATTATTATTATTATTATTATTACATATTATGGCTGTACAGATGTCCATATTTGACCTTCTGAACATATTTTTGGCCCAAAGGTAAAAAAAGGTCACTCATTGTCTTCCCTTCTGATTCCAAAAAGTAGCTTACAGGTCTACAAAAGGTTTTTATTTTTTATTTTTTTTATTTTTTTTACATATTATGGCTGTACAGAAGTCCATATTTGACCTACTGAACACATTTTTGGTCCAAAGGTCAAAAAAGTAAGTCATTGACTTCCCTTCTGATTCCAATTTGTAGCTAAAAGGTCGCACAAAAGGTTTTATTTTATTTATTTATTTTTTTTAAAAAATATATTATGGCTGTACAGAAGTCCATATTTGACCTTCTGAACAAATTTTTGTCCCAAAGGTCAAAAAGTCACTCATTGACTTTCCTTCTGATTCCAATTAGTAACTAAAAGGTCTACAAAAGGTTTAAAATTTTTTTTTTTTTTTTTACATTTTAAGGCTGTATGAGAAGTCCATATTTGACCTACTGAACAAGTTTTTATCCCTAAGGTCAAAAAGTCACTCATTGACTTTCCTTCTTGTACCAATAAGTAGCGAAAAGGTCTACAAAAGGTAAAAAAAAAAACTTTTTCTTTTTATATATTATGGCTGTACAAGAAGTCCATATTTGACCTACTGAACAAGTTTTTGTCCCAAAGGTCAAAAGTCACTCATTGACTTTCCTTCTGGTTCCAATTAGTAGCTAAAAGGTCTACAAAAGGTTTGATTTTTTTTTTTTTTTTTTTTACATATTATGGCTGTACAGAGGTCCATATTTGACCTACTGAACAAATTTTTGTCCCAAAGGTCAAAAAGTCACTCATTGACTTTCCTTCTGGTTCCAATTAGTAGCTAAAAGGTCTACAAAAGGTTAAATTTTTTTTTTTTTTTTTTTTACATAATACGGCTGTACAAGAAGTCCATATTTGACCTACTGAACAAGTTTTTGTCCCTAAGGTCAAAAAGTCAATCATTGACTTTCCTTCTGGTTCCAATTCGTAGCTAAAAGGTCTACAAAAGGTTTGATTTTTTTTTTTTTTTTTTTTTTTTTTTACATATTATGGCTGTACAGAAGTCCATATTTGACCTTCTGAAAATATTTTTGGCCCAAAGGTAAAAAAAGGTCACTCATTGTCTTCCCTTCTGATTCCAAAAAGTAGCTTACAGGTCTACAAAAGGTTTTTTATGTTTTTTTTTTTTTTTTTTTTTTACATATTATGGCTGTACAGAAGTCCATATTTGACCTACTAAACAAATGTTTGGCCCAAAGGTAAAAAAAGGTCACTCATTGCCCTCCCATCTAATTCCACTTAGTAGCTTACAGGCCTAAAAAAGTTTTACTTTTTTATTATTATTATTTTTTTTTTTACATATCATGGCTTTACAGAAGTCCATATTTGACCTACTGAACATATTTTTGGCAAAAAGGTAAAAAAAAAAGGTCACTCATTGACATCCCTTCTGATTCCAATAAGTAGCTAAAAGGTCAACAAAAGGTTTCAATTCTTTTTTCTTTTTTTTCAAACATATTATGACTTTACAAGAAGTCCATATTTGACCTACTGAAAATATTTTTAGTCCAAGATTCCATAAACACTAATTTACTATACATACTCATTGAATTCCCTTCTTATTCCCATTACTAGCCAAAGGTTCCACAAAAGGTTTAAAAGTTTGTTTTACATGTTATGGATGTACAGAAGTCTAAATTTGACATTCTGAATATATTCTTGGCCCAAAGGTAAAAAAAGTCACTTATTGACTTCCCTTCTGATTCCAATTAGTAGCTAAAAGGTCCATAGAAGGTTTTATTTTGTTTAATTTTTTTTCCATGTTATGGCTGTACAGAAGTCCATATTTGACCTACTGAACAAATTTTTGTCCCAAAGGTCAAAAAGTCACTCATTGACTTTCCTTCTGGTACCGATAAGTAGCTAAAAGGTCTTCAAAAGGTAAAAAAAAAAATTGTTTTTCTTTTTACATATTATGGCTGTACAAAGTCCATATTTGACCTACTGAACAAATGTTTGTCCCAAAGGTCAAAAAGTCACTCACTCATTGACTTCCCTTCTGATTCCAATAAGTAGCTTACAGGTCTAAAAAAGGTTTGAAATTATTTATTTTTTTTGTTTGTTTTTTTTTGTTTACATATTATGGCTGTACAAGAAGTCCATATTTGACCTGCTGAACAATTTTGTGTCCCAAAGGTCAAAAACTCACTCATTGACTTTCCTTCTGGTTCCAATTAGTAGCTAAAAGGTCTACAAAAGGTTTTAATTTATTAATTTATTTATTTTTATTTATTTTTATTTATTTATTTATTTTTTTACATATTATGGCTGTACAAGAAGTCCATATTTGACCTACTGAACATGTTTTTGGACTAAGAGTCCATAGACACTAATTCACTATACATACTTGTAGACTTTCCTTCTGATTCCAATAAGTAGCTTACAGGTCTAAAAAAGTTTTAAATTTTTTTTAAATTTTTTTTTTTTTATATACATATTATGGCTGTACAAGAAGTCCATACTTGACCTACTGAACAATTTTTTGTCCGAAAGGTCAAAAAGTCACTCATTGACTTTCCTTCTTGTTCCAATAAGTAGCTAAAAGGTCTACAAAAGGTTAAATTAAATTTTTTTTTTTTTTACATATTATGGCTGTACAAGAAGTCCTTATTTGACCTACTGAATATGTTTTTGGACTAAGAGTCCATACACAGTAATTCACTATACATACTTATAGACTTCCCTTCTGATTCCAATTACCAGCCAAAAGTCCCACAAAAGGTTTAAAAGTTTGTTTTACATGTTATGGATGTACAGAAGTCTATATTTGACCTTCTGAATATATTCTTGGCCCAAAGGTCTAAAAAGTCACTCATTGACTTCCCTTCTGATTCCAATTAGTAGCTAAAAGGTCCATAGAAGGTTTTATTATTTTTAATTTAAATTTTTTTTTTACATGTTATGGCTGTAGAGAAGTCCATATTTGACCTACTGAACAAATTTTTGTCCCAACGGTCAAAAAGTCACTCATTGACTTTCCTTCTGATTCCAATTAGTAGCTAAAAGGTCTACAAAAGGTTTACATTTTTTTTTTTTTTTTTTTTTTTTTTACATAATACGGCTGTACAAGAAGTCCATATTTGACCTACTGAACAAGTTTTTGTCCCTAAGGTCAAAAAGTCAATCATTGACTTTCCTTCTGGTTCCAATTAGTAGCTAAAAGGTCTACAAAAGGTTTGATTATTTTATTTTATTTTATTTTTTACATATTATGGCTGTACAGAAGTCCATATTTGACCTTCTGAAAATATTTTTGGCCCAAAGGTAAAAAAAGGTCACTCATTGTCTTCCCTTCTGATTCCAAAAAGTAGCTTACAGGTCTACAAAAGGTTTTTTATGTTTTTTTATTTATTTTTTTACATATTATGGCTGTACAGAAGTCCATATTTGACCTACTAAACAAATGTTTGGCCCAAAGGTAAAAAAAGGTCACTCATTGCCCTCCCATCTAATTCCACTTAGTAGCTTACAGGCCTAAAAAAAGTTTTACTTTTTATTTATTTATTTATTTATTTATTTTACATATAATGGCTTTACAGAAGTCCATATTTGACCTACTGAACATATTTTTGGCAAAAAGGTAAAAAAAAAGGTCACTCATTGACATCCCTTCTGATTCCAATAAGTAGCTAAAAGGTCAACAAAAGGTTTCAATTCTTTTTTCTTTTTTTTCAAACATATTATGACTTTACAAGAAGTCCATATTTGACCTACTGAACATATGTTTAGTCCAAGATTCCATAAACACTAATTTACTATACATACTCATTGAATTCCCTTCTTATTCCCATTACTAGCCAAAGGTTCCACAAAAGGTTTAAAAGTTTGTTTTACATGTTATGGATGTACAGAAGTCTATATTTGACCTTCTGAATATATTCTTGGCCCAAAGGTCAAAAAAGTCACTTATTGACTTCCCTTCTGATTCCAATTAGTAGCTAAAAGGTCCAT
Source organism: Gobio gobio (assembly GCF_949357685.1). Classification (NCBI taxonomy): domain Eukaryota; kingdom Metazoa; phylum Chordata; class Actinopteri; order Cypriniformes; family Gobionidae; genus Gobio; species Gobio gobio. The sequence goes on along the minus strand of NC_137107.1, from coordinate 14,715,581 downwards.
AGAAGGTTTTATTTTGTTTAATTTTTTTTTTCCATGTTATGGCTGTACAGAAGTCCATATTTGACCTACTGAACAAATTTTTGTCCCAAAGGTCAAAAAGTCACTCACTCATTGACTTCCCTTCTGATTCCAATAAGTAGCTTACAGGTCTAAAAAAGGTTTGAAATTATTTATTTTTTTTGTTTGTTTTTTGTTTGTTTACATATTATGGCTGTACAAGAAGTCCATATTTGACCTGCTGAACAATTTTGTGTCCCAAAGGTCAAAAACTCACTCATTGACTTTCCTTCTGGTTCCAATTAGTAGCTAAAAGGTCTACAAAAGGTTTTAATTTATTAATTTATTTATTTTTATTTGTTTTTATTTATTTATTTATTTTTTTTACATATTATGGCTGTACAAGAAGTCCATATTTGACCTACTGAACATGTTTTTGGACTAAGAGTCCATAGACACTAATTCACTATACATACTTGTAGACTTTCCTTCTGATTCCAATAAGTAGCTTACAGGTCTAAAAAAGTTTTACATTTTTAAATTTTTTTTTTTTTTTTTATACATATTATGGCTGTACAAGAAGTCCATACTTGACCTACTGAACAATTTTTTGTCCGAAAGGTCAAAAAGTCACTCATTGACTTTCCTTCTTGTTCCAATAAGTAGCTAAAAGGTCTACAAAAGGTTAAATTTAATTTTTTTTTTTTTTTTACATATTATGGCTGTACAAGAAGTCCATATTTGACCTACTGAATATGTTTTTGGACTAAGAGTCCATACACAGTAATTCACTATACATACTTATAGACTTCCCTTCTGATTCCAATTACCAGCCAAAAGTCCCACAAAAGGTTTAAAAGTTTGTTTTACATGTTATGGATGTACAGAAGTCTATATTTGACCTTCTGAATATATTCTTGGCCCAAAGGTCTAAAAAGTCACTCATTGACTTCCCTTCTGATTCCAATTAGTAGCTAAAAGGTCCATAGAAGGTTTTATTATTTTTAATTTAATTTTTTTTTTTACATGTAATGGCTGTAGAGAAGTCCATATTTGACCTACTGAACAAATTTTTGTCCCAACGGTCAAAAAGTCACTCATTGACTTTCCTTCTGATTCCAATTAGTAGCTAAAAGGTCTACAAAAGGTTTACATTTTTTTTTTTTTTTTTTACATAATACGGCTGTACAAGAAGTCCATATTTGACCTACTGAACAAGTTTTTGTCCCTAAGGTCAAAAAGTCAATCATTGACTTTCCTTCTGGTTCCAATTAGTAGCTAAAAGGTCTACAAAAGGTTTGATTTTTTTTTAATTTTTTTTATTTTTTTACATATTATGGCTGTACAGAAGTCCATATTTGACCTTCTGAAAATATTTTTGGCCCAAAGGTAAAAAAAGGTCACTCATTGTCTTCCCTTCTGATTCCAAAAAGTAGCTTACAGGTCTACAAAAGGTTTTTTATGTTTTTTTATTTATTTTTTTACATATTATGGCTGTACAGAAGTCCATATTTGACCTACTAAACAAATGTTTGGCCCAAAGGTAAAAAAAGGTCACTCATTGCCCTCCCATCTAATTCCACTTAGTAGCTTACATGCCTAAAAAAAGTTTTACTTTTTATTTATTTATTTATTTATTTTACATATAATGGCTTTACAGAAGTCCTTTTTTGACCTACTGAACATATTTTTGGCAAAAAGGTAAAAAAAAAAGGTCACTCATTGACATCCCTTCTGATTCCAATAAGTAGCTAAAAGGTCAACAAAAGGTTTCAATTCTTTTTTCTTTTTTTTCAAACATATTATGACTTTACAAGAAGTCCATATTTGACCTACTGAACATATTTTTAGTCCAAGATTCCATAAACACTAATTTACTATACATACTCATTGAATTCCCTTCTTATTCCCATTACTAGCCAAAGGTTCCACAAAAGGTTTAAAAGTTTGTTTTACATGTTATGGATGTACAGAAGTCTATATTTGACCTTCTGAATATATTCTTGGCCCAAAGGTCAAAAAAGTCACTTATTGACTTCCCTTCTGATTCCAATTAGTAGCTAAAAGGTCCATAGAAGGTTTTATTTTGTTTATTTTTTTTTCCATGTTATGGCTGTACAGAAGTCCATATTTGACCTACTGAACAAATTTTTGTCCCAAAGGTCAAAAAGTCACTCATTGACTTTCCTTCTGGTACCGATAAGTAGCTAAAAGGTCTTCAAAAGGTAAAAAAAAAAAATGTTTTTCTTTTTACATATTATGGCTGTACAAAGTCCATATTTGACCTACTGAGCAAATGTTTGTCCCAAAGGTCAAAAAGTCACTCACTCATTGACTTCCCTTCTGATTCCAATAAGTAGCTTACAGGTCTAAAAAAGGTTTGAAATTATTTATTTTTTTTGTTTGTTTTTTTTGTTTACATATTATGGCTGTACAAGAAGTCCATATTTGACTTGCTGAACAATTTTGTGTCCCAAAGGTCAAAAACTCACTCATTGACTTTCCTTCTGGTTCCAATTAGTAGCTAAAAGGTCTACAAAAGGTTTTAATTTATTAATTAATTTATTTTTATTTATTTTTATTTATTTTTTTATTTTTTTACATATTATGGCTGTACAAGAAGTCCATATTTGACCTACTGAACATGTTTTTGGACTAAGAGTCCATAGACACTAATTCACTATACATACTTGTAGACTTTCCTTCTGATTCCAATAAGTAGCTTACAGGTCTAAAAAAGTTTTACTTTTTTTTTTTTATAATTTTATTTTTTTATACATATTATGGCTGTACAAGAAGTCCATATTTGACCTAGTGAACAATTTTTTGTCCGAAAGGTCAAAAAGTCACTCATTGACTTTCCTTCTTGTTCCAATAAGTAGCTAAAAGGTCTACAAAAGGTTAAATTAAATTTTTTTTTTTTTACATATTATGGCTGTACAAGAAGTCCATATTTGACCTACTGAATATGTTTTTGGACTAAGAGTCCATACACAGTAATTCACTATACATACTTATAGACTTCCCTTCTGATTCCAATTACCAGCCAAAAGTCCCACAAAAGGTTTAAAAGTTTGTTTTACATGTTATGGATGTACAGAAGTCTATATTTGACCTTCTGAATATATTCTTGGCCCAAAGGTCTAAAAAGTCACTCATTGACTTCCCTTCTGATTCCAATTAGTAGCTAAAAGGTCCATAGAAGGTTTTATTATTTTTAATTTAAAAATTTTTTTACATGTTATGGCTGTACAGAAGTCCATATTTGACCTACTGAACAAATTTTTGTCCCAACGGTCAAAAAGTCACTCGTTGACTTTCCTTCTGATTCCAATTAGTAGCTAAAAGGTCTACAAAAGGTTTTAATTATTATTATTATTATTATTTTTACATATTATGGCTGTACAGATGTCCATATTTGACCTTCTGAACATATTTTTGGCCCAAAGGTAAAAAAAGGTCACTCATTGTCTTCCCTTCTGATTCCAAAAAGTAGCTTACAGGTCTACAAAAGGTTTTTATTTTTTTTATTTTTTTTATTTTTACATTTTATGGCTGTACAGAATTCAATTTTTGACCTACTGAACAAGTTTTTTTCCCTAAGCTCAAAAAGTCACTCATTGACTTTCCTTCTTGTTCCAATTAGTAGCTAAAAGGTCTACAAAAGGTTTGGAATTTTTTTTTTTTTTTTTTTTTTACATATTATGGCTGTACAGAAGTCCATATTTGACCTACTGAACAAATTTTTGTCCCAAAGGTCAAAAAGTCACTCATTGACTTTCCTTCTGGTTCCAATTAGTAGCTAAAAGGTCTACAAAAGGTTTGATTTTTTTTTTACATATTATGTCTGTACAGAAGTCCATATTTGACCTACTGAACACATTTTTGTCCCAAAGGTCAAAAAGGTCACACATTGACTTTCCTTCTGGTTCCAATTAGTAGCTAAAAGGTCTACAAATGGTTTAAATTTTTTTTTTTTTTTTTTTTTTTTTTACATATTATGTCTGTACAGAAGTCTATATTTGACCTACTGAACAAATTTTTGGCCCAAAGGTAAAAAAAGGTCACTCGTTGCCTTCCCATCTGATTCCACTAAGTAGCTTACAGGTCTACAAAAAGTTTTAAAAATTTTTTTTTTTTTTTTTTTTTTTTTTTTTTACATATTATGGCTTTACAGAAGTCCATATTTGACCCACTGAACATATTTTTAGTCCAAGATTCCATAAACACTAATTTACTATACATACTCATTGACTTCCCTTCTTATTCCCATTACAAGCCAAAGGTTCCACAAAGGGTTTAAAAGTTTGTTTTACATGTTATGGATGTACAGAAGTCTATATTTGACCTTCTGAATAAATTCTTGGCCCAAAGGTCAAAAAAGTCACTCATTGACTTCCCTTCTGATTCCAATTAGTAGCTAAAAGGTCCATAGAAGGTTTTATTTTTTTTAATTTTAATTTTTTTTTTTACATGTTATGGCTGTACAGAAGTCCATATTTGACCTACTGAACAAATTTTTGTCCCAAAGGTCAAAAAGTCACTCATTGACTTTCCGTCTGGTACCAATAAGTAGCTAAAAGGTCTACAAAAGGTTATTTTTATTTTTATTTTTTTTTACATGTTATGGCCGTACAAAGTCCATATTTGACCTACTGAGCAAATTTTTGTCTCAAAGGTCAAAAAGTCACTCATTGACTTCCCTTTTGTTTCCAATAAGTAGCTTACAGGTCTAAAAAAGGTTATAATTTTTTTTTTTTGGCTGTACAAAGTCCATCTTTGACCTACTGAACAAATTTTTGTCCCAAAGGTCAAAAAGTCACTCATTGACTTCCCTTCTGGTTACAATTAGTAGCTAAAATTTCTACAAAAGTTTTTTTTTTTTTGTACATATTATGGCTGTACAAGAAGTCCATATTTGACCTACTGAACAAGTTTTTGTCCCAAAGGCCAAAAAGTCACTCATTGACTTTCCTTCTGGTTCCAATTAGTAGCTAAAAGGTCTACAAAAGGTTTAATTTTTTTTTTTTTTTTTTTTTTTTACATATTACGGCTGTACAAGAACTCCATATTTGACCTACTGAACAAGTTTTTGTCCCTAAGGTCAAAAAGTCAATCATTGACTTTCCTTCTGGTTCCAATTAGTAGCTAAAAGGACTACAAAAGGTTTTACATTTTTTTTTCTTCTTTTTTTTTTTTTTTTTTTACATATTATGGCTGTACAGAAGTCCATATTTGACCTACTGAACAAATTTTTGTCCCAAAGGTCAAAAAGTCACTCATTGACTTTCCTTCTGGTACCAATAAGTAGCTAAAAGGTCTACAAAAGTTTTTTTTTTTTTTTTTTTTTTTACAATTATGGCTGTACAACGTCCATATTTGACCTACTGAACAAATTTTTTTTCCAAAGGTCAAAAAGTCACTCATTGATTTCCCTTCTGATTCCAATTAGTAGCTAAATGGACTACAAAAGGTTTTAAAAAAAAAATTTTCTTCTTCTTTTTTTTTTTTTTTACATATTATGGCTGCACAGAAGTCCATATTTGACCTACTGAACAATTTTTTTGTCCCAAAGGTCAAAAAGTCAACCATTGACTTTCCTTCTGGTTCCAATTAGTAGCTAAAAGGTCTACAAAAGGTATAACAATTTTTTTTTTTTTTTTTTACATATCATGGCTGTACAGAAGTCCATATTTGACCTACTGAACAAGTTTTTGTCCCTAAGCTCAAAAAGTCACTAATTGACTTTCCTTCTTGTTCCAATTAGTAGCTAAAAGGTCTACAAAAGGTTTGGAATTTTTTTTTTTTTTTTTTTTACATATTATGGCTGTACAGAAGTCCATATTTGACCTACTGAACAAATTTTTGTCCCAAAGGTCAAAAAGTCACTCATTGACTTTCCTTCTGGTTCCAATTAGTAGCTAAAAGGTCTACAAAAGGTTTGATTTTTTTTTTTTACATATTATGTCTGTACAGAAGTCCATATTTGACCTACTGAACACATTTTTGTCCCAAAGGTCAAAAAGTCACACATTGACTTTCCTTCTGGTTCCAATTAGTAGCTAAAAGGTCTACAAATGGTTTAAATTTTTTTTTTTTTTTTTTTTTTTTACATATTATGTCTGTACAGAAGTCTATATTTGACCTACTGAACAAATTTTTGGCCCAAAGGTAAAAAAAGGTCACTCTTTGCCTTCCCATCTGATTCCACTAAGTAGCTTACAGGTCTACAAAAAGTTTTAAATTTTTTTTTTTTTTTTTTTTTTTTTTTTTTTACATATTATGGCTTTACAGAAGTCCATATTTGACCCACTGAACATATTTTTAGTCCAAGATTCCATAAACACTAATTTACTATACATACTCATTGACTTCCCTTCTTATTCCCATTACAAGCCAAAGGTTCCACAAAAGGTTTAAAAGTTTGTTTTACATGTTATGGATGTACAGAAGTCTATATTTGACCTTCTGAATAAATTCTTGGCCCAAAGGTCAAAAAAGTCACTCATTGACTTCCCTTCTGATTCCAATTAGTAGCTAAAAGGTCCATAGAAGGTTTTATTTTTTTTAATTTTAATTTTTTTTTTACATGTTATGGCTGTACAGAAGTCCATATTTGACCTACTGAACAAATTTTTGTCCCAAAGGTCAAAAAGTCACTCATTGACTTTCCTTCTGGTACCAATAAGTAGCTAAAAGGTCTACAAAAGGTTATTTTTATTTTTATTTTTTTTACATGTTATGGCCGTACAAAGTCCATATTTGACCTACTGAGCAAATTTTTGTCTCAAAGGTCAAAAAGTCACTCATTGACTTCCCTTTTGTTTCCAATAAGTAGCTTACAGGTCTAAAAAAGGTTATAATTTTTTTTTTTTTGGCTGTACAAAGTCCATCTTTGACCTACTGAACAAATTTTTGTCCCAAAGGTCAAAAAGTCACTCATTGACTTCCCTTCTGGTTACAATTAGTAGCTAAAATTTCTACAAAAGTTTTTTTTTTTTTTTTTTTTTTACATATTATGGCTGTACAAGAAGTCCATATTTGACCTACTGAACATGTTTTTTGCCCAAAGGTAAAAAAAAGGTCACTCATTGCCTTCCCTTCTGATTCCACTTAGTAGCTTACAGGTCTACAAAAAGTTTTACATTTTTTTTTATTTTTTTTGTTTTTTTACATATTATGGCTTTACAGAAGTCCATATTTGACCTACTGAACAAATTTTTGGCCCAAAGGTCAAAAAAGTAAGTCATTGACTTCCCTTCTGATTCCAATTTGTAGCTAAAAGGTCGCACAAAAGGTTTTATTTTTTTTATTTTTATTTTTTTTTATATATATTATGGCTGTACAGAAGTCCATATTTGACCTTCTTAACAAATTTTTGTCCCAAAGGTCAAAAAGTCACTCATTGACTTTCCTTCTGATTCCAATTAGTAGCTAAAAGGTCTACAAAAGGTTTTAATTTATTTATTTATAATTTTTTTATTTTTTATTTATTTATTTATTTTTTACATATTATGGCTGTACAAGAAGTCCATATTTGACCTACTGAACATGTTTTTGGACTAAGAGTCCATACACACTAATTCACTATACATGCTTATAGACTTCCCTTCTGATTCCAAGTACCAGCCAAAAGTCCCACAAAAGGTTTAAAAGTTTGTTTTACATGTTATGGATTTACAGAAGTCTATATTTGACCTTCTGAATATATTCTTGGCCCAAAGGTCTAAAAAGTCACTCATTGACTTCCCTTCTGATTCCAATTAGTAGCTAAAAGGTCCATAGAAGGTTTTATTATTTTTAAAAAAAATTTTTTTTTACATGTTATGGCTGTACAGAAGTCCATATTTGACCTATTGAACAAATTTTTGTCCCAACGGTCAAAAAGTCACTCATTGACTTTCCTTCTGATTCCAATTAGTAGCTAAAAGGTCTACAAAAGGTTTTAATTATTATTATTATTATTATTATTATTATTATTTTTTTTTTTTTACATATTATGGCTGTGCAGATGTCCATATTTGACCTTCTGAACATATTTTTGGCCCAAAGGTAAAAAAAGGTCACTCATTGTCTTCCCTTCTGATTCCAAAAAGTAGCTTACAGGTCTACAAAAGTTTTTTTTTTTTTTTTTTTTTTTTTTTTTTTTTTTTTACATTTTATGGCTGTACAGAATTCAATTTTTGACCTACTGAAAATGTTTTTTGCCCAAAGGTAAAAAAAGGTCACTCATTGCCTTCCCTTCTGATTCCACTTAGTAGCTTACAGGTCTACAAAAAGTTTTAAATTTTTTTTTAATTTTTTGTTTTTTTACATATTATGGCTTTACAGAAGTCCATATTTGACCTACTGAACAAATTTTTGTCCCAACGGTCAAAAAAGTAAGTCATTGACTTTCCTTCTGATTCCAATTAGTAGCTAAAAGGTCTACAAAAGGTTTTAATTATTATTATTATTATTATTATTATTTTTACATATTATGGCTGTACAGATGTCCATATTTGACCTTCTGAACATATTTTTGGCCCAAAGGTAAAAAAAGGTCACTCATTGTCTTCCCTTCTGATTCCAAAAAGTAGCTTACAGGTCTACAAAAGGTTTTTATTTTTTTATTTTTTATTTTTTTTACATATTATGGCTGTACAGAATTCAATTTTTGACCTACTGAAAATGTTTTTTGCCCAAAGGTAAAAAAAGGTCACTCATTGCCTTCCCTTCTGATTCCACTTAGTAGCTTACAGGTCTACAAAAAGTTTTACTTTTTTTTTTTTTTTTTTTTTTTTTTTTTTTTTTTACATTTTATGGCTTTACAGAAGTCCATATTTGACCTACTGAACAAATTTTTGGCCCAAAGGTCAAAAAAGTAAGTCATTGACTTCCCTTCTGATTCCACTTAGTAGCTTACAGGTCTACAAAAAGTTTTACATTTTTTTTTATTTTTTTGTTTTTTTACATGTTATGGCTGTACAGAAGTCCATATTTGACCTACTGAACAAATTTTTGTCCCAACGGTCAAAAAGTCACTCATTGACTTTCTTTCTGATTCCAATTAGTAGCTAAAAGGTCTACAAAAGGTTTTAATTATTATTATTATTATTATTATTATTATTATTATTATTATTTTTACATATTATGGCTGTACAGATGTCCATATTTGACCTTCTGAACATATTTTTGGCCCAAAGGTAAAAAAAGGTCACTCATTGTCTTCCCTTCTGATTCCAAAAAGTAGCTTACAGGTCTACAAAAGGTTTTTATTTTTTTATTTTTTATTTTTTTTACATTTTATGGCTGTACAGAATTCAATTTTTGACCTACTGAAAATGTTTTTTGCCCAAAGGTAAAAAAAGGTCACTCATTGCCTTCCCTTCTGATTCCACTTAGTAGCTTACAGGTCTACAAAAAGTTTTACATTTTTTTTTATTTTTTTGTTTTTTTACATATTATGGCTTCACAGAAGTCCATATTTGACCTACTGAACAAATTTTTGTCCCAACGGTCAAAAAGTCACTCATTGACTTTCCTTCTGATTCCAATTAGTAGCTAAAAGCTCTACAAAAGGTTTTAATTATTATTATTATTATTATTATTATTATTATTATTTTTTTTACATATTATGGCTGTACAGATGTCCATATTTGACCTTCTGAACATATTTTTGGCCCAAAGGTAAAAAAAGGTCACTCATTGTCTTCCCTTCTGATTCCAAAAAGTAGCTTACAGGTCTACAAAAGGTTTTTATTTTTTTTATTTTTTTTATTTTTACATTTTATGGCTGTACAGAATTCAATTTTTGACCTACTGAAAATGTTTTTTGCCCAAAGGTAAAAAAAGGTCACTCATTGCCTTCCCTTCTGATTCCACTTAGTAGCTTACAGGTCTACAAAAAGTTATACATTATTTTTTTTAATTATTTTTTTTTTTTACATATAATGGCTTTACAGAAGTCCATATTTGACCTACTGAACAAATTTTTGTCCCAACGGTCAAAAAGTCACTCATTGACTTTCCTTCTGATTCCAATTAGTAGCTAAAAGGTCTACAAAAGGTTTTAATTATTATTATTATTATTATTATTATTTTTACATATTATGGCTGTACAGATGTCCATATTTGACCTTCTGAACATATTTTTGGCCCAAAGGTAAAAAAAGGTAAAAAAAAAGTCACTCATTGACTTTCCTTCTGATTCCAATTAGTAGCTAAAAGGTCTACAAAAGGTTTAAAAAATTATTTATTTTTTTTTTATTTTTTTTTTACATATTAAGGCTGTATGAGAAGTCCATATTTGACCTACTGAACAAGTTTTCTTCCCTAAGGTCAAAAAGTCACTCATTGACTTTCCTTCTGATTCCAATTAGTAGCTAAAAGGTCTACAAAAGGTTT
>NC_137107.1:14681998-14704998 GCF_949357685.1 Gobio gobio | reverse complement strand
TAATTATTATTATTATTATTATTATTATTTTTACATATTATGGCTGTACAGATGTCCATATTTGACCTTCTGAACATATTTTTGGCCCAAAGGTAAAAAAAGGTAAAAAAAAAGTCACTCATTGACTTTCCTTCTGATTCCAATTAGTAGCTAAAAGGTCTACAAAAGGTTTAAAAAATTTTTTTTTTTTTTTAATTTTTTTTTTATACATATTAAGGCTGTATGAGAAGTCCATATTTGACCTACTGAACAAGTTTTCTTCCCTAAGGTCAAAAAGTCACTCATTGACTTTCCTTCTGGTTCCAATTAGTAGCTAAAAGGTCTACAAAAGGTTTTAATTTATTTATTTATTTATTATTTATTTATTTTTTATTTATTTTTTTACATATTATGGCTGTGCAAGAAGTCAATATTTGACCTACTGAACATGTTTTTGGACTAAGAGTCCATAGACACTAATTCACTATACATACTTGTAGACTTCCCTTCTGATTCCAATAAGTAGCTTACAGGTCTAAAAAAGGTTTACATTTTTTTTTTTTTTTTTTTTTTACATATTATGGCTGTACAAGAAGTCCATATTTGACCTACTGAACAAGTTTTTGTCCCAAAGGTCAAAAGTCCTTCTTTTTTTTTTTTTTTTACATATTATGGCTTTACAGAAGTCCATATTTGACCTACTGAACAAATTTTTGGCCCAAAGGTCAAAAAAGTAAGTCATTGACTTCCCTTCTGATTCCAATTTGTAGCTAAAAGGTCGCACAAAAGGTTTTATTTTTTTTTTATTTATTTATTTTTATATATTATGGCTGCACAGAAGTCCATATTTGACCTTCTGAACAAATATTTCTCCCAAAGGTCAAAAAGTCACTCATTGACTTTCCTTCTGATTCCAATTAGTAGCTAAAAGGTCTACAAAAGGTTTAAAAAATTTTTTTTTTTTTTTTTTTTTTTTTTTTTTTTTACATTTTAAGGCTGTAGAGAAGTCCATATTTGACCTACTGAACAAATTTTTGTCCCAACGGTCAAAAAGTCACTCATTGACTTTCCTTCTGATTCCAATTAGTAGCTAAAAGGTCTACAAAAGGTTTTAATTATTATTATTATTATTATTATTATTATTATTATTATTATTATTATTATTATTATTATTATTATTTTTACATATTATGGCTGTACAGATGTCCATATTTGACCTTCTGAACATATTTTTGGCCCAAAGGTAAAAAAAGGTCACTCATTGTCTTCCCTTCTGATTCCAAAAAGTAGCTTACAGGTCTACAAAAGGTTTTTATTTTTTTATTTTTTATTTTTTTTACATTTTATGGCTGTACAGAATTCAATTTTTGACCTACTGAAAATGTTTTTTGCCCAAAGGTAAAAAAAGGTCACTCATTGCCTTCCCTTCTGATTCCACTTAGTAGCTTACAGGTCTACAAAAAGTTTTACATTTTTTTTAATTTTTTTGTTTTTTTACATATTATGGCTTTACAGAAGTCCATATTTGACCTACTGAACAAATTTTTGTCCCAACGGTCAAAAAGTCACTCATTGACTTTCCTTCTGATTCCAATTAGTAGCTAAAAGGTCTACAAAAGGTTTTAATTATTATTATTATTATTATTATTATTATTATTTTTACATATTATGGCTGTACAGATGTCCATATTTGACCTTCTGAACATATTTTTGGCCCAAAGGTAAAAAAAGGTCACTCATTGTCTTCCCTTCTGATTCCAAAAAGTAGCTTACAGGTCTAAAAAAGGTTTTTTTTTTTTTTTTTTTTTTTTTTTTACATTTTATGTCTGTACAGAATTAAATTTTTGACCTACTGAAAATGTTTTTTGCCCAAAGGTAAAAAAAGGTCACTCATTGCCTTCCCTTCTGATTCCACTTAGTAGCTTACAGGTCTACAAAAAGTTTTACTTTTTTTTTTTTTTTTTTTTTTTTTTACATATAATGGCTTTACAGAAGTCCATATTTGACCTACTGAACAAATTTTTGTCCCAACGGTCAAAAAGTCACTCATTGACTTTCCTTCTGATTCCAATTAGTAGCTAAAAGGTCTACAAAAGGTTTTAATTATTATTATTATTATTATTATTATTATTATTTTTACATATTATGGCTGTACAGATGTCCATATTTGACCTTCTGAACATATTTTTGGCCCAAAGGTAAAAAAAGGTAAAAAAAAAGTCACTCATTGACTTTCCTTCTGATTCCAATTAGTAGCTAAAAGGTCTACAAAAGGTTTAAAATTTTTTTTTTTTTTTTTTTTTTTTTTTTTTTTTTACATATTAAGGCTGTATGAGAAGTCCATATTTGACCTACTGAACAAGTTTTCTTCCCTAAGGTCAAAAAGTCACTCATTGACTTTCCTTCTGGTTCCAATTAGTAGCTAAAAGGTCTACAAAAGGTTTTAATTTATTTATTTATTTATTATAATTTTTTTTTTTTTTTTTTTTTTTTTTTTTTTTTTTACATATTATGGCTGTACAAGAAGTCAATATTTGACCTACTGAACATGTTTTTGGACTAAGAGTCCATAGACACTAATTCACTATACATACTTGTAGACTTCCCTTCTGATTCCAATAAGTAGCTTACAGGTCTAAAAAAGGTTTACATTTTTTTTTTTTTTTTTTTTTTACATATTATGGCTGTACAAGAAGTCCATATTTGACCTACTGAACAAGTTTTTGTCCAAAAGGTCAAAAGTCACTCATTGACTTTCCTTCTGGTTCCAATTAGTAGCTAAAAGGTCTACACAAGGTTTTAATTTATTTATTTATAATTTTTTTATTTTTTATTTATTTATTTATTTTTATTTATTTTTTTTAATTTTTTTTTACATATTATGGCTGTACAAGAAGTCCATATTTGACCTACTGAACATGTTTTTGGACTAAGAGTCCATAGACACTAATTCACTATACATACTTGCAGACTTCCCTTCTGATTCCAATAAGTAGCTTACAGGTCTAAAAAAGGTTTAAATTTTTTTTTTTTTTTTTTTTTTTTTTTTACATATTATGGCTGTACAAGAAGTCCATATTTGACCTACTGAACAATTTTTTGTCGAAAGGTCAAAAAGTCACTCATTGACTTTCCTTCTTGTTCCAATAAGTAGCTAAAAGGTCTACAAAAGGTTAAATTTAAAAATTTTTTTTTACATATAATGGCTGTACAAGAAGTCCATATTTGACCTACTGAACATGTTTTTGGACTAAGAGTCCATACACACTAATTCACTATACATACTTATAGACTTCCCTTCTGATTCCAAGTACCAGCCAAAAGTCCCACAAAAGGTTTAAAAGTTTGTTTTACATGTTATGGATGTACAGAAGTCTATATTTGACCTTCTGAATATATTCTTGGCCCAAAGGTCTAAAAAGTCACTCATTGACTTCCCTTCTGATTCCAATTAGTAGCTAAAAGGTCCATAGAAGGTTTTATTATTTTTAATTAAATTTTTTTTTTACATGTTATGGCTGTACAGAAGTCCATATTTGACCTACTGAAAAATTTTTTGTCCCAACGGTCAAAAAGTCACTCATTGACTTTCCTTCTGATTCCAATTAGTAGCTAAAAGGTCTACAAAAGGTTTTAATTATTATTATTATTATTATTATTATTATTTTTACATATTATGGCTGTACAGATGTCCATATTTGACCTTCTGAACATATTTTTGGCCCAAAGGTAAAAAAAGGTCACTCATTGTCTTCCCTTCTGATTCCAAAAAGTAGCTTACAGGTCTACAAAAGGTTTTTATTTTTTTATTTATTTTTTTTTTTTTTACATATTATGGCTGTACAGAATTCCATTTTTGACCTACTGAAAATGTTTTTTGCCCAAAGGTAAAAAAAGGTCACTCATTGCCTTCCCTTCTGATTCCACTTAGTAGCTTACAGGTCTACAAAAAGTTTTACATTTTTTTTTATTTTTTTGTTTTTTTACATATTATGGCTTTACAGAAGTCCATATTTGACCTACTGAACAAATTTTTGGCCCAAAGGTCAAAAAAGTAAGTCATTGACTTCCCTTCTGATTCCAATTTGTAGCTAAAAGGTCGCACAAAAGGTTTTATTTTTTTTTTATATTTTTTTTTTAATATATATTATGGCTGTACAGAAGTCCATATTTGACCTTCTTAACAAATTTTTGTCCCAAAGGTCAAAAAGTCACTCATTGACTTTCCTTCTGATTCCAATTAGTAGCTAAAAGGTCTACAAAAGGTTTTAATTTATTTATTTATTATTTTTTTATTTTTTATTTATTTATTTATTTTTTACATATTATGGCTGTACAAGAAGTCCATATTTGACCTACTGAACATGTTTTTGGACTAAGAGTCCATACACACTAATTCACTATACATGCTTATAGACTTCCCTTCTGATTCCAAGTACCAGCCAAAAGTCCCACAAAAGGTTTAAAAGTTTGTTTTACATGTTATGGATGTACAGAAGTCTATATTTGACCTTGTGAATATATTCTTGGCCCAAAGGTCTAAAAAGTCACTCATTGACTTCCCTTCTGATTCCAATTAGTAGCTAAAAGGTCCATAGAAGGTTTTATTATTTTTAAATTTTTTTTTTTTACATGTTATGGCTGTACAGAAGTCCATATTTGACCTATTGAACAAATTTTTGTCCCAACGGTCAAAAAGTCACTCATTGACTTTCCTTCTGATTCCAATTAGTAGCTAAAAGGTCTACAAAAGGTTTTAATTATTATTATTATTATTATTATTATTATTATTATTATTATTATTATTATTATTATTATTATTATTATTATTATTATTATTATTATTATTATTATTATTATTTTATTTTTGTATTTTTTTACATATTATGGCTGTGCAGATGTCCATATTTGACCTTCTGAACATATTTTTGGCCCAAAGGTAAAAAAAGGTCACTCATTGTCTTCCCTTCTGATTCCAAAAAGTAGCTTACAGGTCTACAAAAGTTTTTTTTTTTTTTTTTTTTTTTTTTACATTTTATGGCTGTACAGAATTCAATTTTTGACCTACTGAAAATGTTTTTTGCCCAAAGGTAAAAAAAGGTCACTCATTGCCTTCCCTTCTGATTCCACTTAGTAGCTTACAGGTCTACAAAAAGTTTTAAATTTTTTTTTAATTTTTTGTTTTTTTACATATTATGGCTTTACAGAAGTCCATATTTGACCTACTGAACAAATTTTTGTCCCAACGGTCAAAAAAGTAAGTCATTGACTTTCCTTCTGATTCCAATTAGTAGCTAAAAGGTCTACAAAAGGTTTTAATTATTATTATTATTATTATTATTATTATTATTATTATTATTATTATTATTATTATTTTTTTTTTTTTTTTTTTTACATATTATGGCTGTACAGATGTCCATATTTGACCTTCTGAACATATTTTTGGCCCAAAGGTAAAAAAAGGTCACTCATTGTCTTCCCTTCTGATTCCAAAAAGTAGCTTACAGGTCTACAAAAGGTTTTTATTTTTTTATTTTTTATTTTTTTTACATTTTATGGCTGTACAGAATTCAATTTTTGACCTACTGAAAATGTTTTTTGCCCAAAGGTAAAAAAAGGTCACTCATTGCCTTCCCTTCTGATTCCACTTAGTAGCTTACAGGTCTACAAAAAGTTTTACATGTTTTTTAATTTTTTTGTTTTTTTACATATTATGGCTTTACAGAAGTCCATATTTGACCTACTGAACAAATTTTTGTCCCAACGGTCAAAAAGTCACTCATTGACTTTCCTTCTGATTCCAATTAGTAGCTAAAAGGTCTACAAAAGGTTTTAATTATTATTATTATTATTATTATTATTATTATTATTATTATTATTTTTACATATTATGGCTGTACAGATGTCCATATTTGACCTTCTGAACATATTTTTGGCCCAAAGGTAAAAAAAGGTCACTCATTGTCTTCCCTTCTGATTCCAAAAAGTAGCTTACAGGTCTAAAAAAGGTTTTTTTTTTTTTTTTTTTTTTTTTTTTTTACATTTTATGTCTGTACAGAATTCAATTTTTGACCTACTGAAAATGTTTTTTGCCCAAAGGTAAAAAAAGGTCACTCATTGCCTTCCCTTCTGATTCCACTTAGTAGCTTACAGGTCTACAAAAAGTTTTACATTTTTTTTTTTTTTTTTTTTTTTACATATAATGGCTTTACAGAAGTCCATATTTGACCTACTGAACAAATTTTTGTCCCAACGGTCAAAAAGTCACTCATTGACTTTCCTTCTGATTCCAATTAGTAGCTAAAAGGTCTACAAAAGGTTTTAATTATTATTATTATTATTATTATTATTATTTTTACATATTATGGCTGTACAGATGTCCATATTTGACCTTCTGAACATATTTTTGGCCCAAAGATAAAAAAAGGTTAAAAAAAAGTCACTCATTGACTTTCCTTCTGATTCCAATTAGTAGCTAAAAGGTCTACAAAAGGTTTAAACAATATTTTTTTTTTTTTTTTTTTTTTTTTTTTTTTTACATATTATGGCTGTACAAGAAGTCAATATTTGACCTACTGAACATGTTTTTGGACTAAGAGTCCATAGACACTAATTCACTATACATACTTGTAGACTTCCCTTCTGATTCCAATAAGTAGCTTACAGGTCTAAAAAAGGTTTACATTTTTTTTTTTTTTTTTTTTACATATTATGGCTGTACAAGAAGTCCATATTTGACCTACTGAACAAGTTTTTGTCCCAAAGGTCAAAAGTCACTCATTGACTTTCCTTCTGGTTCCAATTAGGTGCTAAAAGGTCTACACAAGGTTTTAATTTATTTATTTATAATTTTTTTATTTTTTATTTATTTATTTATTTTTATTTATTATTTATTTATTTTTTTTTACATATTTTGGCTGTACAAGAAGTCCATATTTGACCTACTGAACATGTTTTTGGACTAAGAGTCCATAGACACTAATTCACTATACATACTTGTAGACTTCCCTTCTGATTCCAATAAGTAGCTTACAGGTCTAAAAAAGGTTTACATTTTTTTTTTTTTTTTTTTTTTTTTTTTTACATATTATGGCTGTACAAGAAGTCCATATTTGACCTACTGAACAATTTTTTGTCCGAAAGGTCAAAAAGTCACTCATTGACTTTCCTTCTTGTTCCAATAAGTAGCTAAAAGGTCCATAGAAGGTTTTATTATTTTTAATTTAATTTTTTTTTTACATGTTATGGCTGTACAGAAGTCCATATTTGACCTTCTGAACATATTTTTGGCCCAAAGGTAAAAAAAGGTCACTCATTGTCTTCCCTTCTGATTCCAAAAAGTAGCTTACAGGTCTACAAAAGGTTTTTATTTTTTTATTTTTTATTTTTTTTTACATTTTATGGCTGTACAGAATTCAATTTTTGACCTATTGAAAATGTTTTTTGCCCAAAGGTAAAAAAAGGTCACTCATTGCCTTCCCTTCTGATTCCACTTAGTAGCTTACAGGTCTACAAAAAGTTTTACTTTTTTTTTTTTTTTTTTTTTTTTTTTACATATTATGGCTTTACAGAAGTCCATATTTGACCTACTGAACAAATGTTTGTCCCAACGGTCAAAAAGTCACTCATTGACTTTCCTTCTGATTCCAATTAGTAGCTAAAAGGTCTACAAAAGGTTTTAATTATTATTATTATTATTATTTTTACATATTATGGCTGTACAGATGTCCATATTTGACCTTCTGAACATATTTTTGGCCCAAAGGTAAAAAAAGGTCACTCATTGTCTTCCCTTCTGATTCCAAAAAGTAGCTTACAGGTCTACAAAAGGTTTTTATTTTTTTATTTTTTATTTTTTTTACATATTATGGCTGTACAGAATTCCATTTTTGACCTACTGAAAATGTTTTTTGCCCAAAGTTAAAAAAAGGTCACTCATTTCCTTCCCTTCTGATTCCACTTAGTAGCTTACAGGTCTACAAAAAGTTTTACATTTTTTTTTTTTTTTTTTTTTTTTTTTTACATATTATGGCTTTACAGAAGTCCATATTTGACCTACTGAACAAATTTTTGGCCCAAAGGTCAAAAAAGTAAGTCATTGACTTCCCTTCTGATTCCAATTTGTAGCTAAAAGGTCGCACAAAAGGTTTTATTTTTTTTTTTTTTTTTTTTTTTTTATATATTATGGCTGCACAGAAGTCCATATTTGACCTTCTGAACAAATTTTTGTCCCAAAGGTCAAAAAGTCACTCATTGACTTTCCTTCTGATTCCAATTAGTAGCTAAAAGGTCTACAAAAGTTTTAAATTATTATTATTATTATTATTTTTACATATTATGGCTGTACAGATGTCCATATTTGACCTTCTGAACATATTTTTGGCCCAAAGGTAAAAAAAGGTCACTCATTGTCTTCCCTTCTGATTCCAAAAAGTAGCTTACAGGTCTACAAAAGGTTTTTATTTTTTTATTTTTTATTTTTTTTTACATATTATGGCTGTACAGAATTCCATTTTTGACCTACTGAAAATGTTTTTTGCCCAAAGTTAAAAAAAGGTCACTCATTTCCTTCCCTTCTGATTCCACTTAGTAGCTTACAGGTCTACAAAAAGTTTTACATTTTTTTTTTTTTTTTTTTTTTTTTTTTTACATATTATGGCTTTACAGAAGTCCATATTTGACCTACTGAACAAATTTTTGGCCCAAAGGTCAAAAAAGTAAGTCATTGACTTCCCTTCTGATTCCAATTTGTAGCTAAAAGGTCGCACAAAAGGTTTTATTTTTTTTTATTTTTTATTTTTTTTATATATTATGGCTGCACAGAAGTCCATATTTGACCTTCTGAACAAATTTTTGTCCCAAAGGTCAAAAAGTCACTCATTGACTTTCCTTCTGATTCCAATTAGTAGCTAAAAGGTCTACAAAAGGTTTAAATTTTTTTTTTTTTTTTTTTTTTTTTTTTTTTTTTTACATTTTAAGGCTGTATGAGAAGTCCATATTTGACCTACTGAACAAGTTTTTGTCCCTAAGATCAAAAAGTCACTCATTGACTTTCCTTCTGGTACCAATAAGTAGTGAAAAGGTCTACAAAAGGTTAAAAAAAAATATTTTTCTTTTTACATATTATGGCTGTACAAGAAGTCCATATTTGACCTACTGAACAAGTTTTTGTCCCAAAGGTCAAAAGTCACTCATTGACTTTCCTTCTGGTTCCAATTAGTAGCTAAAAGGTCTACAAAAGGTTTTAATTTATTTATTTATAATTTTTTTATTTTTTATTTATTTATTTATTTATTTTTTTATTTTTTTTACATATTATGGCTGTACAAGAAGTCCATATTTGACCTACTGAACATGTTTTTGGACTAAGAGTCCATAGACACTAATTCACTATACATACTTGTAGACTTCCCTTCTGATTCCAATAAGTAGCTTACAGGTCTAAAAAAGTTTTAAATTTTTTTTTATTTTATTTTATTTTTATACATATTATGGCTGTACAAGAAGTCCATACTTGACCTACTGAACAATTTTTTGTCCGAAAGGTCAAAAAGTCACTCATTGACTTTCCTTCTTGTTCCAATAAGTAGCTAAAAGGTCTACAAAAGGTTAAATTTAAAAAAAAAATTTTTTACATATTATGGCTGTACAAGAAGTCCATATTTGACCTACTGAACATGTTTTTGGACTAAGAGTCCATAGACACTAATTCACTATACATACTTGTAGACTTTCCTTCTGATTCCAATAAGTAGCTTACAGGTCTAAAAAAGTTTTAAATTTTTTTTTAATTTTTTTTTTTATACATATTATGGCTGTACAAGAAGTCCATACTTGACCTACTGAACAATTTTTTGTCCGAAAGGTCAAAAAGTCACTCATTGACTTCCCTTCTGATTCCAATTAGTAGCTAAAAGGTCCATAGAAGGTTTTATTATTTTTAATTTAATTTTTTTTTTACATGTTATGGCTGTACAGAAGTCCATATTTGACCTACTGAACAAATTTTTGTCCCAACGGTCAAAAAGTCACTCATTGA
Source organism: Gobio gobio (assembly GCF_949357685.1). Taxonomy (NCBI): domain Eukaryota; kingdom Metazoa; phylum Chordata; class Actinopteri; order Cypriniformes; family Gobionidae; genus Gobio; species Gobio gobio. The sequence goes on along the minus strand of NC_137107.1, from coordinate 14,694,980 downwards.
CTTTCCTTCTGATTCCAATTAGTAGCTAAAAGGTCTACAAAAGGTTTTAATTATTATTATTATTATTATTATTATTATTATTATTATTATTATTATTATTATTATTATTATTATTATTTTTTACATATTATGGCTGTACAGATGTCCATATTTGACCTTCTGAACATATTTTTGGCCCAAAGGTAAAAAAAGGTCACTCATTGTCTTCCCTTCTGATTCCAAAAAGTAGCTTACAGGTCTACAAAAGGTTTTTATTTTTTTATTTTTTATTTTTTTTACATTTTATGGCTGTACAGAATTCAATTTTTGACCTACTGAAAATGTTTTTTGCCCAAAGGTAAAAAAAGGTCACTCATTGCCTTCCCTTCTGATTCCACTTAGTAGCTTACAGGTCTACAAAAAGTTTTACATTTTTTTTAATTTTTTTGTTTTTTTACATATTATGGCTTTACAGAAGTCCATATTTGACCTACTGAACAAATTTTTGTCCCAACGGTCAAAAAGTCACTCATTGACTTTCCTTCTGATTCCAATTAGTAGCTAAAAGGTCTACAAAAGGTTTTAATTATTATTATTATTATTATTATTATTATTTTTACATATTATGGCTGTACAGATGTCCATATTTGACCTTCTGAACATATTTTTGGCCCAAAGGTAAAAAAAGGTCACTCATTGTCTTCCCTTCTGATTCCAAAAAGTAGCTTACAGGTCTAAAAAAGGTTTTTTTTTTTTTTATTATTTTTTTTTTTTTACATTTTATGGCTGTACAGAATTCAATTTTTGACCTACTGAAAATGTTTTTTGCCCAAAGGTAAAAAAAGGTCACTCATTGCCTTCCCTTCTGATTCCACTTAGTAGCTTACAGGTCTACAAAAAGTTTTACATTTTTTTTATTTATTTTTTTTTTACATATAATGGCTTTACAGAAGTCCATATTTGACCTACTGAACAAATTTTTGTCCCAACGGTCAAAAAGTCACTCATTGACTTTCCTTCTGATTCCAATTAGTAGCTAAAAGGTCTACAAAAGGTTTTAATTATTATTATTATTATTATTATTATTTTTACATATTATGGCTGTACAGATGTCCATATTTGACCTTCTGAACATATTTTTGGCCCAAAGGTAAAAAAAGGTAAAAAAAAAGTCACTCATTGACTTTCCTTCTGATTCCAATTAGTAGCTAAAAGGTCTACAAAAGGTTTTAATTTATTTATTTATTTATTTATTATTTTTTTATTTTTTATTTATTTTTTTATTTATTTTTTACATATTATGGCTGTACAAGAAGTCAATATTTGACCTACTGAACATGTTTTTGGACTAAGAGTCCATAGACACTAATTCACTATACATACTTGTAGACTTCCCTTCTGATTCCAATAAGTAGCTTACAGGTCTAAAAAAGGTTTACATTTTTTTTTTTTTTTTTTTTTTTACATATTATGGCTGTACAAGAAGTCCATATTTGACCTACTGAACAAGTTTTTGTCCCAAAGGTCAAAAGTCACTCATTGACTTTCCTTCTGGTTCCAATTAGTAGCTAAAAGGTCTACACAAGGTTTTAATTTATTTATTTATAATTTTTTTATTTTTTATTTATTTATTTATTTATTTATTTATTTATTTATTTTTTTATTTATTTTTTTTTTTTTTACATATTATGGCTGTACAAGAAGTCCATATTTGACCTACTGAACATGTTTTTGGACTAGGAGTCCATAGACACTAATTCACTATACATACTTGTAGACTTCCCTTCTGATTCCAATAAGTAGCTTACAGGTCTAAAAAAGGTTTAAATTTTTTTTTTTTTTTTTTTTTTTTTTTACATATTATGGCTGTACAAGAAGTCCATATTTGACCTACTGAACAATTTTTTGTCCGAAAGGCCAAAAAGTCACTCATTGACTTTCCTTCTTGTTCCAATAAGTAGCTAAAAGGTCTACAAAAGGTTAAATTTAAAAAAAATTTTTTACATATAATGGCTGTACAAGAAGTCCATATTTGACCTACTGAACATGTTTTTGGACTAAGAGTCCATACACACTAATTCACTATACATACTTATAGACTTCCCTTCTGATTCCAAGTACCAGCCAAAAGTCCCACAAAAGGTTTAAAAGTTTGTTTTACATGTTATGGATGTACAGAAGTCTATATTTGACCTTCTGAATATATTCTTGGCCCAAAGGTCTAAAAAGTCACTCATTGACTTCCCTTCTGATTCCAATTAGTAGCTAAAAGGTCCATAGAAGGTTTTATTATTTTTAATTTAATTTTTTTTTACATGTTATGGCTGTACAGAAGTCCATATTTGACCTACTGAAATTTTTTTTGTCCCAACGGTCAAAAAGTCACTCATTGACTTTCCTTCTGATTCCAATTAGTAGCTAAAAGGTCTACAAAAGGTTTTAATTATTATTATTATTATTATTATTATTATTATTATTTTTACATATTATGGCTGTACAGATGTCCATATTTGACCTTCTGAACATATTTTTGGCCCAAAGGTAAAAAAAGGTCACTCATTGTCTTCCCTTCTGATTCCAAAAAGTAGCTTACAGGTCTACAAAAGGTTTTTATTTTTTTATTTTTTATTTTTTTTTACATTTTATGGCTGTACAGAATTCAATTTTTGACCTACTGAAAATGTTTTTTGCCCAAAGGTAAAAAAAGGTCACTCATTGCCTTCCCTTCTGATTCCACTTAGTAGCTTACAGGTCTACAAAAAGTTTTACATTTTTTTTTTTTTTTTTTTTTTTTTACATATTATGGCTTTACAGAAGTCCATATTTGACCTACTGAACAAATGTTTGTCCCAACGGTCAAAAAGTCACTCATTGACTTTCCTTCTGATTCCAATTAGTAGCTAAAAGGTCTACAAAAGGTTTTAATTATTATTATTATTATTATTTTTACATATTATGGCTGTACAGATGTCCATATTTGACCTTCTGAACATATTTTTGGCCCAAAGGTAAAAAAAGGTCACTCATTGTCTTCCCTTCTGATTCCAAAAAGTAGCTTACAGGTCTACAAAAGGTTTTTATTTTTTTATTTTTTATTTTTTTTACATATTATGTCTGTACAGAATTCCATTTTTGACCTACTGAAAATGTTTTTTGCCCAAAGTTAAAAAAAGGTCACTCATTGCCTTCCCTTCTGATTCCACTTAGTAGCTTACAGGTCTACAAAAAGTTTTACATGTTTTTTTTTTATTTTATTTTTTTTACATATTATGGCTTTACAGAAGTCCATATTTGACCTACTGAACAAATTTTTGGCCCAAAGGTCAAAAAAGTAAGTCATTGACTTCCCTTCTGATTCCAATTTGTAGCTAAAAGGTCGCACAAAAGGTTTTATTTTTTTTTATTTTTAATTTTTTTTATATATTATGGCTGCACAGAAGTCCATATTTGACCTTCTGAACAAATTTTTGTCCCTAAGATCAAAAAGTCACTCATTGACTTTCCTTCTGGTACCAATAAGTAGTGAAAAGGTCTACAAAAGGTTTAAATTTTTTTTTTTTTTTACATTTTAAGGCTGTATGAGAAGTCCATATTTGACCTACTGAACAAGTTTTTGTCCCTAAGATCAAAAAGTCACTCATTGACTTTCCTTCTGGTACCAATAAGTAGTGAAAAGGTCTACAAAAGGTTAAAAAAAAAAATCTTTTTCTTTTTACATATTATGGCTGTACAAGAAGTCCATATTTGACCTACTGAACAAGTTTTTGTCCCAAAGGTCAAAAGTCACTCATTGACTTTCCTTCTGGTTCCAATTAGTAGCTAAAAGGTCTACAAAAGGTTTTAATTTATTTATTTATAATTTTTTTATTTTTTATTTATTTATTTATTTATTTTTTTTTATTTTTTTTTACATATTGTGGCTGTACAAGAAGTCCATATTTGACCTACTGAACATGTTTTTGGACTAAGAGTCCATAGACACTAATTCACTATACATACTTGTAGACTTCCCTTCTGATTCCAATAAGTAGCTTACAGGTCTAAAAAAGTTTTAAATTTTTTTTTATTTTATTTTATTTTTATACATATTATGGCTGTACAAGAAGTCCATACTTGACCTACTGAACAATTTTTTGTCCGAAAGGTCAAAAAGTCACTCATTGACTTTCCTTCTTGTTCCAATAAGTAGCTAAAAGGTCTACAAAAGGTTAAATTTAAAAAAATTTTTTTTACATATTATGGCTGTACAAGAAGTCCATATTTGACCTACTGAACATGTTTTTGGACTAAGAGTCCATAGACACTAATTCACTATACATACTTGTAGACTTTCCTTCTGATTCCAATAAGTAGCTTACAGGTCTAAAAAAGTTTTAAATTTTTTTTTTTATTTTTTTTTTTATACATATTATGGCTGTACAAGAAGTCCATATTTGACCTACTGAACAATTTTTTGTCCGAAAGGTCAAAAAGTCACTCATTGACTTCCCTTCTGATTCCAATTAGTAGCTAAAAGGTCCATAGAAGGTTTTATTATTTTTAATTTATTTTTTTTTTTACATGTTATGGCTGTACAGAAGTCCATATTTGACCTACTGAACAAATTTTTGTCCCAACGGTCAAAAAGTCACTCATTGACTTTCCTTCTGATTCCAATTAGTAGCTAAAAGGTCTACAAAAGGTTTTAATTATTATTATTATTATTATTATTATTATTATTATTATTATTATTATTATTATTATTATTATTATTATTATTATTATTATTATTATTATTATTTTTACATATTATGGCTGTACAGATGTCCATATTTGACCTTCTGAACATATTTTTGGCCCAAAGGTAAAAAAAGGTCACTCATTGTCTTCCCTTCTGATTCCAAAAAGTAGCTTACAGGTCTACAAAAGGTTTTTATTTTTTTATTTTTTATTTTTTTTACATTTTATGGCTGTACAGAATTCAATTTTTGACCTACTGAAAATGTTTTTTGCCCAAAGGTAAAAAAAGGTCACTCATTGCCTTCCCTTCTGATTCCACTTAGTAGCTTACAGGTCTACAAAAAGTTTTACATTTTTTTTAATTTTTTTGTTTTTTTACATATTATGGCTTTACAGAAGTCCATATTTGACCTACTGAACAAATTTTTGTCCCAACGGTCAAAAAGTCACTCATTGACTTTCCTTCTGATTCCAATTAGTAGCTAAAAGGTCTACAAAAGGTTTTAATTATTATTATTATTATTATTATTATTATTATTTTTACATATTATGGCTGTACAGATGTCCATATTTGACCTTCTGAACATATTTTTGGCCCAAAGGTAAAAAAAGGTCACTCATTGTCTTCCCTTCTGATTCCAAAAAGTAGCTTACAGGTCTAAAAAAGGTTTTTATTTTTTTATTTTTTTATTTTTTTTACATTTTATGGCTGTACAGAATTCAATTTTTGACCTACTGAAAATGTTTTTTGCCCAAAGGTAAAAAAAGGTCACTCATTGCCTTCCCTTCTGATTCCACTTAGTAGCTTACAGGTCTACAAAAAGTTTTACATTTTTTTTTTTTTTTTTTTTTTTTTACATATAATGGCTTTACAGAAGTCCATATTTGACCTACTGAACAAATTTTTGTCCCAACGGTCAAAAAGTCACTCATTGACTTTCCTTCTGATTCCAATTAGTAGCTAAAAGGTCTACAAAAGGTTTTAATTATTATTATTATTATTATTTTTACATATTATGGCTGTACAGATGTCCATATTTGACCTTCTGAACATATTTTTGGCCCAAAGGTAAAAAAAGGTCACTCATTGTCTTCCCTTCTGATTCCAAAAAGTAGCTTACAGGTCTACAAAAGGTTTTTATTTTTTTATTTTTTATTTTTTTTACATATTATGTCTGTACAGAATTCCATTTTTGACCTACTGAAAATGTTTTTTGCCCAAAGTTAAAAAAAGGTCACTCATTGCCTTCCCTTCTGATTCCACTTAGTAGCTTACAGGTCTACAAAAAGTTTTACATGTTTTTTTTTTTTTTTTTTACATATTATGGCTTTACAGAAGTCCATATTTGACCTACTGAACAAATTTTTGGCCCAAAGGTCAAAAAAGTAAGTCATTGACTTCCCTTCTGATTCCAATTAGTAGCTAAAAGGTCGCACAAAAGGTTTTATTTTTTTTAATTTTTTATTTTTTTTATATATTATGGCTGCACAGAAGTCCATAATTGACCTTCTGAACAAATTTTTGTCCCAAAGGTCAAAAAGTCACTCATTGACTTTCCTTCTGATTCCAATTAGTAGCTAAAAGGTCTACAAAAGGTTTAAATTTTTTTTTTTTTTTTTTTTTTTTTTTTTTTTTACATTTTAAGGCTGTATGAGAAGTCCATATTTGACCTACTGAACAAGTTTTTGTCCCTAAGATCAAAAAGTCACTCATTGACTTTCCTTCTGGTACCAATAAGTAGTGAAAAGGTCTACAAAAGGTTAAAAAAAAAATCTTTTTCTTTTTACATATTATGGCTGTACAAGAAGTCCATATTTGACCTACTGAACAAGTTTTTGTCCCAAAGGTCAAAAGTCACTCATTGACTTTCCTTCTGGTTCCAATTAGTAGCTTAAAGGTCTACAAAAGGTTTTAATTTATTTATTTATAATTTTTTCATTTTTTATTTATTTATTTATTTATTTATTTATTTTTTTTTTTTACATATTATGGCTGTACAAGAAGTCCATATTTGACCTACTGAACATGTTTTTGGACTAAGAGTCCATAGACACTAATTCACTATACATACTTGTAGACTTCCCTTCTGATTCCAATAAGTAGCTTACAGGTCTAAAAAAGTTTTAAATTTTTTTTTATTTTTTTTTTTATTATACATATTATGGCTGTACAAGAAGTCCATACTTGACCTACTGAACAATTTTTTGTCCGAAAGGTCAAAAAGTCACTCATTGACTTTCCTTCTTGTTCCAATAAGTAGCTAAAAGGTGTACAAAAGGTTAAATTTAAAAAAAATTTTTACATATTATGGCTGTACAAGAAGTCCATATTTGACCTACTGAACATGTTTTTGGACTAAGAGTCCATAGACACTAATTCACTATACATACTTGTAGACTTTCCTTCTGATTCCAATAAGTAGCTTACAGGTCTAAAAAAGTTTTAAATTTTTTTTTATTTTTTTTATTTTTTATACATATAATGGCTGTACAAGAAGTCCATACTTGACCTACTGAACAATTTTTTGTCCGAAAGGTCAAAAAGTCACTCATTGACTTTCCTTCTTGTTCCAATAAGTAGCTAAAAGGTCTACAAAAGGTTAAATTTAAAAAAATTTTTTTTACATATTATGGCTGTACAAGAAGTCCATATTTGACCTACTGAATATGTTTTTGGACTAAGAGTCCATACACAGTAATTCACTATACATACTTATAGACTTCCCTTCTGATTCCAATTACCAGCCAAAAGTCCCACAAAAGGTTTAAAAGTTTGTTTTACATGTTATGGATGTACAGAAGTCTATATTTGACCTTCTGAATATATTCTTGGCCCAAAGGTCTAAAAAGTCACTCATTGACTTCCCTTCTGATTCCAATTAGTAGCTAAAAGTTCCATAGAAGGTTTTATTATTTTTAATTTAATTTTTTTTTTACATGTTATGGCTGTACAGAAGTCCATATTTGACCTACTTAACAATTTTTGTCCCAACGGTCGAAAAGTCACTCATTGACTTTCCTTCTGATTCCAATTAGTAGCTAAAAGGTCTACAAAAGGTTTTAATTATTATTATTATTATTATTTTTACATATTATGGCTGTACAGATGTCCATATTTGACCTTCTGAACATATTTTTGGCCCAAAGGTAAAAAAAGGTCACTCATTGTCTTCCCTTCTGATTCCAAAAAGTAGCTTACAGGTCTACAAAAGGTTTTTTTTTTTTTTTAGTTTTTTTTTTTAACATATTATGGCTGTACAGAATTCCATTTTTGACCTACTGAAAATGTTTTTTGCCCAAAGGTAAAAAAAAAGGTCACTCATTGCCTTCCCTTCTGATTCCACTTAGTAGCTTACAGGTCTACAAAAAGTTTTACATTTTTTTTTATTTTTTTGTTTTTTTACATATTATGGCTTTACAGAAGTCCATATTTGACCTACTGAACAAATTTTTGGCCCAAAGGTCAAAAAAGTAAGTCATTGACTTCCCTTCTGATTCCAATTTGTAGCTAAAAGGTCGCACAAAAGGTTTTATTTTTTTTTATTTATTTATTTTTTTTATATATTATGGCTGTACAGAAGTCCATATTTGACCTTCTTAACAAATTTTTGTCCCAAAGGTCAAAAAGTCACTCATTGACTTTCCTTCTGATTCCAATTAGTAGCTAAAAGGTCTACAAAAGGTTAAAAAAAATATATTTTTCTTTTTACATATTATGGCTGTACAAGAAGTCCATATTTGACCTACTGAACAAGTTTTTGACCCAAAGGTCAAAAGTCACTCATTGACTTTCCTTCTGGTTCCATTTAGTAGCTAAAAGGTCTACAAAAGGTTTTAATTTATTTATTTATTATTTTTTTTATTTTTTTTTATTTATTTATTTTTTACATATTATGGCTGTACAAGAAGTCCATATTTGACCTACTGAACTTGTTTTTGGACTAAGAGTCCATACACACTAATTCACTATACATACTTATAGACTTCCCTTCTGATTCCAAGTACCAGCCAAAAGTCCCACAAAAGGTTTAAAAGTTTGTTTTACATGTTATGGATGTACAGAAGTCTATATTTGACCTTCTGAATATATTCTTGGCCCAAAGGTCTAAAAAGTCACTCATTGACTTCCCTTCTGATTCCAATTAGTAGCTAAAAGGTCCATAGAAGGTTTTATTATTTTTAATTTAATTTTTTTTTTACATGTTATGGCTGTACAGAAGTCCATATTTGACCTACTGAACAAATTTTTGTCCCAACGGTCAAAAAGTCACTCATTGACTTTCCTTCTGATTCCAATTAGTAGCTAAAAGGTATACAAAAGGTTTTAATTATTATTATTATTATTATTATTATTATTTTTTACATATTATGGCTGTACAGATGTCCATATTTGACCTTCTGAACATATTTTTGGCCCAAAGGTAAAAAAAGGTCACTCATTGTCTTCCCTTCTGATTCCAAAAAGTAGCTTACAGGTCTAAAAAAGGTTTTTATTTTTTTATTTTTTATTTTTTTTTTACATTTTATGGCTGTACAGAATTCAATTTTTGACCTACTGAAAATGTTTTTTGCCCAAAGGTAAAAAAAGGTCACTCATTGCCTTCCCTTCTGATTCCACTTAGTAGCTTACAGGTCTACAAAAAGTTTTACATTTTTTTTTTTTTTTTTTTTTTTTTTACATATTATGGCTTTACAGAAGTCCATATTTGACCTACTGAACAAATGTTTGTCCCAACGGTCAAAAAGTCACTCATTGACTTTCCTTCTGATTCCAATTAGTAGCTAAAAGGTCTACAAAAGGTTTTAATTATTATTATTATTATTATTTTTACATATTATGGCTGTACAGATGTCCATATTTGACCTTCTGAACATATTTTTGGCCCAAAGGTAAAAAAAGGTCACTCATTGTCTTCCCTTCTGATTCCAAAAAGTAGCTTACAGGTCTACAAAAGGTTTTTATTTTTTTATTTTTTATTTTTTTTACATATTATGTCTGTACAGAATTCCATTTTTGACCTACTGAAAATGTTTTTTGCCCAAAGTTAAAAAAAGGTCACTCATTGCCTTCCCTTCTGATTCCACTTAGTAGCTTACAGGTCTACAAAAAGTTTTACATGTTTTTTTTTTTTTTTTTTTGTTTTTTTTACATATTATGGCTTTACAGAAGTCCATATTTGACCTACTGAACAAATTTTTGGCCCAAAGGTCAAAAAAGTAAGTAATTGACTTCCCTTCTGATTCCAATTTGTAGCTAAAAGGTCGCACAAAAGGTTTTATTTTTTTTCATTTTTTATTTTTTTTATATATTATGGCTGCACAGAAGTCCATAATTGACCTTCTGAACAAATTTTTGTCCCAAAGGTCAAAAAGTCACTCATTGACTTTCCTTCTGATTCCAATTAGTAGCTAAAAGGTCTACAAAAGGTTTAAAATTTTTTTTTTTTTTTTTTTTTTTTTTTTTTACATTTTAAGGCTGTATGAGAAGTCCATATTTGACCTACTGAACAAGTTTTTGTCCCTAAGATCAAAAAGTCACTCATTGACTTTCCTTCTGGTACCAATAAATAGTGAAAAGGTCTACAAAAGGTTAAAAAAAAAAATCTTTTTCTTTTTACATATTATGGCTGTACAAGAAGTCCATATTTGACCTACTGAACAAGTTTTCGTCCCAAAGGTCAAAAGTCACTCATTGACTTTCCTTCTGGTTCCAATTAGTAGCTAAAAGGTCTACAAAAGGTTTTAATTTATTTATTTATAATTTTTTTATTTTTTATTTATTTATTTATTTATTTATTTATTTTTTTTTTTTTTACATATTATGGCTGTACAAGAAGTCCATATTTGACCTACTGAACATGTTTTTGGACTAAGAGTCCATAGACACTAATTCACTATACATACTTGTAGACTTCCCTTCTGATTCCAATAAGTAGCTTACAGGTCTAAAAAAGTTTTAAATTTTTTTTTATTTTATTTTTTTTTTATACATATTATGGCTGTACAAGAAGTCCATACTTGACCTACTGAACAATTTTTTGTCCGAAAGGTCAAAAAGTCACTCATTGACTTTCCTTCTTGTTCCAATAAGTAGCTAAAAGGTGTACAAAAGGTTAAATTTAAAAAATTTTTTTTTACATATTATGGCTGTACAAGAAGTCCATATTTGACCTACTGAACATGTTTTTGGACTAAGAGTCCATAGACACTAATTCACTATACATACTTGTAGACTTTCCTTCTGATTCCAATAAGTAGCTTACAGGTCTAAAAAAGTTTTAAATTTTTTTTTATTTATTTTTTTTTATACATATTATGGCTGTACAAGAAGTCCATACTTGACCTACTGAACAATTTTTTGTCCGAAAGGTCAAAAAGTCACTCATTGACTTTCCTTCTTGTTCCAATAAGTAGCTAAAAGGTCTACAAAAGGTTAAATTTAAAAAAAATTTTTTTACATATTATGGCTGTACAAGAAGTCCATATTTGACCTACTGAATATGTTTTTGGACTAAGAGTCCATACACAGTAATTCACTATACATGCTTATAGACTTCCCTTCTGATTCCAATTACCAGCCAAAAGTCCCACAAAAGGTTTAAAAGTTTGTTTTACATGTTATGGATGTACAGAAGTCTATATTTGACCTTCTGAATATATTCTTGGCCCAAAGGTCTAAAAAGTCACTCATTGACTTCCCTTCTGATTCCAATTAGTAGCTAAAAGTTCCATAGAAGGTTTTATTATTTTTAATTTAATTTTTTTTTTACATGTTATGGCTGTACAGAAGTCCATATTTGACCTACTTAACAATTTTTTGTCCCAACGGTCGAAATGTCACTCATTGACTTTCCTTCTGATTCCAATTAGTAGCTAAAAGGTCTACAAAAGGTTTTAATTATTATTATTATTATTATTTTTACATATTATGGCTGTACAGATGTCCATATTTGACCTTCTGAACATATTTTTGGCCCAAAGGTAAAAAAAGGTCACTCATTGTCTTCCCTTCTGATTCCAAAAAGTAGCTTACAGGTCTACAAAAGGTTTTTTTTTTTTTTTTTTTTTTTTTTTTTACATATTATGGCTGTACAGAATTCCATTTTTGACCTACTGAAAATGTTTTTTGCCCAAAGGTAAAAAAAAAGGTCACTCATTGCCTTCCCTTCTGATTCCACTTAGTAGCTTACAGGTCTACAAAAAGTTTTACTTTTTTTTTTATTTTTTTGTTTTTTTACATATTATGGCTTTACAGAAGTCCATATTTGACCTACTGAACAAATTTTTGGCCCAAAGGTCAAAAAAGTAAGTCATTGACTTCCCTTCTGATTCCAATTTGTAGCTAAAAGGTCGCACAAAAGGTTTTATTTTTTTTTATTTATTTATTTTTTTTATATATTATGGCTGTACAGAAGTCCATATTTGACCTTCTTAACAAATTTTTGTCCCAAAGGTCAAAAAGTCACTCATTGACTTTCCTTCTGATTCCAATTAGTAGCTAAAAGGTCTACAAAAGGTTAAAAAAAATATATTTTTCTTTTTACATATTATGGCTGTACAAGAAGTCCATATTTGACCTACTGAACAAGTTTTTGACCCAAAGGTCAAAAGTCACTCATTGACTTTCCTTCTGGTTCCATTTAGTAGCTAAAAGGTCTACAAAAGGTTTTAATTTATTTATTTATTATTTTTTTATTTTTTATTTATTTATTTATTTTTTACATATTATGGCTGTACAAGAAGTCCATATTTGACCTACTGAACATGTTTTTGGACTAAGAGTCCATACACACTAATTCACTATACATACTTATAGACTTCCCTTCTGATTCCAAGTACCAGCCAAAAGTCCCACAAAAGGTTTAAAAGTTTGTTTTACATGTTATGGATGTACAGAAGTCTATATTTGACCTTCTGAATATATTCTTGGCCCAAAGGTCTAAAAAGTCACTCATTGACTTCCCTTCTGATTCCAATTAGTAGCTAAAAGGTCCATAGAAGGTTTTATTATTTTTAATTTAATTTTTTTTTTACATGTTATGGCTGTACAGAAGTCCATATTTGACCTACTGAACAAATTTTTGTCCCAACGGTCAAAAAGTCACTCATTGACTTTCCTTCTGATTCCAATTAGTAGCTAAAAGGTATACAAAAGGTTTTAATTATTATTATTATTATTATTATTATTTTTTTTTTTTACATATTATGGCTGTACAGATGTCCATATTTGACCTTCTGAACATATTTTTGGCCCAAAGGTAAAAAAAGGTCACTCATTGTCTTC
>NC_137107.1:14666998-14676998 GCF_949357685.1 Gobio gobio | reverse complement strand
AACATGTTTTTGGACTAAGAGTCCATACACACTAATTCACTATACATACTTATAGACTTCCCTTCTGATTCCAAGTACCAGCCAAAAGTCCCACAAAAGGTTTAAAAGTTTGTTTTACATGTTATGGATGTACAGAAGTGTATATTTGACCTTCTGAATATATTCTTGGCCCAAAGGTCTAAAAAGTCACTAATTGACTTCCCTTCTGATTCCAATTAGTAGCTAAAAGGTCCATAGAAGGTTTTATTATTTTTAATTTAATTTTTTTTTTACATGTTATGGCTGTACAGAAGTCCATATTTGACCTACTGAACAAATTTTTGTCCCAACGGTCAAAAAGTCACTCATTGACTTTCCTTCTGATTCCAAATAGGCTGCGTTCACACTGCAGGCTGAAACGACCCAATTCCGATTTTTTTGCCCATATGCGACCTGTATCTGATCTTTTCATGACAGTCTGAACGACACAGATCCGATCTTTTCAAATGCGACCCAGGCCACTTGGGTATGTGGTCCAAATCCGATACATATCCGATCTTTTGAAATGCGTCTTCAGTCTGAACTGCCAGGTCACATGTATCCGACCCGCACGTCGTTGATACACAACAAATGTCATCATTGTACGTTGAAGTAGGCGGGAATGAGAAGATAAACAACTATGTACCGACGTTGCTACCACTGCTCCACAAAACGCCATGGCCAAAAACCTTGCTCTCCTCCTCTTTTTTAATTTTCTTCTTAACATGAGAAGGTTGTAATGGTGCTGGCTCTGTTGCGAAAATAACTTTAATAAAGCTAAACGAACTCCAATGCTGACACCCATATTTGGCTACTCCCGTAAACAACAAGTGACGTCGTTGACCGTTGAGTACTCTTCTGCGCATGCGGGTCACTTCTGGGTCATTTCACGTTCACACAGGAGATCACAAAAGGTCGCATTTAATTGGAAATGTGAACGGCCTTTCAAAAAAATCGCATTTTTTCAAAAAATCGGAATTGAGCATTAAGCCCTGCAGTGTGAACGCAGCCTTAGTAGCTAAAAGGTCTACAAAAGGTTTTAATTATTATTATTATTATTATTATTATTATTATTTTTACATATTATGGCTGCACAGATGTCCATATTTGACCTTCTGAACATATTTTTGGCCCAAAGGTAAAAAAAGGTCACTCATTGTCTTCCCTTCTGATTCCAAAAAGTAGCTTACAGGTCTACAAAAGGTTTTAATTTTTTAATTTTTTATTTTTTTTACATTTTATGGCTGTACAGAATTCAATTTTTGACCTACTGAAAATGTTTTTTGCCCAAAGGTAAAAAAAGGTCACTCATTGCCTTCCCTTCTGATTCCACTTAGTAGCTTACAGGTCTACAAAAGTTTTACATTTTTTTTTATTTTTTTGTTTTTTTACATATTATGGCTTTACAGAAGTCCATATTTGACCTACTGAACAAATTTTTGTCCCAACGGTCAAAAAGTCACTCATTGACTTTCCTTCTGATTCCAATTAGTAGCTAAAAGGTCTACAAAAGGTTTTAATTATTATTATTATTATTATTATTACATATTATGGCTGTACAGATGTCCATATTTGACCTTCTGAACATATTTTTGGCCCAAAGGTAAAAAAAGGTCACTCATTGTCTTCCCTTCTGATTCCAAAAAGTAGCTTACAGGTCTACAAAAGGTTTTTATTTTTTTATTTTTAATTTTTTTTACATATTATGGCTGTACAGAATTCCATTTTTGACCTACTGAAAATGTTTTTTGCCCAAAGGTAAAAAAAGGTCACTCATTGCCTTCCCTTCTGATTCCACTTAGTAGCTTACAGGTCTACAAAAAGTTTTACATTTTTTTTTTTTTTTTTTTTTTTTTTTTTTACATATTATGGCTTTACAGAAGTCCATATTTGACCTACTGAACAAATTTTTGGCCCAAAGGTCAAAAAAGTAAGTCATTGACTTCCCTTCTGATTCCAATTTGTAGCTAAAAGGTCGCACAAAAGGTTTTTTTTTTTTTATTATTATTTTTTTTTATATATATTATGGCTGTACAGAAGTCCATATTTGACCTTCTGAACAAATTTTTGTCCCAAAGGTCAAAAAGTCACTCATTGACTTTCCTTCTGATTCCAATTAGTAGCTAAAAGGTCTACAAAAGGTTTAAAAAATTTTTTTTTTTTTTTTTTTTTTACATTTTAAGGCTGTATGAGAAGTCCATATTTGACCTACTGAACAAGTTTTTGTCCCTAAGGTCAAAAAGTCACTCATTGACTTTCCTTCTGGTACCAATAAGTAGCGAAAAGGTCTACAAAAGGTTAAAAAAAAATCTTTTTCTTTTTACATATTATGGCTGTACAAGAAGTCCATATTTGACCTACTGAACAAGTTTTTGTCCCAAAGGTCAAAAGTCACTCATTGACTTTCCTTCTGGTTCCAATTAGTAGCTAAAAGGTCTACAAAAGGTTTTAATTTATTTATTTATAATTTATTTATTTTTTATTTATTTATTTATTTATTTATTTTTTTTACATATTATGGCTGTACAAGAAGTCCATATTTGACCTACTGAACATGTTTTTGGACTAAGAGTCCATAGACACTAATTTACTATACATACTTGTAGACTTCCCTTCTGATTCCAATAAGTAGCTTACAGGTCTAAAAAAGGTTTAAATTTTTTTTTTTTTTTTTTTTTTTTTTTTTACATATTATGGCTGTACAAGAAGTCCATACTTGACCTACTGAACAATTTTTTGTCCGAAAGGTCAAAAAGTCACTCATTGACTTTCCTTCTTGTTCCAATAAGTAGCTAAAAGGTCTACAAAAGGTTAAATTTAAAAAATTTTTTTTACATATAATGGCTGTACAAGAAGTCCATATTTGACCTACTGAACATGTTTTTGGACTAAGAGTCCATACACACTAATTCACTATATATACTTATAGACTTCCCTTCTGATTCCAAGTACCAGCCAAAAGTCCCACAAAAGGTTTAAAAGTTTGTTTTACATGTTATGGATGTACAGAAGTCTATATTTGTCCTTCTGAATATATTCTTGGCCCAAAGGTCTAAAAAGTCACTCATTGACTTCCCTTCTGATTCCAATTAGTAGCTAAAAGGTCCATAGAAGGTTTTATTATTTTTAATTTAATTTTTTTTTTTACATGTTATGGCTGTACAGAAGTCCATATTTGACCTACTGAACAAATTTTTGGCCCAAAGGTCAAAAAAGTAAGTCATTGACTTCCCAAATACTGAACAAATTTTTGTCCCAACGGTCAAAAAGTCACTCATTGACTATCCTTCTGATTCCAATTAGTAGCTAAAAGGTCTACAAAAGGTTTAAAAAAATTTTTTTTTTTTTTTTTTTTACATATTAAGGCTGTATGAGAAGTCCATATTTGACCTACTGAACATTTTTTCTTCCCTAAGGTCAAAAAGTCACTCATTGACTTTCCTTCTGGTACCAATAAGTAGCGAAAAGGTCTACAAAAGGTTAAAAAAAAATCTTTTTCTTTTTACATATTATGGCTGTACAAGAAGTCCATATATGACCTACTGAACAAATGTTTTTCCCAAAGGTCAAAAAGTCACTCATTGACTTTCCTTCTGGTTCCAATTAGTAGCTAAAAGGTCTACAAAAGGTTTTAATTTATTTATTTATTTATTTATTATTATTATTTTTTTTATTTATTTATTTATTTATTTTTTACATATTATGGCTGTACAAGAAGTCCATATTTGACCTACTGAACATGTTTTTGGACTAAGAGTCCATAGACACTAATTCACTATACATACTTGTAGACTTCCCTTCTGATTCCAATAAGTAGCTTACAGGTCTAAAAAAGGTTTACATTTTTTTTTTTTTTTTTTTTTTACATATTATGGCTGTACAAGAAGTCCATATTTGACCTACTGAACAATTTTTTGTCCGAAAGGTCAAAAAGTCACTCATTGACTTTCCTTCTTGTTCCAATAAGTAGCTAAAAGGTCTACAAAAGGTTAAATTTAAAAAAAAAAATTTACATATAATGGCTGTACAAGAAGTCCATATTTGACCTACTGAACATGTTTTTGGACTAAGAGTCCATACACACTAATTCACTATACATACTTATAGACTTCCCTTCTGATTCCAAGTACCAGCCAAAAGTCCCACAAAAGGTTTAAAAGTTTGTTTTACATGTTATGGATGTACAGAAGTGTATATTTGACCTTCTGAATATATTCTTGGCCCAAAGGTCTAAAAAGTCACTAATTGACTTCCCTTCTGATTCCAATTAGTAGCTAAAAGGTCCATAGAAGGTTTTATTATTTTTAATTTAATTTTTTTTTTACATGTTATGGCTGTACAGAAGTCCATATTTGACCTACTGAACAAATTTTTGTCCCAACGGTCAAAAAGTCACTCATTGACTTTCCTTCTGATTCCAAATAGGCTGCGTTCACACTGCAGGCTGAAACGACCCAATTCCGATTTTTTTGCCCATATGCGACCTGTATCTGATCTTTTCATGACAGTCTGAACGACACAGATCCGATCTTTTCAAATGCGACCCAGGCCACTTGGGTATGTGGTCCAAATCCGATACATATCCGATCTTTTGAAATGCGTCTTCAGTCTGAACTGCCAGGTCACATGTATCCGACCCGCACGTCGTTGATACACAACAAATGTCATCATTGTACGTTGAAGTAGGCGGGAATGAGAAGATAAACAACTATGTACCGACGTTGCTACCACTGCTCCACAAAACGCCATGGCCAAAAACCTTGCTCTCCTCCTCTTTTTTAATTTTCTTCTTAACATG
Source organism: Gobio gobio (assembly GCF_949357685.1). Taxonomy (NCBI): domain Eukaryota; kingdom Metazoa; phylum Chordata; class Actinopteri; order Cypriniformes; family Gobionidae; genus Gobio; species Gobio gobio. Next base: position 14,672,182 of record NC_137107.1, on the reverse strand, counting down.
AGAAGGTTGTAATGGTGCTGGCTCTGTTGCGAAAATAACTTTAATAAAGCTAAACGAACTCCAATGCTGACACCCATATTTGGCTACTCCCGTAAACAACAAGTGACGTCGTTGACCGTTGAGTACTCTTCTGCGCATGCGGGTCACTTCTGGGTCATTTCACGTTCACACAGGAGATCACAAAAGGTCGCATTTAATTGGAAATGTGAACGGCCTTTCAAAAAAATCGCATTTTTTCAAAAAATCGGAATTGAGCATTAAGCCCTGCAGTGTGAACGCAGCCTTAGTAGCTAAAAGGTCTACAAAAGGTTTTAATTATTATTATTATTATTATTATTATTATTATTTTTACATATTATGGCTGCACAGATGTCCATATTTGACCTTCTGAACATATTTTTGGCCCAAAGGTAAAAAAAGGTCACTCATTGTCTTCCCTTCTGATTCCAAAAAGTAGCTTACAGGTCTACAAAAGGTTTTAATTTTTTAATTTTTTATTTTTTTTACATTTTATGGCTGTACAGAATTCAATTTTTGACCTACTGAAAATGTTTTTTGCCCAAAGGTAAAAAAAGGTCACTCATTGCCTTCCCTTCTGATTCCACTTAGTAGCTTACAGGTCTACAAAAGTTTTACATTTTTTTTTATTTTTTTGTTTTTTTACATATTATGGCTTTACAGAAGTCCATATTTGACCTACTGAACAAATTTTTGTCCCAACGGTCAAAAAGTCACTCATTGACTTTCCTTCTGATTCCAATTAGTAGCTAAAAGGTCTACAAAAGGTTTTAATTATTATTATTATTATTATTATTACATATTATGGCTGTACAGATGTCCATATTTGACCTTCTGAACATATTTTTGGCCCAAAGGTAAAAAAAGGTCACTCATTGTCTTCCCTTCTGATTCCAAAAAGTAGCTTACAGGTCTACAAAAGGTTTTTATTTTTTTATTTTTTATTTTTTTTACATATTATGGCTGTACAGAATTCCATTTTTGACCTACTGAAAATGTTTTTTGCCCAAAGGTAAAAAAAGGTCACTCATTGCCTTCCCTTCTGATTCCACTTAGTAGCTTACAGGTCTACAAAAAGTTTTACATTTTTTTTTTTTTTTTTTTTTTTTTTTTTTACATATTATGGCTTTACAGAAGTCCATATTTGACCTACTGAACAAATTTTTGGCCCAAAGGTCAAAAAAGTAAGTCATTGACTTCCCTTCTGATTCCAATTTGTAGCTAAAAGGTCGCACAAAAGGTTTTTTTTTTTTTATTATTATTTTTTTTTATATATATTATGGCTGTACAGAAGTCCATATTTGACCTTCTGAACAAATTTTTGTCCCAAAGGTCAAAAAGTCACTCATTGACTTTCCTTCTGATTCCAATTAGTAGCTAAAAGGTCTACAAAAGGTTTAAAAAATTTTTTTTTTTTTTTTTTTTTTTTACATTTTAAGGCTGTATGAGAAGTCCATATTTGACCTACTGAACAAGTTTTTGTCCCTAAGGTCAAAAAGTCACTCATTGACTTTCCTTCTGGTACCAATAAGTAGCGAAAAGGTCTACAAAAGGTTAAAAAAAAATCTTTTTCTTTTTACATATTATGGCTGTACAAGAAGTCCATATTTGACCTACTGAACAAGTTTTTGTCCCAAAGGTCAAAAGTCACTCATTGACTTTCCTTCTGGTTCCAATTAGTAGCTAAAAGGTCTACAAAAGGTTTTAATTTATTTATTTATAATTTATTTATTTTTTATTTATTTATTTATTTATTTATTTTTTTTACATATTATGGCTGTACAAGAAGTCCATATTTGACCTACTGAACATGTTTTTGGACTAAGAGTCCATAGACACTAATTTACTATACATACTTGTAGACTTCCCTTCTGATTCCAATAAGTAGCTTACAGGTCTAAAAAAGGTTTAAATTTTTTTTTTTTTTTTTTTTTTTTTTTTTACATATTATGGCTGTACAAGAAGTCCATACTTGACCTACTGAACAATTTTTTGTCCGAAAGGTCAAAAAGTCACTCATTGACTTTCCTTCTTGTTCCAATAAGTAGCTAAAAGGTCTACAAAAGGTTAAATTTAAAAAAAATTTTTTACATATAATGGCTGTACAAGAAGTCCATATTTGACCTACTGAACATGTTTTTGGACTAAGAGTCCATACACACTAATTCACTATATATACTTATAGACTTCCCTTCTGATTCCAAGTACCAGCCAAAAGTCCCACAAAAGGTTTAAAAGTTTGTTTTACATGTTATGGATGTACAGAAGTCTATATTTGTCCTTCTGAATATATTCTTGGCCCAAAGGTCTAAAAAGTCACTCATTGACTTCCCTTCTGATTCCAATTAGTAGCTAAAAGGTCCATAGAAGGTTTTATTATTTTTAATTTAATTTTTTTTTTTACATGTTATGGCTGTACAGAAGTCCATATTTGACCTACTGAACAAATTTTTGGCCCAAAGGTCAAAAAAGTAAGTCATTGACTTCCCAAATACTGAACAAATTTTTGTCCCAACGGTCAAAAAGTCACTCATTGACTATCCTTCTGATTCCAATTAGTAGCTAAAAGGTCTACAAAAGGTTTAAAAAAATTTTTTTTTTTTTTTTTTTTACATATTAAGGCTGTATGAGAAGTCCATATTTGACCTACTGAACATTTTTTCTTCCCTAAGGTCAAAAAGTCACTCATTGACTTTCCTTCTGGTACCAATAAGTAGCGAAAAGGTCTACAAAAGGTTAAAAAAAAATCTTTTTCTTTTTACATATTATGGCTGTACAAGAAGTCCATATATGACCTACTGAACAAATGTTTTTCCCAAAGGTCAAAAAGTCACTCATTGACTTTCCTTCTGGTTCCAATTAGTAGCTAAAAGGTCTACAAAAGGTTTTAATTTATTTATTTATTTATTTATTATTATTATTTTTTTTATTTATTTATTTATTTATTTTTTACATATTATGGCTGTACAAGAAGTCCATATTTGACCTACTGAACATGTTTTTGGACTAAGAGTCCATAGACACTAATTCACTATACATACTTGTAGACTTCCCTTCTGATTCCAATAAGTAGCTTACAGGTCTAAAAAAGGTTTACATTTTTTTTTTTTTTTTTTTTTTACATATTATGGCTGTACAAGAAGTCCATATTTGACCTACTGAACAAGTTTTTGTCCCAAAGGTCAAAAGTCACTCATTGACTTTCCTTCTGGTTCCAATTAGTAGCTAAAAGGTCTACACAAGGTTTTAATTTATTTATTTATAATTTTTTTATTTATTTATTTATTTATTTTTTTTTTATTTTTTTTTTATTTTTTACATATTATGGCTGTACAAGAAGTCCATATTTGACCTACTGAACATGTTTTTGGACTAAGAGTCCATAGACACTAATTCACTATACATACTTGTAGACTTCCCTTCTGATTCCAATAAGTAGCTTACAGGTCTAAAAAAGGTGTAAATTTTTTTTTTTTTTTTTTTTTTTTTACATATTATGGCTGTACAAGAAGTCCATATTTGACCTACTGAACAATTTTTTGTCCGAAAGGTCAAAAAGTCACTCATTGACTTTCCTTCTTGTTCCAATAAGTAGCTAAAAGGTCTACAAAAGGTTAAATTTAAAAAAATTTTTTTACATATAATGGCTGTACAAGAAGTCCATATTTGACCTACTGAACATGTTTTTGGACTAAGAGTCCATACACACTAATTCACTATACATACTTATAGACTTCCCTTATGATTCCAAGTACCAGCCAAAAGTCCCACAAAAGGTTTAAAAGTTTGTTTTAAATGTTATGGATGTACAGAAGTCTATATTTGACCTTCTGAATATATTCTTGGCCCAAAGGTCTAAAAAGTCACTCAATGACTTCCCTTCTGATTCCAATTAGTAGCTAAAAGGTCCATAGAAGGTTTTATTATTTTTAATTTAATTTTTTTTTTACATGTTATGGCTGTACAGAAGTCCATATTTGACCTACTGAACAAATTTTTGTCCCAACGGTCAAAAAGTCACTCATTGACTTTCCTTCTGATTCCAATTAGTAGCTAAAAGGTCTACAAAAGGTTTTAATTATTATTATTATTATTATTATTATTATTATTATTATTATTATTATTATTTTTACATATTATGGCTGTACAGATGTCCATATTTGACCTTCTGAACATATTTTTGGCCCAAAGGTAAAAAAGGTCACTCATTGTCTTCCCTTCTGATTCCAAAAAGTAGCTTACAGGTCTACAAAAGGTTTTTATTTTTTTATTTTTTTTACATTTTATGGCTGTACAGAATTCCATTTTTGACCTACTGAAAATGTTTTTTGCCCAAAGGTAAAAAAAGGTCACTCATTGCCTTCCCTTCTGATTCCACTTAGTAGCTTACAGGTCTACAAAAAGTTTTACATTTTTTTTTTTTTTTTTTACATATTATGGCTTTACAGAAGTCCATATTTGACCTACTGAACAAATTTTTGTCCCAACGGTCAAAAAGTCACTCATTGACTTTCCTTCTGATTCCAATTAGTAGCTAAAAGGTCTACAAAAGGTTTTAATTATTATTATTATTATTATTTTTACATATTATGGCTGTACAGATGTCCATATTTGACCTTCTGAACAAATTTTTGTCCCAAAGGTCAAAAAGTCACTCATTGACTTTCCTTCTGATTCCAATTAGTAGCTAAAAGGTCTACAAAAGGTTTAAAAAAAATTATTATTATTATTATTTTTTTTTTTTACATATTAAGGCTGTATGAGAAGTCCATATTTGACCTACTGAACATGTTTTCTTCCCTAAGGTCAAAAAGTCACTCATTGACTTTCCTTCTGGTACCAATAAGTAGCGAAAAGGTCTACAAAAGGTTAAAAAAAAATCTTTTTCTTTTTACATATTATGGCTGTACAAGAAGTCCATATTTGACCTACTGAACAAGTTTTTGACCCAAAGGTCAAAAGTCACTCATTGACTTTCCTTCTGGTTCCAATTAGTAGCTAAAAGGTCTACAAAAGGTTTTAATTTTTTTATTTATTTATTATTTTTTTATTTTTTATTTATTTATTTTTTTATTTTTTACATATTATGGCTGTACAAGAAGTCCATATTTGACCTACTGAACATGTTTTTGGACTAAGAGTCCATAGACACTAATTCACTATACA
>NC_137107.1:14599498-14661998 GCF_949357685.1 Gobio gobio | reverse complement strand
AAAAAGTTATCCCGAGTGCCACCAGGGAGGCCTGACCTGGTGCCCTAAGTGTTATGGACACTTCGGTTTAGCCAACCCTGTCTGTTCAAAACAGAGCCTCTGGATGGTGCCCAAAGGGCGTCCAAGCTAAGGGACTGAAACACAGGCAGTCTTACTTAGCCCGGAACTCAGAGACGGGTTATCCAAGAGAGCAACACTCAGCGTAGTGCTTTTCAACCCTTGCTATCGAGGGGAGTCTGCCTGCTCAAATCAAGGATCTACCAGGTGTTTGTGTTTCAAAGCAGTAGGGAGGCCGAAAGGGCCTAAGGACTGATCTAACAGGGAGGCCTCATGAGAGGCCTACGACCGTCTGACCAGGCTCAGGCGGCTGAGCACTCATAGACGACCCACATTGAGGGGAGCAGCTGAGCCTGCCTGGCGAGTAACCTCCAGCTATAGGCCCAACTACCACAAGTTCTCACAGAGAACTGGTAATCAAAGTGCCTAGCTCAGGAACTTCAACTTCAAGGAGGCCCTGTGGGCCTACTACTTGATAGCGGGTATTCCAGGGAGGCCTATAGAGGCCTACTACCTAACCGCAAGCCATGCTGGAAACCCAAGCATCCAGGCTCGGGACTCCGTCCTCAGGGAGGCCTTAGTGAGGCCTACTACCTGACAGCAATACCGCCTGCTGAGGTTACCCATGTTTTCTCAAGGAGGCCTAATGGAGGCCTACTACTTGACAGTCAAGCTACGCAGGCTAGTCGGGCATCCTGTTTAAGGAACCCGTCCTCAAGGGAGGCCTATTAAGGCCTACTACCTGATAACCAGCCTTTAGGGAGGCCTGGAGAGGCCTACTACCTGATTGCAATACGTGCTAAATGACTGGGTCCCAGGAACACCTTAGGGAGGCCTGATGGGGCCTACTACCTCGTTCGAGTGACCACCATCTGGGACTCGACAGTCAAGCTACGCAGGCTTTTCGAGCATCCTGATTAAGGAACTCGCCCTCAAGGGAGGCCTATCAAGGCCTACTACCTGATAAGCAGCCTTTAGGGAGGCCTGGAGAGGCCTGCTACCTGTTTGCAATGCGTGCTAACTGTTTGAGATGACTGGACCCCAGGAACACCTCAGGGAGGCCTGATGGGGCCTACTACCTTGTTCGAGTCAGGGAGGCCTATTAAGGCCTAGAATTAACAGCAGGCTTTCAGGGAGGCCTGATGAGGCCTACAACCTGCTTCTGGTAGTGATCACAACCTGAGAGCTCACCCTCAAGGAGGCCTAGTAAGGCCTTACACCTACCAGCGGGCCTTCGGGGAGGCCTGATGAGGCCTACAACCTGATAGCCTCCAGGCTAGCTGTCCTGATGCGCACATCGGTACATACTTCCAGTGAGGCCTATTTGAGGCCTTCCAACTGATAATGCGCCTTGTTCAAGAGGCCTACTGAGGCCTACAATTGACAGCCGACCTTCAGGAGAGCGTATTTACCCCTATTTAACCTGATAGCCAGCTAGGCTAGTAGTACCTTGATGCTTAAGCATTGTCACCTGCCTTACTAGAGGCCTGATAAGGCCTGCCACTGTCACCGTTTACTCTTGAGAACGGTGCAATCCTTCCTGCTAACTGGGACAGCCATATTTGAAAAATGTGGGTTGTCATAATATTAGACCCTACGGCTCGTTTTCATGGAGGCCTGCTGAGGCCTAACACATGATAGCTACCCATTACTATGGGGACCCGTTCCAGGGAGGCTTGTAGAAGCCTACAAGCTGTACGAGTTTCGCAAAAAACGAGAAATAACTGCCAGACAAACAAACTGACTGCTATTAAAACCAGCGACTCTCAATGAGAGGAGGCCTCAGATCTAAGTACAACAAAAAGGTGACGGTGCCTCAGCAACGCGCCTCCTTCATCCACATACCAACTGACGCCGTAGCGCTCAGTCGTAACAGAGACAAACTAATCCAACCTGCAGTGGCTTTAGGGAACCGAAGACACATAGTAACCCTAGGCGGTAGACAAACACTACATTCTATCAGAAAAGTGTGCTACCGCCTAGTAATCCGCAAACATTTCAAAGAAAAGAGCGGCGGCCTAAACACTACTCTCAAAATGAGAGGAGGCCCATCTTCTGATAACCATAAGCGGTGGCCTATCTGGCGCCATCTTGACCAACCAGGGAAAGCCAACACACGCTCACAAACATAGCCCAGATTATGGTGCTGTGTTAAAGCCTAACTAAGCAGGGGAATAGACAGTTCTCTCTGATGAATATCCAACTCTATACAGGAACCTGGGGTCTGTAAGAAATACATATTTTTAGTATAACACAAAAATGACCACTCTCACCTGCGGCATGCTGAGCGAAGACTCATTGTGCGGTTCTCACCACCATGTTCTACCGCCCTTGAATGCCTGAAAGGGGCGTTCTCACTGAGCAAGTCCGGGCGGGCCATCAGAACATAGTTCTACTCACCATAGGCCCGCCTCAGGCCTGATGTAAGAAGCACCTGGGTAAAAGTTTCATAAAAAGACATTAAAAAGGAAAAAGGAGAGGGCTATGATGTAATCGCCCTTAAGGGAAGTGATCCATCACCAACGCCTTCGTTGAGAACGTTTGTCCTGGATCACCTCCCTTAGATCCTTTTTCCCGCGGGAATCCCATCTCCTCTGTACCCTGCTCCTCCAAGGAGGGGGGGGGGGCACAAGAGGAGACGCTAGCACTCTGGTCCTGCCTACGGTCCTCAGACCGCGAAGGACCAGGTCCCGCCTGCCTGGGTGGGGGCGCGGATCTCAGCGGTATGCATGTTTTATTCTTAAATGCCGCTGAGCGCGCCTTCGCCTCCCTGAACTTTCCAACCACCGCCTCCACGGAGGTGCCGAAAAGTTCAGTAGGCGAAACCGGCGAATCGAAGAGAAAACCCCTTTTCTCTCTCCCCGATATCAGCCAGGCCCAACCACAGATGCCTCTCCGTAACCACCATAGCCGCCATAGAGCGGCCGATAGCAGCAGCAGTCTGCTTGGTGGCCCGGAGAGACAGATCTGTGGTGCGGCGCAGCTCAGCAACCGCCTCAGGGGACAGCCCGGCCCCCTGGTCGAGATCCTCCAGCAGGTCCGCCTGGTACGCCTGAAACACCGCCATGGTTTGAAAAGCAGCACCAGCCTGACCCGCTGCCGTGTATGCCCCTGCCATTAAAGCACAACGTGATTTAGAAAGGCAGAGTTTGAGCTCTTCAGTGTTGATGCCCACGAAATGCGAGAAAAGTTCGCAAACTTTCCTCGCCAGTCGGTAGCCCCAACACATATCCATATTCCCCTATCCCCTCGACATCAGCGAAGTTAAAACGCTGATGTTGATGAACATTGGGTAGAATATGGATTCTTCCATGCCCTCTCGATCTCTGTAAGAAGATCAAGAAGGAATGGAAGGCTCATCTGAGCTGATGGTTTATGGCCAAGGAGAAATCGATCGTGCAATTTATCACGAGCGATCTCTCCTCTAACGCGCCAACATGGCAGCAGCAGCCTGCCCGTAGCACGTTCCATAACATTCATCAGCTCAGCATACACGGTCAAGGTGGCTGAGAGGATTCATACCACTCTCACCAGCCATCCCTAAGAGCACTTGCTGTTTAGTCTCGTTAGCCAATCTGAGAACCCATGATGTATGCCAACGCTCAGCCTCAGCTTGAGCGGGACAGCATCATCCAGTCCCAGATGCCAAACTTTCTTCCCTCAGGAAAAAAGCCAGACTAGAGTGGAGCGATCTCAGATTGAAAACCGCTCACACTCACACACAAACAACTTCAAATGAACTTGACTGTGCATGCTCTTGATCCCAGGCAGTAAATACACACTCGTGTGTATTAATAATTGAATTTGTTTTACCTTAACTCGTATAGCAGTTCAAACAGACAGTCCCTGAAGACGAGAAAGATGTGTATGTGTTGGCACGGCGCCCTTTTATACTTCCGGGTCGCACGTTGATGACGTCATGGGCTGACGTCGGTCAAAGACTTTGCCGTGATTCGATAGTAGCTTCAGACACCAGTCACGCCGAGGGCGTTCCCCCCCATAGCGTCAGCTAGACGCAGCGAGAGTTCCCTTTCGAAAGGGAACCATATTTGACCTACTGAACAAGTTTTTGTCCCAAAGGTCAAAAGTCACTCATTGACTTTCCTTCTGGTTCCAATTAGTAGCTAAAAGGTCTACAAAAGGTTTTAATTTATTTATTTATAATTTTTTTTTATTTATTTATTTATTTATTTTTTATTTTTTATTTTTTTTACATATTATGGCTGTACAAGAAGTCCATATTTGACCTACTGAACATGTTTTTGGACTAAGAGTCCATAGACACTAATTCACTATACATACTTGTAGACTTCCCTTCTGATTCCAATAAGTAGCTTACAGGTCTAAAAAAGGTTTAAATTTTTTTTTTTTTTTTTTTTTTTTTTTTACATATTATGGCTGTACAAGAAGTCCATATTTGACCTACTGAACAATTTTTTGTCCGAAAGGTCAAAAAGTCACTCATTGACTTTCCTTCTTGTTCCAATAAGTAGCTAAAAGGTCTACAAAAGGTTAAATTTAAAACATTTTTTTTTACATATAATGGCTGTACAAGAAGTCCATATTTGACCTACTGAACATGTTTTTGGACTAAGAGTCCATACACACTAATTCACTATACATACTTATAGACTTCCCTTCTGATTCCAAGTACCAGCCAAAAGTCCCACAAAAGGTTTAAAAGTTTGTTTTACATGTTATGGATGTACAGAAGTCTATATTTGACCTTCTGAATATATTCTTGGCCCAAAGGTCTAAAAAGTCACTCATTGACTTCCCTTCTGATTCCAATTAGTAGCTAAAAGGTCCATAGAAGGTTTTATTATTTTTAATTTAATTTTTTTTTTTTACATGTTATGGCTGTACAGAAGTCCATATTTGACCTACTGAACAAATTTTTGTCCCAACGGTCAAAAAGTCACTCATTGACTTTCCTTCTGATTCCAATTAGTAGCTAAAAGGTCTACAAAAGGTTTTAATTATTATTATTATTATTATTATTATTATTATTATTATTATTATTATTATTATTATTATTATTATTATTATTATTATTTTTACATATTATGGCTGTACAGATGTCCATATTTGACCTTCTGAACATATTTTTGGCCCAAAGGTAAAAAAAGGTCACTCATTGTCTTCCCTTCTGATTCCAAAAAGTAGCTTACAGGTCTACAAAAGGTTTTTATTTTTTTATTTTTTATTTTTTTTACATTTTATGGCTGTACAGAATTCAATTTTTGACCTACTGAAAATGTTTTTTGCCCAAAGGTAAAAAAAGGTCACTCATTGCCTTCCCTTCTGATTCCACTTAGTAGCTTACAGGTCTACAAAAAGTTTTACATTTTTTTTTATTTTTTTGTTTTTTTACATATTATGGCTTTACAGAAGTCCATATTTGACCTACTGAACAAATTTTTGTCCCAACGGTCAAAAAGTCACTCATTGACTTTCCTTCTGATTCCAATTAGTAGCTAAAAGGTCTACAAAAGGTTTTAATTATTATTATTATTATTATTATTATTATTATTATTATTATTATTATTATTATTATTATTATTATTATTATTATTATTATTATTATTATTATTATTATTTTTACATATTATGGCTGTACAGATGTCCATATTTGACCTTCTGAACATATTTTTGGCCCAAAGGTAAAAAAAGGTCACTCATTGTCTTCCCTTCTGATTCCAAAAAGTAGCTTACAGGTCTACAAAAGGTTTTTATTTATTTATTTTTTTATTTTTTTTACATTTTATGGCTGTACAGAATTCCATTTTTGACCTACTGAAAATGTTTTTTGCCCAAAGGTAAAAAAAGGTCACTCATTGCCTTCCCTTCTGATTCCACTTAGTAGCTTACAGGTCTACAAAAAGTTTTACATTTTTTTTAATTTTTTTGTTTTTTTACATATTATGGCTTTACAGAAGTCCATATTTGACCTACTGAACAAATTTTTGTCCCAACGGTCAAAAAGTCACTCATTGACTTTCCTTCTGATTCCAATTAGTAGCTAAAAGGTCTACAAAAGGTTTTAATTATTATTATTATTAATATTTTTAAATATTATGGCTGTACAGATGTCCAAATTTGACCTTCTGAACATATTTTTGGCCCAAAGGTAAAAAAAGGTCACTCATTGTCTTCCCTTCTGATTCCAAAAAGTAGCTTACAGGTCTACAAAAGGTTTTTATTTTTTTATTTTTTATTTTCTTTACATATTAAGGCTGTACAGAATTCCATTTTTGACCTACTGAAAATGTTTTTTGCCCAAAGGTAAAAAAAGGTCACTCATTGCCTTCCCTTCTGATTCCACTTAGTAGCTTACAGGTCTACAAAAAGTTTTACTTTTTTTTTTTTTTTTTTTTTTTTTTTTACATATTATGGCTTTACAGAAGTCCATATTTGACCTACTGAACAAATTTTTGGCCCAAAGGTCAAAAAAGTAAGTCATTGACTTCCCTTCTGATTCCAATTTGTAGCTAAAAGGTCGCACAAAAGGTTTTATTTTTTATTTTATTTTTTTTTTAAAAATATATTATGGCTGTACAGAAGTCCATATTTGACCTTCTGAACAAATTTTTGTCCCAAAGGTCAAAAAGTCACTCATTGACTTTCCTTCTGATTCCAATTAGTAACTAAAAGGTCTACAAAAGGTTTAAATTTTTTTTTTTTTTTTTTTTTTTTTTTACATTTTAAGGCTGTATGAGAAGTCCATATTTGACCTACTGAACAAGTTTTTGTCCCTAAGGTCAAAAAGTCACTCATTGACTTTCCTTCTGGTACCAATAAGTAGCGAAAAGGTCTACAAAAGGTTAAAAAAAAAATCTTTTTCTTTTTACATATTATGGCTGTACAAGAAGTCCATATTTGACCTACTGAACAAGTTTTTGTCCCAAAGGTCAAAAGTCACTCATTGACTTTCCTTCTGGTTCCAATTAGTAGCTAAAAGGTCTACAAAAGGTTTTAATTTATTTATTTATAATTTTTTTTTTTTTTTTTTTTTTTTTTTTTTTTTTTTTTTTTTTTTTTTTACATATTATGGCTGTACAAGAAGTCCATATTTGACCTACTGAACATGTTTTTGGACTAAGAGTCAATAGACACTAATTCACTATACATACTTGTAGACTTCCCTTCTGATTCCAATAAGTAGCTTACAGGTCTAAAAAAGGTTTAATTTTTTTTTTTTTTTTTTTTTTTTTTTTACATATTATGGCTGTACAAGAAGTCCATATTTGACCTACTGAACAATTTTTTGTCCGAAAGGTCAAAAAGTCACTCATTGACTTTCCTTCTTGTTCCAATAAGTAGCTAAAAGGTCTACAAAAGGTTAAATTTAAAAAAAATTTTTTTACATATAATGGCTGTACAAGAAGTCCATATTTGACCTACTGAACATGTTTTTGGACTAAGAGTCCATACACACTAATTCACTATACATACTTATAGACTTCCCTTCTGATTCCAAGTACCAGCCAAAAGTCCCACAAAAGGTTTAAAAGTTTGTTTTACATGTTATGGATGTACAGAAGTCTATATTTGACCTTCTGAATATATTCTTGGCCCAAAGGTCTAAAAAGTCACTCATTGACTTCCCTTCTGATTCCAATTAGTAGCTAAAAGGTCCATAGAAGGTTTTATTATTTTTAATTTAAATTTTTTTTTTACATGTTATGGCTGTACAGAAGTCCATATTTGACCTACTGAACAAATTTTTGTCCCAACGGTCAAAAAGTCACTCATTGACTTTCCTTCTGATTCCAATTAGTAGCTAAAAGGTCTACAAAAGGTTTTAATTATTATTATTATTATTATTATTATTATTATTATTATTTTTACATATTATGGCTGTACAGATGTCCATATTTGACCTTCTGAACATATTTTTGGCCCAAAGGTAAAAAAAGGTCACTCATTGTCTTCCCTTCTGATTCCAAAAAGTAGCTTACAGGTCTACAAAAGGTTTTTATTTTTTTATTTTTTATTTTTTTTACATTTTATGGCTGTACAGAATTCAATTTTTGACCTACTGAAAATGTTTTTTGCCCAAAGGTAAAAAAAGGTCACTCATTGCCTTCCCTTCTGATTCCACTTAGTAGCTTACAGGTCTACAAAAAGTTTTACATTTTTTTTTATTTTTTTGTTTTTTTACATATTATGGCTTTACAGAAGTCCATATTTGACCTACTGAACAAATTTTTGTCCCAACGGTCAAAAAGTCACTCATTGACTTTCCTTCTGATTCCAATTAGTAGCTAAAAGGTCTACAAAAGGTTTTAATTATTATTATTATTATTATTATTATTATTATTATTATTATTATTATTATTATTATTATTTTTACATATTATGGCTGTACAGATGTCCATATTTGACCTTCTGAACATATTTTTGGCCCAAAGGTAAAAAAAGGTCACTCATTGTCTTCCCTTCTGATTCCAAAAAGTAGCTTACAGGTCTACAAAAGGTTTTTATTTATTTATTTTTTTATTTTTTTTACATTTTATGGCTGTACAGAATTCCATTTTTGACCTACTGAAAATGTTTTTTGCCCAAAGGTAAAAAAAGGTCACTCATTGCCTTCCCTTCTGATTCCACTTAGTAGCTTACAGGTCTACAAAAAGTTTTACATTTTTTTTAATTTTTTTGTTTTTTTACATATTATGGCTTTACAGAAGTCCATATTTGACCTACTGAACAAATTTTTGTCCCAACGGTCAAAAAGTCACTCATTGACTTTCCTTCTGATTCCAATTAGTAGCTAAAAGGTCTACAAAAGGTTTTAATTATTATTATTATTAATATTTTTAAATATTATGGCTGTACAGATGTCCAAATTTGACCTTCTGAACATATTTTTGGCCCAAAGGTAAAAAAAGGTCACTCATTGTCTTCCCTTCTGATTCCAAAAAGTAGCTTACAGGTCTACAAAAGGTTTTTATTTTTTTATTTTTTATTTTCTTTACATATTAAGGCTGTACAGAATTCCATTTTTGACCTACTGAAAATGTTTTTTGCCCAAAGGTAAAAAAAGGTCACTCATTGCCTTCCCTTCTGATTCCACTTAGTAGCTTACAGGTCTACAAAAAGTTTTACTTTTTTTTTTTTTTTTTTTTTTTTTTTTACATATTATGGCTTTACAGAAGTCCATATTTGACCTACTGAACAAATTTTTGGCCCAAAGGTCAAAAAAGTAAGTCATTGACTTCCCTTCTGATTCCAATTTGTAGCTAAAAGGTCGCACAAAAGGTTTTATTTTTTTTTTTATTTTTTTTTTAAAAATATATTATGGCTGTACAGAAGTCCATATTTGACCTTCTGAACAAATTTTTGTCCCAAAGGTCAAAAAGTCACTCATTGACTTTCCTTCTGATTCCAATTAGTAACTAAAAGGTCTACAAAAGGTTTAAATTTTTTTTTTTTTTTTTTTTTTTTTTTACATTTTAAGGCTGTATGAGAAGTCCATATTTGACCTACTGAACAAGTTTTTGTCCCTAAGGTCAAAAAGTCACTCATTGACTTTCCTTCTGGTACCAATAAGTAGCGAAAAGGTCTACAAAAGGTTAAAAAAAAAATCTTTTTCTTTTTACATATTATGGCTGTACAAGAAGTCCATATTTGACCTACTGAACAAGTTTTTGTCCCAAAGGTCAAAAGTCACTCATTGACTTTCCTTCTGGTTCCAATTAGTAGCTAAAAGGTCTACAAAAGGTTTTAATTTATTTATTTATAATTTTTTTATTTTTTTTTTATTTTATTTTTTATTTTTTATTTTATTTTTTTTACATATTATGGCTGTACAAGAAGTCCATATTTGACCTACTGAACATGTTTTTGGACTAAGAGTCAATAGACACTAATTCACTATACATACTTGTAGACTTCCCTTCTGATTCCAATAAGTAGCTTACAGGTCTAAAAAAGGTTTAATTTTTTTTTTTTTTTTTTTTTTTTTTTTTTTTACATATTATGGCTGTACAAGAAGTCCATATTTGACCTACTGAACAATTTTTTGTCCGAAAGGTCAAAAAGTCACTCATTGACTTTCCTTCTTGTTCCAATAAGTAGCTAAAAGGTCTACAAAAGGTTAAATTTAAAAAAAATTTTTTTACATATAATGGCTGTACAAGAAGTCCATATTTGACCTACTGAACATGTTTTTGGACTAAGAGTCCATACACACTAATTCACTATACATACTTATAGACTTCCCTTCTGATTCCAAGTACCAGCCAAAAGTCCCACAAAAGGTTTAAAAGTTTGTTTTACATGTTATGGATGTACAGAAGTCTATATTTGACCTTCTGAATATATTCTTGGCCCAAAGGTCTAAAAAGTCACTCATTGACTTCCCTTCTGATTCCAATTAGTAGCTAAAAGGTCCATAGAAGGTTTTATTATTTTTAATTTAAATTTTTTTTTTACATGTTATGGCTGTACAGAAGTCCATATTTGACCTACTGAACAAATTTTTGTCCCAACGGTCAAAAAGTCACTCATTGACTTTCCTTCTGATTCCAATTAGTAGCTAAAAGGTCTACAAAAGGTTTTAATTATTATTATTATTATTATTATTATTATTATTATTATTATTATTATTATTTTTACATATTATGGCTGTACAGATGTCCATATTTGACCTTCTGAACATATTTTTGGCCCAAAGGTAAAAAAAGGTCACTCATTGTCTTCCCTTCTGATTCCAAAAAGTAGCTTACAGGTCTACAAAAGGTTTTTATTTTTTTATTTTTTATTTTTTTTACATTTTATGGCTGTACAGAATTCAATTTTTGACCTACTGAAAATGTTTTTTGCCCAAAGGTAAAAAAAGGTCACTCATTGCCTTCCCTTCTGATTCCACTTAGTAGCTTACAGGTCTACAAAAAGTTTTACATTTTTTTTTATTTTTTTGTTTTTTTACATATTATGGCTTTACAGAAGTCCATATTTGACCTACTGAACAAATTTTTGTCCCAACGGTCAAAAAGTCACTCATTGACTTTCCTTCTGATTCCAATTAGTAGCTAAAAGGTCTACAAAAGGTTTTAATTATTATTATTATTATTATTATTTTTACATATTATGGCTGTACAGATGTCCATATTTGACCTTCTGAACAAATTTTTGTCCCAAAGGTCAAAAAGTCACTCATTGACTTTCCTTCTGATTCCAATTAGTAGCTAAAAGGTCTACAAAAGGTTTAAAAAAAAAATTTTTTTTTTTATTTTTTTTTTTTTACATATTAAGGCTGTATGAGAAGTCCATATTTGACCTACTGAACATGTTTTCTTCCCTAAGGTCAAAAAGTCACTCATTGACTTTCCTTCTGGTACCAATAAGTAGCGAAAAGGTCTACAAAAGGTTAAAAAAAAATCTTTTTCTTTTTACATATTATGGCTGTACAAGAAGTCCATATTTGACCTACTGAACAAGTTTTTGACCCAAAGGTCAAAAGTCACTCATTGACTTTCCTTCTGGTTCCAATTAGTAGCTAAAAGGTCTACAAAAGGTTTTAATTTATTTATTTATTTATTATTTTTTTTTTTTTTTTTTTTTTTTTTTTTTTTTTTTTACATATTATGGCTGTACATGAAGTCCATATTTGACCTACTGAACATGTTTTTGGACTAAGAGTCCATAGACACTAATTCACTATACATACTTGTAGACTTCCCTTCTGATTCCAATAAGTAGCTTACAGGTCTAAAAAAGGTTTACATTTTTTTTTTTTTTTTTTTTTTACATATTATGGCTGTACAAGAAGTCCATATTTGACCTACTGAACAAGTTTTTGTCCCAAAGGTCAAAAGTCACTCATTGACTTTCCTTCTGGTTCCAATTAGTAGCTAAAAGGTCTACAAAAGGTTAAATTTAAAAATTTTTTTTTACATATAATGGCTGTACAAGAAGTCCATATTTGACCTACTGAACATGTTTTTGGACTAAGAGTCCATACACACTAATTCACTATACATACTTATAGACTTCCCTTATGATTCCAAGTACCAGCCAAAAGTCCCACAAAAGGTTTAAAAGTTTGTTTTACATGTTATGGATGTACAGAAGTCCATATTTGACCTTCTGAATATATTCTTGGCCCAAAGGTCTAAAAAGTCACTCAATGACTTCCCTTCTGATTCCAATTAGTAGCTAAAAGGTCCATAGAAGGTTTTATTATTTTTAATTTAATTTTTTTTTTACATGTTATGGCTGTACAGAAGTCCATATTTGACCTACTGAACAAATTTTTGTCCCAACGGTCAAAAAGTCACTCATTGACTTTCCTTCTGATTCCAATTAGTAGCTAAAAGGTCTACAAAAGGTTTTAATTATTATTATTATTATTATTATTATTATTTTTACATATTATGGCTGTACAGATGTCCATATTTGACCTTCTGAACATATTTTTGGCCCAAAGGTAAAAAAGGTCACTAATTGTCTTCCCTTCTGATTCCAAAAAGTAGCTTACAGGTCTACAAAAGGTTTTTATTTTTTTATTTTTTATTTTTTTTTACATTTTATGGCTGTACAGAATTCAATTTTTGACCTACTGAAAATGTTTTTTGCCCAAAGGTAAAAAAAGGTCACTCATTGCCTTCCCTTCTGATTCCACTTAGTAGCTTACAGGTCTACAAAAAGTTTTACATTTTTTTTTATTTTTTTGTTTTTTTACATATTATGGCTTTACAGAAGTCCATATTTGACCTACTGAACAAATTTTTGTCCCAACGGTCAAAAAGTCACTCATTGACTTTCCTTCTGATTCCAATTAGTAGCTAAAAGGTCTACAAAAGGTTTTAATTATTATTATTATTATTATTTTTACATATTATGGCTGTACAGATGTCCATATTTGACCTTCTGAACATATTTTTGGCCCAAAGGTAAAAAAAGGTCACTCATTGTCTTCCCTTCTGATTCCAAAAAGTAGCTTACAGGTCTACAAAAGGTTTTTTTTTTTTTTTTTTTTTTTTTTTTTTTTACATATTATGGCTGTACAGAATTCCATTTTTGACCTACTGAAAATGTTTTTTGCCCAAAGGTAAAAAAAGGTCACTCATTGCCTTCCCTTCTGATTCCACTTAGTAGCTTACAGGTCTACAAAAAGTTTTACATTTTTTTTTTTTTTTTTTTTTTTTTTTTACATATTATGGCTTTACAGAAGTCCATATTTGACCTACTGAACACATTTTTGTCCCAACGGTCAAAAAGTCACTCATTGACTTTCCTTCTGATTCCAATTAGTAGCTAAAAGGTCTACAAAAGGTTTAAAAAAAATTATTCTTTTTTTTTTTTCTTTTTTTTTACATATTAAGGCTGTATGAGAAGTCCATATTTGACCTACTGAACATGTTTTCTTCCTTAAGGTCAAAAAGTCACTCATTGACTTTCCTTCTGGTACCAATAAGTAGCGAAAAGGTCTACAAAAGGTTAAAAAAAAATCTTTTTCTTTTTACATATTATGGCTGTACAAGAAGTCCATATTTGACCTACTGAACAAGTTTTTGACCCAAAGGTCAAAAGTCACTCATTGACTTTCCTTCTGGTTCCAATTAGTAGCTAAAAGGTCTACAAAAGGTTTTAATTTATTTATTTATTTATTATTTATTTATTTTTTATTTATTTATTTATTTATTTTTTACATATTATGGCTGTACAAGAAGTCCATATTTGACCTACTGAACATGTTTTTGGACTAAGAGTCCATAGACACTAATTCACTATACATACTTGTAGTCTTCCCTTCTGATTCCAAAAAGTAGCTTACAGGTCTACAAAAGGTTTTTATTTTTTTATTTTTTATTTTTTTTTCATATTATGGCTGTACAGAATTCCATTTTTGACCTACTGAAAATGTTTTTTGCCCAAAGGTAAAAAAAGGTCACTCATTGCCTTCCCTTCTGATTCCACTTAGTAGCTTACAGGTCTACAAAAAGTTGTACATTTTTTTTTTTTTTTTTTTTTTTTTTTTTTACATATTATGGCTTTACAGAAGTCCATATTTGACCTACTGAACAAATTTTTGTCCCAACGGTCAAAAAGTCACTCATTGACTTTCCTTCTGATTCCAATTAGTAGCTAAAAGGTCTACAAAAGGTTTTAATTATTATTATTATTATTATTTTTACATATTATGGCTGTACAGATGTCCATATTTGACCTTCTGAACAAATTTTTGTCCCAAAGGTCAAAAAGTCACTCATTGACTTTCCTTCTGATTCCAATTAGTAGCTAAAAGGTCTACAAAAGGTTTAAAAAAAATTATTATTATTATTATTTTTTTTTTTTTTACATATTAAGGCTGTATGAGAAGTCCATATTTGACCTACTGAACATGTTTTCTTCCCTAAGGTCAAAAAGTCACTCATTGACTTTCCTTCTGGTACCAATAAGTAGCGAAAAGGTCTACAAAAGGTTAAAAAAAATCTTTTTCTTTTTACATATTATGGCTGTACAAGAAGTCCATATTTGACCTACTGAACAAGTTTTTGACCCAAAGGTCAAAAGTCACTCATTGACTTTCCTTCTGGTTCCAATTAGTAGCTAAAAGGTCTACAAAAGGTTTTAATTTATTTATTTATTTATTATTATTTTTTATTTTATTTATTTATTTATTTATTTTTTACATATTATGGCTGTACAAGAAGTCCATATTTGACCTACTGAACATGTTTTTGGACTAAGAGTCCATAGACACTAATTCACTATACATACTTGTAGACTTCCCTTCTGATTCCAATAAGTAGCTTACAGGTCTAAAAAAGGTTTACATTTTTTTTTTTTTTTTTTTTTACATATTATGGCTGTACAAGAAGTCCATATTTGACCTACTGAACAAGTTTTTGTCCCAAAGGTCAAAAGTCACTCATTGACTTTCCTTCTGGTTCCAATTAGTAGCTAAAAGGTCTACACAAGGTTTTAATTTATTTATTTATAATTTTTTATTTGTTTATTTATTTATTTATTTATTTATTTATTTATTTTTTACATATTATGGCTGTACAAGAAGTCCATATTTGACCTACTGAACATGTTTTTTGCCCAAATAAATTTTTTTTATTTTTTATTTTTTTTACATTTTATGGCTGTACAGAATTCAATTTTTGACCTACTGAAAATGTTTTTTGCCCAAAGGTAAAAAAAGGTCACTCATTGCCTTCCCTTCTGATTCCACTTAGTAGCTTACAGGTCTAAAAAAAGTTTTACATTTGTTTTTATTTTTTTGTTTTTTTACATATTATGGCTTTACAGAAGTCCATATTTGACCTACTGAACAAATTTTTGTCCCAACGGTCAAAAAGTCACTCATTGACTTTCCTTCTGATTCCAATTAGTAGCTAAAAGGTCTACAAAAGGTTTTAATTATTATTATTATTATTATTTTTACATATTATGGCTGTACAGATGTCCATATTTGACCTTCTGAACATATTTTTTGCCCAAAGGTAAAAAAAGGTCACTCATTGTCTTCCCTTCTGATTCCAAAAAGTAGCTTACAGGTCTACAAAAGGTTTTTTTTTTTTTTTTTTTTTTTTTTTTTTTTACATATTATGGCTGTACAGAATTCCTTTTTTGACCTACTGAAAATGTTTTTTGCCCAAAGGTAAAAAAAGGTCACTCATTGCCTTCCCTTCTGATTCCACTTAGTAGCTTACAGGTCTACAAAAAGTTTTACATTTTTTTTTTTTTTTTTTTTTTTTACATATTATGGCTTTACAGAAGTCCATATTTGACCTACTGAACAAATTTTTGTCCCAACGGTCAAAAAGTCACTCATTGACTTTCCTTCTGATTCCAATTAGTAGCTAAAAGGTCTACAAAAGGTTTTAATTATTATTATTATTATTATTTTTACATATTATGGCTGTACAGATGTCCATATTTGACCTACTGAACAAATTTTTGGCCCAAAGGTCAAAAAAGTAAGTCATTGACTTCCCTTCTGATTCCAATTTGTAGCTAAAAGGTCGCACAAAAGGTTTTTTTTTATTTTAATTTTTTTTTTTATATATATATATTATGGCTGTACAGAAGTCCATATTTGACCTTCTGAACAAATTTTTGTCCCAAAGGTCAAAAAGTCACTCATTGACTTTCCTTCTGATTCCAATTAGTAGCTAAAAGGTCTACAAAAGGTTTAAAAATTTTTTTTTTTTTTTTTTTTTTTTTTTTTACATTTTAAGGCTGTATGAGAAGTCCATATTTCATCTACTGAACAAGTTTTTGTCCCTAAGGTCAAAAAGTCACTCATTGACTTTCCTTCTGGTACCAATAAGTAGCGAAAAGGTCTACAAAAGGTTAAAAAAAAAATCTTTTTCTTTTTACATATTATGGCTGTACAAGAAGTCCATATTTGACCTACTGAACAAGTTTTTGTCCCAAAGGTCAAAAGTCACTCATTGACTTTCCTTCTGGTTCCAATTAGTAACTAAAAGGTCTACAAAAGGTTTAAATTTATTTATTTATAATTTATTTTATTTTTTTTTACATTTTAAGGCTGTATGAGAAGTCCATATTTGACCTACTGAACAAGTTTTTGTCCCTAAGGTCAAAAAGTCACTCATTGACTTTCCTTCTGGTACCAATAAGTAGCGAAAAGGTCTACAAAAGGTTAAAAAAAAAAACTTTTTCTTTTTACATATTATGGCTGTACAAGAAGTCCATATTTGACCTACTGAACAATTTTTTGTCCGAAAGGTCAAAAAGTCACTCATTGACTTTCCTTCTTGTTCCAATAAGTAGCTAAAAGGTCTACAAAAGGTTAAATTTAAAAAAATTTTTTTACATATAATGGCTGTACAAGAAGTCCATATTTGACCTACTGAACATGTTTTTGGACTAAGAGTCCATACACACTAATTCACTATACATACTTATAGACTTCCCTTCTGATTCCAAGTACCAGCCAAAAGTCCCACAAAAGGTTTAAAAGTTTGTTTTACATGTTATGGATGTACAGAAGTCTATATTTGACCTTCTGAATATATTCTTGGCCCAAAGGTCTAAAAAGTCACTCATTGACTTCCCTTCTGATTCCAATTAGTAGCTAAAAGGTCCATAGAAGGTTTTATTATTTTTAATTTAATTTTTTTTTACATGTTATGGCTGTACAGAAGTCCATATTTGACCTACTGAACAAATTTTTGTCCCAACGGTCAAAAAGTCACTCATTGACTTTCCTTCTGATTCCAATTAGTAGCTAAAAGGTCTACAAAAGGTTTTAATTATTATTATTATTATTATTATTATTATTATTATTTTTACATATTATGGCTGTACAGATGTCCATATTTGACCTTCTGAACATATTTTTGGCCCAAAGGTAAAAAAAGGTCACTCATTGTCTTCCCTTCTGATTCCAAAAAGTAGCTTACAGGTCTACAAAAGGTTTTTATTTTTTTATTTTTTATTTTTTTTACATTTTATGGCTGTACAGAATTCAATTTTTGACCTACTGAAAATGTTTTTTGCCCAAAGGTAAAAAAAGGTCACTCATTGCCTTCCCTTCTGATTCCACTTAGTAGCTTACAGGTCTACAAAAAGTTTTAAATTTTTTTTTATTTTTTTATTTTTTTACATATTATGGCTTTACAGAAGTCCATATTTGACCTACTGAACAAATTTTTGTCCCAACGGTCAAAAAGTCACTCATTGACTTTCCTTCTGATTCCAATTAGTAGCTAAAAGGTCTACAAAAGGTTTTAATTATTATTATTATTATTATTATTATTATTATTATTATTATTATTATTATTATTATTATTATTATTATTATTATTATTATTTTTACATATTATGGCTGTACAGATGTCCATATTTGACCTTCTGAACATATTTTTGGCCCAAAGGTAAAAAAAGGTCACTCATTGTCTTCCCTTCTGATTCCAAAAAGTAGCTTACAGGTCTACAAAAGGTTTTTATTTTTTTATTTTTTATTTTTTTTACATATTATGGCTGTACAGAATTCCATTTTTGACCTACTGAAAATGTTTTTTGCCCAAAGTTAAAAAAAGGTCACTCATTGCCTTCCCTTCTGATTCCACTTAGTAGCTTACAGGTCTACAAAAAGTTTTACATTTTTTTTTTTTTTTTTTTTTTTTTTTTTACATATTATGGCTTTACAGAAGTCCATATTTGACCTACTGAACAAATTTTTGGCCCAAAGGTCAAAAAAGTAAGTCATTGACTTCCCTTCTGATTCCAATTTGTAGCTAAAAGGTCGCACAAAAGGTTTTATTTTTTTATTATTATTTTTTTTTTAATATATTATGGCTGTACAGAAGTCCATATTTGACCTTCTGAACAAATTTTTGTCCCAAAGGTCAAAAAGTCACTCATTGACTTTCCTTCTGATTCCAATTAGTAGCTAAAAGGTCTACAAAAGGTTAAAAAAAAAATCTTTTTCTTTTTACATATTATGGCTGTACAAGAAGTCCATATTTGACCTACTGAACAAGTTTTTGTCCCAAAGGTCAAAAGTCACTCATTGACTTTCCTTCTGGTTCCAATTAGTAGCTAAAAGGTCTACAAAAGGTTTTAATTTATTTATTTATAATTTTTATTTATTTATTTATTTATTTATTTATTTTATTTTATTTTTACATGTTATGGCTGTACAGAAGTCCATATTTGACCTACTGAACAAATTTTTGTCCCAACGGTCAAAAAGTCACTCATTGACTTTCCTTCTGATTCCAATTAGTAGCTAAAAGGTCTACAAAAGGTTTTAATTATTATTATTATTATTATTATTATTATTATTATTATTATTATTATTTTTATTATTACATATTATGGCTGTACAGATGTCCATATTTGACCTTCTGAACATATTTTTGGCCCAAAGGTAAAAAAGCTCACTCGTTGTCTTCCCTTCTGATTCCAAAAAGTAGCTTACAGGTCTACAAAAGGTTTTTTTTTTTTTTTTTTTTTTTTTTTTTTACATATTATGGCTGTACAGAATTCCTTTTTTGACCTACTGAAAATGTTTTTTGCCCAAAGGTAAAAAAAGGTCACTCATTGCCTTCCCTTCTGATTCCACTTAGTAGCTTACAGGTCTACAAAAAGTGTTACTTTTTTTTTTTTTTTTTTTTTTTTTTTTTTACATATTATGGCTTTACAGAAGTCCATATTTGACCTACTGAACAAATTTTTGTCCCAACGGTCAAAAAGTCACTCATTGACTTTCCTTCTGATTCCAATTAGTAGCTAAAAGGTCTACAAAAGGTTTTAATTATTATTATTATTATTATTATTATTATTATTATTTTTACATATTATGGCTGTACAGATGTCCATATTTGACCTACTGAACAAATTTTTGGCCCAAAGGTCAAAAAAGTAAGTCATTGACTTCCCTTCTGATTCCAATTTGTAGCTAAAAGGTCGCACAAAAGGTTTTTTTTTATTTATTTATTTATTTTTTTATATATATATATATATTATGGCTGTACAGAAGTCCATATTTGACCTTCTGAACAAATTTTTGTCCCAAAGGTCAAAAAGTCACTCATTGACTTTCCTTCTGATTCCAATTAGTAGCTAAAAGGTCTACAAAAGGTTTAAAAAAAAATCTTTTTCTTTTTACATATTATGGCTGTACAAGAAGTCCATATTTGACCTACTGAACAAGTTTTTGTCCCAAAGGTCAAAAGTCACTCATTGACTTTCCTTCTGGTTCCAATTAGTAACTAAAAGGTCTACAAAAGGTTTAAATTTATTTATTTTTAATTTATTTTTTTTTTTTTTACATTTTAAGGCTGTATGAGAAGTCCATATTTGACCTACTGAACAAGTTTTTGTCCCTAAGGTCAAAAAGTCACTCATTGACTTTCCTTCTGGTACCAATAAGTAGCGAAAAGGTCTACAAAAGGTTAAAAAAAAAAACTTTTTCTTTTTACATATTATGGCTGTACAAGAAGTCCATATTTGACCTACTGAACAAGTTTTTGTCCCAAAGGTCAAAAGTCACTCATTGACTTTCCTTCTGGTTCCAATTAGTAGCTAAAAGGTCTACAAAAGGTTTTAATTTATTTATTTATAATTTTTTTTTTATTTATTTTTTTATTTATTTATTTTTATTTTTATTTTTATTACATATTATGGCTGTACAAGAAGTCCATATTTGACCTACTGAACATGTTTTTGGACTAAGAGTCCATAGACACTAATTCACTATACATACTTGTAGACTTCCCTTCTGATTCCAATAAGTAGCTTACAGGTCTAAAAAGAGTTTAATTTTTTTTTTTTTTTTTTTTTTTTTTTTTTTTTTTTTTTTACATATTATGGCTGTACAAGAAGTCCATATTTGACCTACTGAACAATTTTTTGTCCGAAAGGTCAAAAAGTCACTCATTGACTTTCCTTCTTGTTCCAATAAGTAGCTAAAAGGTCTACAAAAGGTTAAATTTAAAAAATTTTTTTTACATATAATGGCTGTACAAGAAGTCCATATTTGACCTACTGAACATGTTTTTGGACTAAGAGTCCATACACACTAATTCACTATACATACTTATAGACTTCCCTTCTGATTCCAAGTACCAGCCAAAAGTCCCACAAAAGGTTTAAAAGTTTGTTTTACATGTTATGGATGTACAGAAGTCTATATTTGACCTTCTGAATATATTCTTGGCCCAAAGGTCTAAAAAGTCACTCATTGACTTCCCTTCTGATTCCAATTAGTAGCTAAAAGGTCCATAGAAGGTTTTATTATTTTTAATTTTTTTTTTTTTTACATGTTATGGCTGTACAGAAGTCCATATTTGACCTACTGAACAAATTTTTGTCCCAACGGTCAAAAAGTCACTCATTGACTTTCCTTCTGATTCCAATTAGTAGCTAAAAGGTCTACAAAAGGTTTTAATTATTATTATTATTATTATTATTATTTTTACATATTATGGCTGTACAGATGTCCATATTTGACCTTCTGAACATATTTTTGGCCCAAAGGTAAAAAAAGGTCACTCATTGTCTTCCCTTCTGATTCCAAAAAGTAGCTTACAGGTCTACAAAAGGTTTTTATTTTTTTATTTTTTATTTTTTTTACATTTTATGGCTGTACAGAATTCAATTTTTGACCTACTGAAAATGTTTTTTGCCCAAAGGTAAAAAAAGGTCACTCATTGCCTTCCCTTCTGATTCCACTTAGTAGCTTACAGGTCTACAAAAAGTTTTAAATTTTTTTTTATTTTTTTATTTTTTTTACATATTATGGCTTTACAGAAGTCCATATTTGACCTACTGAACAAATTTTTGTCCCAACGGTCAAAAAGTCACTCATTGACTTTCCTTCTGATTCCAATTAGTAGCTAAAAGGTCTACAAAGGTTTTAATTATTTTTATTATTATTATTTTTACATATTATGGCTGTACAGATGTCCATATTTGACCTTCTGAACATATTTTTGGCCCAAAGGTAAAAAAAGGTCACTCATTGTCTTCCCTTCTGATTCCAAAAAGTAGCTTACAGGTCTACAAAAGGTTTTTATTTTTTTATTTTTTATTTTTTTTACATATTATGGCTGTACAGAATTCCATTTTTGACCTACTGAAAATGTTTTTTGCCCAAAGGTAAAAAAAGGTCACTCATTGCCTTCCCTTCTGATTCCACTTAGTAGCTTACAGGTCTACAAAAAGTTTTACATTTTTTTTTTTTTTTTTTTTTTTTTTTTTTACATATTATGGCTTTACAGAAGTCCATATTTGACCTACTGAACAAAATTTTGTCCCAACGGTCAAAAAGTCACTCATTGACTTTCCTTCTGATTCCAATTAGTAGCTAAAAGGTCTACAAAAGGTTTTAATTATTATTATTATTATTATTTTTACATATTATGGCTGTACAGATGTCCATATTTGACCTTCTGAACAAATTTTTGTCCCAAAGGTCAAAAAGTCACTCATTGACTTTCCTTCTGATTCCAATTAGTAGCTAAAAGGTCTACAAAAGGTTTAAAAAAAATTATTTTTATTTTTTTTATTTTTTTTTACATATTAAGGCTGTATGAGAAGTCCATATTTGACCTACTGAACATGTTTTCTTCCCTAAGGTCAAAAAGTCACTCATTGACTTTCCTTCTGGTACCAATAAGTAGCGAAAAGGTCTACAAAAGGTTAAAAACAAATCTTTTTCTTTTTACATATTATGGCTGTACAAGAAGTCCATATTTGACCTACTGAACAAGTTTTTGACCCAAAGGTCAAAAGTCACTCATTGACTTTCCTTCTGGTTCCAATTAGTAGCTAAAAGGTCTACAAAAGGTTTTAATTTATTTATTTATTTATTATTTTTTTATTTTTTATTTATTTATTTATTTATTTTTTACATATTATGGCTGTACAAGAAGTCCATATTTGACCTACTGAACATGTTTTTGGACTAAGAGTCCCATAGACACTAATTCACTATACATACTTGTAGACTTCCCTTCTGATTCCAATAAGTAGCTTACAGGTCTAAAAAAGGTTTACATTTTTTTTTTTTTTTTTTTTTTACATATTATGGCTGTACAAGAAGTCCATATTTGACCTACTGAACAAGTTTTTGTACCAAAGGTCAAAAGTCACTCATTGACTTTCCTTCTGGTTCCAATGAGTAGCTAAAAGGTCTACACAAGGTTTTAATTTATTTATTTATAATTTTTTTATTTTTTATTTATTTATTTATGTATTAATTTTTTTTTAAATTTTTTTTTACATATTATGGCTGTACAAGAAGTCCATATTTGACCTACTGAACATGTTTTTGGACTAAGAGTCCATAGACACTAATTCACTATACATACTTGTAGTCTTCCCTTCTGATTCCAAAAAGTAGCTTACAGGTCTAAAAAAGGTTTAAATTTTTTTTTTTTTTTTTTTACATATTATGGCTGTACAAGAAGTCCATATTTGACCTACTGAACAATTTTTTGTCCGAAAGGTCAAAAAGTCACTCATTGACTTTCCTTCTTGTTCCAATAAGTAGCTAAAAGGTCTACAAAAGGTTAAATTTAAAATAAATTTTTTACATATAATGGCTGTACAAGAAGTCCATATTTGACCTACTGAACATGTTTTTGGACTAAGAGTCCATACACACTAATTCACTATACATACTTATAGACTTCCCTTATGATTCCAAGTACCAGCCAAAAGTCCCACAAAAGGTTTAAAAGTTTGTTTTACATGTTATGGATGTACAGAAGTCTATATTTGACCTTCTGAATATATTCTTGGCCCAAAGGTCTAAAAAGTCACTCAATGACTTCCCTTCTGATTCCAATTAGTAGCTAAAAGGTCCATAGAAGGTTTTATTATTTTTAATTTAAATTTTTTTTTACATGTTATGGCTGTACAGAAGTCCATATTTGACCTACTGAACAAATTTTTGTCCCAACGGTCAAAAAGTCACTCATTGACTTTCCTTCTGATTCCAATTAGTAGCTAAAAGGTCTACAAAAGGTTTTAATTATTATTATTATTATTATTATTATTATTATTATTATTATTATTATTTTTACATATTATGGCTGTACAGATGTCCATATTTGACCTTCTGAACATATTTTTGGCCCAAAGGTAAAAAAGGTCACTCATTGTCTTCCCTTCTGATTCCAAAAAGTAGCTTACAGGTCTACAAAAGGTTTTTATTTTTTTATTTTTTATTTTTTTTACATTTTATGGCTGTACAGAATTCAATTTTTGACCTACTGAAAATGTTTTTTGCCCAAAGGTAAAAAAAAGGTCACTCATTGCCTTCCCTTCTGATTCCACTTAGTAGCTTACAGGTCTACAAAAAGTTTTACATTTTTTTTTTTTTTTTTTTTTTTTTACATATTATGGCTTTACAGAAGTCCATATTTGACCTACTGAACAAATTTTTGTCCCAACGGTCAAAAAGTCACTCATTGACTTTCCTTCTGATTCCAATTAGTAGCTAAAAGGTCTACAAAAGGTTTTAATTATTATTATTATTATTATTATTATTAAATATTATGGCTGTACAGATGTCCATATTTGACCTTCTGAACATATTTTTGGCCCAAAGGTAAAAAAAGGTCACTCATTGTCTTCCCTTCTGATTCCAAAAAGTAGCTTACAGGTCTACAAAAGGTTTTTATTTTTTTATTTTTTATTTTTTTTACATATTATGGCTGTACAGAATTCCATTTTTGACCTACTGAAAATGTTTTTTGCCCAAAGGTAAAAAAAGGTCACTCATTGCCTTCCCTTCTGATTCCACTTAGTAGCTTACAGGTCTACAAAAAGTTTTACATTTTTTTTTTTTTTTTTTTTACATATTATGGCTTTACAGAAGTCCATATTTGACCTACTGAACAAATTTTTGGCCCAAAGGTCAAAAAAGTAAGTCATTGACTTCCCTTCTGATTCCAATTTGTAGCTAAAAGGTCGCACAAAAGGTTTTATTTTTATTTTTATTTTTATTTTTTTATATATTATGGCTGTACAGAAGTCCATATTTGACCTTCTGAACAAATTTTTGTCCCAAAGGTCAAAAAGTCACTCATTGACTTTCCTTCTGATTCCAATTAGTAGCTAAAAGGTCTACAAAAGGTTTAAAAAATTTTTTTTTTTTTTTTTTTTTTTACATTTTAAGGCTGTATGAGAAGTCAATATTTGACCTACTGAACAAGTTTTTGTCCCTAAGGTCAAAAAGTCACTCATTGACTTTCCTTCTGGTACCAATAAGTAGCGAAAAGGTCTACAAAAGGTAAAAAAAAAAAATATTTTTCTTTTTACATATTATGGCTGTACAAGAAGTCCATATTTGACCTACTGAACGTCTCGGTTACGTATGGTAACCCTCGTTCCCTGAAGGAGGGAACGGAGACGTACGTCGGTAATAACCGACGAATTGGGATCACTTCAGAGAGCCCCTATCAGCTTCGAGAACTTAAGAACAGGCCAATGAACAATTGGCGTGCGAGATTTGCATCTCGCGCTCCGCCCCGCGCCGCGGGTATAAACGGGAAGCGAGAGCACCGCACTGACGTTTTTCACTGAGGAGCCGAACCAGTGACTCGGCCAAGCAGTGATGGAAGGAACTGTGGCGACGGGACGTACGTCTCCGTTCCCTCCTTCAGGGAACGAGGGTTACCATACGTAACCGAGACGTTCCCTTTCAGTCGGTCACTACGACGTACGTCGGTAATAACCGACGAATTGGGATCCCTATGGAAAACGCCACAGTTACTACCACTTCCAGCGCCCAGCGAGAGCCCCTCAGACCCCGTTCTGAAGCGGGCGGGAAGATTCACGCTAGAAGAGTCATACTGCTGTTCCGCAAGACCCATTCAGCAGACTTGATTGGATAACGCTGGGAAAGCGTGCCCGAAGGACGCTGCGGGAGCCACATCATGCCCGGAGGGAGTTACCATGTGGAGAACACGTATGGGCTGGCCGTGGGCAGCACAACATACGGAGTCCCAGGGGAGGCCCCGGCCTAATGCAGGCGGGGGACGACACCGTACTGAGACGGCAGAGAACTCTGCCAAGGGAAAGACACGAGCTCGCCGTAGGGAGCTGTACCGTGGAAATACACGTATGGGACCGCCGTAGGGGTCACGACATACGGAACCCAGCCTGACACAAGTTCCACCAATGCATACGAGTGCCAGACCTGGCGTCGGACGCTCCGCAACATCCGACTGCCGAGGGGTACGGAGGACTCAACAGGGTTCGCCTATCCAGGGGAACTCGACTGGAGAAAATAAGCGCACGTATCCGTTCCAGGGGAAGGGAATGGCGCAGCAAGCCGACACTAGAACGGGCACTTCAGTGAAGCTGACTATGGGAAGCGAGCACACGAGAAGCCACCGGCTCTACACGCAGGCTATAAAACCTAGCGAACGTGTTGGGTGTCGCCCAGCCCGCAGCTCTACAAATGTCTGTCAGCGAGGCGCCACGAGCCAGCGCCCAGGAAGAAGCTACACCCCAGGTGGAGTGAGCTCTAACCCCGAGCGGGCAGGGCACGTCTTGGGATTCATACGCCAAGACGATGGCATCCACTATCCAGTGGGCCATCCTCTGCTTGGAGACAGCCTTTCCCTTCTGCTGTCCTCCGTAACAGACGAAGAGCTGCTCTGAGGTCCTGAAGCTTTGCGTTCTGTCCACGTAAGTCCGGCACGGACGGGACAGAGCAAAGCTAGGGCTGGGTCTGCCTCCTCCGAAGGCAGCGCTTGCAGGCTCACCACTTGGTCCCGGAAGGGAGTAGTGGGAACCTTGGGCACATATCCAGGCCGGGGTCTCAGGGTTACCTGAGAATCACCCGGCCCGAATTCCAGGCACGATTCGTCGACCGAAAATGCCTGCAGGTCCCCTACCCTCTTAACTGAGGCCAATGCAATCAGGAGTATTGTCTTTAGAGACAAGATCTTAAGCTCTACTGACTGTAAAGGCTCGAAGGGCGCCCTCTGAAGTGCGGTCAGCACCAGAGTCAAGTCCCAAGAGGGTATAGAAGAAGGGCGAGGAGGATTTAGTCTCCTCGCTCCCCTTAGGAACCTGACGATCAGATCATGCTTGCCTAAGGACTCACCATTAACGAGGTCATGGCTTGCGGCGATGGCGGCAACATATACCTTGAGGGAGGAGGGAGACAGCCTTCGCTCCAACCCGTCTTGAAGAAAAGATAGCACAGATCCGATCGAACACTTCGGGGGTCTTCTCGGCGAGAAGAGCACCAGTCGACGAACAGGTTCCACTTCAACGCATAAAGCCGTCTCGTAGAGGGGGCTCTGGCGGAAGCGATGGTGTCGACTACCGCTTGCGGTAGGTCACCTAGAACCTCCGCGTCCCGTCCAGGGACCAGACATGGAGTTTCCAGAGGTCTGGACGCGGGTGCCATAGGGTGCCCCGTCTCTGAGACAGAAGGTCCTGCCTCAGAGGAATGGGCCAAGGAGGTGCTGTCGCGAGGAGCACTAGTTCCGGGAACCACGTCCTGTTGGGCCAGTACAGAGCTACCAAGAGGAGATGCTCCTCGTCCTCCCTGACCTTGCACAGTGTCTGTGCAAGAAGGCTCACTGGGGGAAACGCATATTTGCGCAGAGCCCGGGGCCAGCTGTGTGCCAGTGCATCCGTGCCGAGGGTCCCCTCGGACAGGGAATAAAACAACTGGCAGTGGGTCGTGTCGTGGGCGGCAAACAGATCGATCTGTGCGGCCCCAAAGCGACTCCAAATCAGCTGGACCACCTGGGGGTGGAGTCGCCACTCTCCGGGAAGCACTGGCAACCGTGACAGCTCGTCGGCCGCACGATTGAGCAGGCCCGGAATGTGGATAGCACGAAGGGACCTCAGATGCTTCTGACTCCACAGGAGGAGATGGCGGGCGAGTTGGGACAAACGGCGGGAGCGTAGACCACCTTGTTTGTTGATGTACGCAACGGCCGTCGTGCTGTCCGTCCGGACCAGAACGTGCTTGTCTTTGAGCGACCCTTTGAGGCGGCTGAGAGCAAGACGAACTGCCAGCAACTCTAGGCAATTGATATGCCATTGCAGTTGGGGCCCCGTCCACAGACCCGATACTGCAAGCCCGTTGTACGTGGCCCCCCAACCCGTGGGTGAGGCATCCGTGGAGACAACATGATGCCTGGACACTTGTTCTAGAGGCACTC
Organism: Gobio gobio; assembly: GCF_949357685.1. Taxonomy (NCBI): domain Eukaryota; kingdom Metazoa; phylum Chordata; class Actinopteri; order Cypriniformes; family Gobionidae; genus Gobio; species Gobio gobio. The sequence goes on along the minus strand of NC_137107.1, from coordinate 14,634,306 downwards.
CTGCCCGTAGAAATGAAGGGTCCGACCACGGGGTGAGGGTTTGGCGGCATCTCGGCGTCACTTGGACACGGAGGGACCCGCTGTGCCACGCCCATCTCGGGACTCGGTCGTGTAGCCAGTGCTGAAGCGGTCTCATATGGAGCAGCCCTAGCGGCGTTACTGCGGCTGCTGCTGCCATATGCCCCAGGAGCCTCTGAAAATGTTTCAGTGGAACCGCTGTACTGCGTTTGAGCGTACTCAAGCAGCTCAGCACCGACTGGACGCACTCCTCTGTGAGGCGCGCAGTCATGGCGACCGAGTCGATCTCCATCCCGAGAAAAGAGATCCTCTGTACGGGACAGAGTTTGCTCTTCTCCCAGTTGACCCGAAGACCCAACTGGCTGAGGTGCCGGAGCACCATGTCCCTGTGTTCGCACAACTGCTCCCGTGACTGGGCAAGAATCAGCCAGTCGTCGAGATAGTTGAGGATGCGAACACCACGCTCTCTCATGGGAGCAATGGCCGCCTCCGCGACTTTCGTGAAGACACGGGGCGACAGGGACAGCCTGAAGGGCAGGACTTTGTACTGGTATGCCCGTCCGTCGAAAGCAAAGCGTAGAAACGGTCTGTGTCGAGGGAGAATCGAGACATGAAAGTACACGTCCTTCAGGTCGATCGCTGCAAACCAATCCTGGGGACGGATGCATCTGAAGATGCGTTTCTGGGTTAACATTCGGAACGGCATCCTGTGGAGGGAGCGGTTCAGGTTACGCAGGTCCAGGATCGGTCGTAACCCGCCACCTTTCTTGGGTACAATGAAGTACGGGCTGTAGAACCCGGACTTCATATCGGCTGGAGGGACCGGCTTTATCGCGTCCTTCGCCAGTAGGACAGCGATCTCCGCCCGAAGCACGGGGGCATCCACCCACGCAATAGACGTGAAGTGAACGCCCCCGAACTTGGGCGGACGCCGGGCGAACTGAATCGCAAGCCGAGTCTGATGGCACAGATGACCCAGCGAGATGGGCTGGGGAGCGCTAGCCAGGCCCCCAGAGACCGAACAAGCGGGGTCATCGGTACCACAGACGTACCCGCAGCAGGGCAGCGAGGCGGAATGCAGGGACCCCAGGACGACATGGGAGTGGTCCGTGTAGGGGTCTGGGTCTGACACACGACCTGCATCCGCTGAGGGGGTGCGCGAGTGTGGGAAGGCCGCTTGAGTGCGTTCCCACAGCCGGCACCCCCTGCTGGCGATTTGGAGAGGCACCAGAGGCTGACAAGGCATGGGAGCGTTGTACACCGCCCAGCGCGCTCTCCAAATGAAGGAGGGGCTGAGCGTGGCAAGGCTTTGTGGCGTTGCACACGGTCTGCCTCACCTCCTTCCTCAGCGGGGAACAAGAGCGGCGAGGCATAGCGTCGCGCACTGTCGTCCACACACCGCTGAGAAGAGGGGAATGAGAGTGGCGAGGCTTGTAGCGTCACACACTGCCATTCTCGCCCTCTTGTGGGGAGGGGAATGAGGGCGGCGAGGCTTGTAGCGTCACGCGCTGCCATTCCTGAACTCCTGAGACTCAGAGATATTGGAACTGTTCTTCTCTTTTTTTTTTTTTTTTTTTTTTTTTATATATATATATATTTGGGTACCACTGGCTGTTTTTAACCCCAGTGGCGGAACAGAATTACTAATGGTTTTTACCCGGCCCTCCTCCGGGGGAAGAACAGTCCCGAACCAAATCCGGGTCAATGGTGTTTCTGGACATCGTCTTAGCCAAGGGCCAGCGCTGTGCGCAGCTCAACCTCGGCTGAGAACTACCCTCATGCCCTAAGCAGGGCGGAGGTGGCCTGCCAGTGGCACTGCCACCCCACCGATGAGGGTAGTGAGAGAGAGGAAAACTTTATACAGATTATGGCCCTATTGGTGTTCCATATTTTGCCACCAATAGTTCCATAATGCAAAAGCCTTCCAACGCACATCCGGGAAAGGCAAGAGGCAGGCAAGGCGAATTATGCGTTGCACTATGCCTCAGCCACCCGGGAAAGCATGGCTGTCGAGCATGAATCGGATTCAGCACGAGCGCCCACTATTATAGTGGGAATCTCAGCATCATCTTCATTTTCAACACATAACAGCCCTCTCTCCGATGCAGCGATTGACATCTGTCCTCTGCTAGAGCCCCAAACGAAACACTAGGTCCTTTTTTTTTTTTTTTTAAATTATTTATTTATTTATTTTTTAGGACCAGCAATCCCATCTGTAAGCTACCGGCAGACATGTAAGACAGTGGGCGTGGCCGTGAGACGGCACACGGCGCGCTGAACACTCAAGCCCTTATGAAAAAGGCAAGATGAACAGCGCGCCGACGTGGCCATGCTCTCATTAGAGAGCATAGACCACCCACAAACACAGTCTCAACATGCGTAGCCGCCGAGTGACGCCCGCTGAGCTGCCGTGGCAACCCGCGCTGTCACTCGGCAGCTAGACGGCACACGGCGCGCTGAACACTCAAACCCTCACGCGGAAGGCGAGATGACCAGCGCGTCGACGTGGTCCCGTTCCCCTGAGAGAACACGGATCACCCACGAACAGTCTCAACATGTTTATGCGAGAGGGATCGTGGCCGTCAGGACAGGAAACAACCGCATCCAGAAACGCACGAGTGGAATGACGTCTTGAAAAAGACGCAGTGTCACACCCGTGTTGCTCTTTTTGTGAGGAAACGCTCTTTTAAGAGAGTGCTGAAGCACCCAGGGAAACCGCGGCAACACACAGGGGATAGTGCAGCCTGTGTTTGCACTCAAAGAATGGAACGCCCACCGATACCAACAGATTGCTGTGATAACAGCAGTTTGTTCCTTCTAGCAGCTTGAGTTCGCGGTCCCGCTGGAAAGCGCCGTCACACCAGCACACGATCCTCTTCTCTGTTCTGATGAATTCTCTTTCGCTGAAAAGACAGGAAAGCAGTCTCTGCAACTTCAAACGCCGGTTCGGCTCCGAAGTGAATGACGTCAGTGCGGTGCTCTCGCTTCCCGTTTATACCCGCGGCGCGGGGCGGAGCGCGAGATGCAAATCTCGCACGCCAATTGTTCATTGGCCTGTTCTTAAGTTCTCGAAGCTGATAGGGGCTCTCTGAAGTGATCCCAATTCGTCGGTTATTACCGACGTACGTCGTAGTGACCGACTGAAAGGGAACAAGTTTTTGTCCCAAAGGTCAAAAGTCACTCATTGACTTTCCTTCTGGTTCCAATTAGTAGCTAAAAGGTCTACACAAGGTTTTAATTTATTTATTTATAATTTTTTTATTTATTTATTTTTTTATTTATTTTTTTATTTTTTTACATATTATGGCTGTACAAGAAGTCCATATTTGACCTACTGAACATGTTTTTGGACTAAGAGTCCATAGACACTAATTCACTATACATACTTGTAGACTTCCCTTCTGATTCCAATAAGTAGCTTACAGGTCTAAAAAAGGTTTAAATTTTTTTTTTTTTTTTTTTTTACATATTATGGCTGTACAAGAAGTCCATATTTGACCTACTGAACAATTTTTTGTCCGAAAGGTCAAAAAGTCACTCATTGACTTTCCTTCTTGTTCCAATAAGTAGCTAAAAGGTCTACAAAAGGTTAAATGTAAAAAAAATTTTTTTACATATAATGGCTTTACAAGAAGTCCATATTTGACCTACTGAACATGTTTTTGGACTAAGAGTCCATAGACACTAATTCACTATACATACTTGTAGACTTCCCTTCTGATTCCAATAAGTAGCTTACAGGTCTAAAAAGAGTTTAATTTTTTTTTTTTTTTTTTTTTTTTTTTTTTACATATTATGGCTGTACAAGAAGTCCATATTTGACCTACTGAACAATTTTTTGTCCGAAAGGTCAAAAAGTCACTCATTGACTTTCCTTCTTGTTCCAATAAGTAGCTAAAAGGTCTACAAAAGGTTAAATTTAAAAAAATTTTTTTACATATAATGGCTGTACAAGAAGTCCATATTTGACCTACTGAACATGTTTTTGGACTAAGAGTCCATACACACTAATTCACTATACATACTTATAGACTTCCCTTATGATTCCAAGTACCAGCCAAAAGTCCCACAAAAGGTTTAAAAGTTTGTTTTACATGTTATGGATGTACAGAAGTCTATATTTGACCTTCTGAATATATTCTTGGCCCAAAGGTCTAAAAAGTCACTCAATGACTTCCCTTCTGATTCCAATTAGTAGCTAAAAGGTCCATAGAAGGTTTTATTATTTTTAATTTAATTTTTTTTTTACATGTTATGGCTGTACAGAAGTCCATATTTGACCTACTGAACAAATTTTTGTCCCAACGGTCAAAAAGTCACTCATTGACTTTCCTTCTGATTCCAATTAGTAGCTAAAAGGTCTACAAAAGGTTTTAATTATTATTATTATTATTATTATTATTATTATTATTATTATTTTTACATATTATGGCTGTACAGATGTCCATATTTGACCTTCTGAACATATTTTTGGCCCAAAGGTAAAAAAGGTCACTCATTGTCTTCCCTTCTGATTCCAAAAAGTAGCTTACAGGTCTACAAAAGGTTTTTATTTTTTTATTTTTTATTTTTTTTACATTTTATGGCTGTACAGAATTCAATTTTTGACCTACTGAAAATGTTTTTTGCCCAAAGGTAAAAAAAGGTCACTCATTGCCTTCCCTTCTGATTCCACTTAGTAGCTTACAGGTCTACAAAAAGTTTTACATTTTTTTTTATTTTTTTGTTTTTTTACATATTATGGCTTTACAGAAGTCCATATTTGACCTACTGAACAAATTTTTGTCCCAACGGTCAAAAAGTCACTCATTGACTTTCCTTCTGATTCCAATTAGTAGCTAAAAGGTCTACAAAAGGTTTTAATTATTATTATTATTATTATTTTTAAATATTATGGCTGTACAGATGTCCATATTTGACCTTCTGAACATATTTTTGGCCCAAAGGTAAAAAAAGGTCACTCATTGTCTTCCCTTCTGATTCCAAAAAGTAGCTTACAGGTCTACAAAAGGTTTTTATTTTTTTTTTATTTTTTATTTTTTTTACATATTATGGCTGTACAGAATTCCATTTTTGACCTACTGAAAATGTTTTTTGCCCAAAGGTAAAAAAAGGTCACTCATTGCCTTCCCTTCTGATTCCACTTAGTAGCTTACAGGTCTACAAAAAGTTTTACATTTTTTTTTTTTTTTTTTTTACATATTATGGCTTTACAGAAGTCCATATTTGACCTACTGAACAAATTTTTGGCCCAAAGGTCAAAAAAGTAAGTCATTGACTTCCCTTCTGATTCAAATTTGTAGCTAAAAGGTCGCACAAAAGGTTTTATTTTTATTTTTATTTTTATTTTTTTATATATTATGGCTGTACAGAAGTCCATATTTGACCTTCTGAACAAATTTTTGTCCCAAAGGTCAAAAAGTCACTCATTGACTTTCCTTCTGATTCCAATTAGTAGCTAAAAGGTCTACAAAAGGTTTAAAATTTTTTTTTTTTTTTTTACATTTTAAGGCTGTATGAGAAGTCAATATTTGACCTACTGAACAAGTTTTTGTCCCTAAGGTCAAAAAGTCACTCATTGACTTTCCTTCTGGTACCAATAAGTAGCGAAAAGGTCTACAAAAGGTTAAAAAAAAAAAATTTTTCTTTTTACATATTATGGCTGTACAAGAAGTCCATATTTGACCTACTGAACAAGTTTTTGTCCCAAAGGTCAAAAGTCACTCATTGACTTTCCTTCTGGTTCCAATTAGTAGCTAAAAGGTCTACACAAGGTTTTAATTTATTTATTTATAATTTTTTTTTATTTTATTTATTTATTTATTTATTTATTTATTTTTTTTTTACATATTATGGCTGTACAAGAAGTCCATATTTGACCTACTGAACATGTTTTTGGACTAAGAGTCCATAGACACTAATTCACTATACATACTTGTAGACTTCCCTTCTGATTCCAATAAGTAGCTTACAGGTCTAAAAAAGGTTTAAAATTTTTTTTTTTTTTTTTTTTTTTTTTTTTTTTTTTTTACATATTATGGCTGTACAAGAAGTCCATATTTGACCTACTGAACAATTTTTTGTCCGAAAGGTCAAAAAGTCACTCATTGACTTTCCTTCTTGTTCCAATAAGTAGCTAAAAGGTCTACAAAAGGTTAAATGTAAAAAAAATTTTTTTACATATAATGGCTGTACAAGAAGTCCATATTTGACCTACTGAACATGTTTTTGGACTAAGAGTCCATACACACTAATTCACTATACATACTTATAGACTTCCCTTCTGATTCCAAGTACCAGCCAAAAGTCCCACAAAAGGTTTAAAAGTTTGTTTTACATGTTATGGATGTACAGAAGTCTATATTTGACCTTCTGAATATATTCTTGGCCCAAAGGTCTAAAAAGTCACTCATTGACTTCCCTTCTGATTCCAATTAGTAGCTAAAAGGTCCATAGAAGGTTTTATTATTTTTAATTTAATTTTTTTTTACATGTTATGGCTGTACAGAAGTCCATATTTGACCTACTGAACAAATTTTTGTCCCAACGGTCAAAAAGTCACTCATTGACTTTCCTTCTGATTCCAATTAGTAGCTAAAAGGTCTACAAAAGGTTTTAATTATTATTATTATTATTATTATTATTATTATTATTACATATTATGGCTGTACAGATGTCCATATTTGACCTTCTGAACATATTTTTGGCCCAAAGATAAAAAAAGGTCACTCATTGTCTTCCCTTCTGATTCCAAAAAGTAGCTTACAGGTCTACAAAAGGTTTTTATTTTTTTATTTTTTATTTTTTTTACATTTTATGGCTGTACAGAATTCAATTTTTGACCTACTGAAAATGTTTTTTGCCCTAAGGTAAAAAAAGGTCACTCATTGCCTTCCCTTCTGATTCCACTTAGTAGCTTACAGGTCTACAAAAAGTTTTACATTTTTTTGTTTTGTTGTTTTTTTACATATAATGGCTTTACAGAAGTCCATATTTGACCTACTGAACAAATTTTTGTCCCAACGGTCAAAAAGTCACTCATTGACTTTCCTTCTGATTCCAATTAGTAGCTAAAAGGTCTACAAAAGGTTTTAATAATTATTATTATTATTATTATTATTATTATTATTACATATTATGGCTGTACAGATGTCCATATTTGACCTTCTGAACAAATTTTTGTCCCAAAGGTCAAAAAGTCACTCATTGACTTTCCTTCTGATTCCAATTAGTAGCTAAAAGGTCTACAAAAGGTTTTAATTAGGGGTTCAAGCACGAAGTGCTGAACACCTATTGTATTTGTGCTGATTTTTAGGGGTTCAAGCACGAAGTGCTGAAACCCTATTGTAATTGTATTGATTTTTATTATTAGGGGTTCAAGCACGAAGTGCTGAAACCCTATTGTAATTGTACTGATTTTTATTATTATTATTATTATTCTCCGCTAAAACGCATCGTGCAGCCCAAACCGTAAGTGCTAGAGACTTGAAACTTGGTCACAAGGTAGTACAAAAATCGAGGAGAGGTTATCAAAATATGAGCCTGATTGGCCAATAGGTGGCGCTATAGCGCAAAAAACAAAAAAACTGCACTATTTTTCTTATATCTCAATAACCCTTTGTCCCAGATCCAAGTGTCTTACATCATTGGAATCCTTGGCTCAAGTCGAACAAAAAATATAGCAGGTTTTTTATTTCCGGTATGCAAATTTTCCCGCCATTTTGGATTTTGTCCAAAACCTACTTTTGCGAACTAGTCCCTGGATTTTTGCCCGATCGGAACCAAACCAGTGCAGAAATGTTCTCTGGAGTCTGATTATCAATAATTATCGAAAAAAAGTTTAAATTTCGATTAACGGTTGCTAAGGGGCGTCAAAACATCTAAATGGGCGGAGCATAATATTTAAAAAAAGCTATAACTTAGGAAGTACATGAGATAACTTCACCAAACTTGGTACACATGTGTATATGCTGAGTTTTTGGTCACGATAAAAAAATCGGGATGATTGGGCTCTAGGTGGCGCTATAACACGAAAAAAACATGAAAATGGCTATAACCACCCGACCGCTAGTCCGATTGACTTGAAAATTTGTATGCAGTGTCTTGGTCCAAGTTACCATATATGTCTATGAGGACATTGGCGTATCTCAAAAAACATGGCTGATATCGGCCAATGAAGTTTGAGCACCTCTAAGACAAGGTTAACGGAGACCGATCGGAATGAAACTCGGTGGGCGTCTTTGACTCATGACCCTAGAGGTCTGTAAGAATTTTGAAAGAAATCGGCCACTAGTTGGCGCTAACGAGTTTTATGGCTCTGTAATCACGTGGTGTTGCACACATCAACCAAATATACATATCATATGATAGGTCTCCTCATGCTGAACAACTTTGCTTCTAGAAGTATTGCTGTCAATCAAATCGTTCATTAAATATTTGTAATTATGTTTAAAACCTACTTTTGCGAACTAGTCCCTGGATTTTTTCCCGATCAGAATCAAACCAGTCTAGGACAATTCTCTGGACTCTCTAGATCAATAATTATCGAAAAAAAGTTGAACTTTTGCATTTGGATGGCCATAACAGGGTCATTTAGAAGAGGGGCGTAGCAAAATACACTCAATAGCCTATAAAATCTAAAAGAAAACTCAAAACTTCACGAAAATTGTTATGTATATGTGACATAACATGCTGAAGAAGCATGCAAAGTTTCATGAAGATCGGACCATAGGTGGCGCTATAACTGTTAAAAAGCTTTGAAAACCATGTATTCCCTATGGTGAATTGCCTGTAGTGACTGTAAATGGTATTTTCCATCTCTGTAATCAGGTGGGGTTAAAAACATCCACATAATATGAATAAATTATGATAGATCTCCTCATACTGAACAACTTTGCCTCAAGAACCAATACTGTCAATCAAATTGTTATTTATTTATTCACAATTATGTTAAAAACGTATTACCTAAAATTGCCACCAGATGGCAGCAGAAGACCACTCATTGGTTCATTCTGCTTACTAAGCATATTTAAACTTTATAAAATCATTATAATAAATGTTGCAAATGACATTTTGTCAATGTTTATCAATTAATTTGTTCATTTGATTAATTTTTTTACAATAATTATTAAATTACAATTAAAATAATGCCTGAAAATATGTTTTAAAGGGGAAAACCTGGAATAAGCTATTTGTTACCCATCATTTATTTCAAATATCTATATCTCCAACAAAATGTGCATGTGAGTTAAGCACGTTTGAAGACATTAACTTGGAAAATGTGCCCATTAAATGAAAAACAGACATTTAAAATGAAAATGAGCCAATGAGTGGTTCTCTGCTGCCACCTGCTGGGCTTAAATGGTCATTTTGTCATACTATTTACTTATCATGTTCTATAATTCCTATTTAGACATTATAAAGTCACTATTACAATATTTACAATTACATTTTGTCAAAATAATTTATTTCAAATATATTATGGCGTATTACCTAAAATTGTCACCAGATGGCAGCAGAAGACCACTCATTGGCTTATCCTCTAAACTAATATTGTTCAATCATATTTAAACTGTGATCGTGCAGACCAAAGCGTAAATGCTAGAGACTTGAAACTTTATCAGATGGTAGTACAAAAATCGAGGCTAATGTTGTCAGAGAATGAACCCGATTGGCCAATAGGTGGCGCTACAGCAATCAAAAGCGCGAAATGGATCATAACTCCTAAACCGTATGCCGTAGACTCAAGTGTCTTATATCATTGGAAAGGTGAGTCCATGACGAACAAAACGTTTATCTCCGATTTCATTTCCGCCATGATAGATTTTCCGCCATTTTGAATTTTGTCAAAAAACTACTTTTGCAAACTAGTCCAAGGTTTTTTGTCCGATCGGAACCAAACCAGTGCCAAAATGTTCTCTGGAGTCAATATATCAATAATCATTGAAAAAAGTCATAATTTGGATTCACGGTCGTTAAGGGGCATACAAATTGACGTTCAGGGCGGAGCCTATTTTACTAAAAAGGCTATAACTCTAGATCAAAATAAGATATCTTTACCAAACTTGGTACACATGTGTATGGGCTGAGTCTTTGGTCAAGATAAAACAATCGCGACGATTGGCCACTTGGTGGCGCTATAACATGAAAATAACATGAAAAAGGCTATGACCACCTGACCATTAGTCCGATTGACTTGAAAATGGGTATGCAGTGTCTTGGTCCAAGGTAGCATATATGTCTATGAGGACATTGGCGTATCTCAAAAAACATGGCCGCCACAGCCAATTAAATTTGAGCACCTATTAGACAAGGTTAACGGAGGCCGATCGGAACGAAACTCGATGGGCATGTTTTACTCATGGCCCTAGAGGTTTGTAAGAATTTTGAAAGAAATCGGCCACTAGTTGGCGCTAAAGAGTTTTATGGCTCTGTAATCACGTGGTGTTGCACACATCCACAAAATATGCATATCATTTGATAGAGCTCCTCATACTGAACAACTTTGCCTCTTGAACTTTTGCTGTCAATCAAATCGTTCATTAAATATTCGTGATTATGTTTAAAACCTACTTTTGCGAACTAGTCCCTGGATTTTTGCCCGATCAGAACCAAACCAGTCTAGGACAATTCTCTGGACTCTCTAAATTAATAATTATCGAAAAAAAGTTGAACTTTTGCATTTGGATGGCTATAACAGGGTCATTTAGAAAAGGGACGTAGCAAAATTCACTCAAAAGCCTATAAATCCTAAAGGAAAACTCAAAACTTCACGAAAATTGGTGGGCATATGTGACATAACATGCTGAAGAAGCATGCAAAGTTTCATGGAGATCGGACCATAGTTGGCACTATAACTGTTAAAAAGCTTTTAAAACCATATGTTTCCTCTGGTAAATTGCCTATATTGCCTGTAAATTGACTTTTCCATCTATTATTTCAGTGTTTAAAATCTTGTTAAATAAAACTTAATGTATTTTGATGCTTGTGTGCTTAAAGGCCTTAAAGGCTTGAACCCCGCTAAATGCTGCTTGCAGCTTTAATTATTATTATTATTAGGGGTTCAAGCACGAAGTGCTGAACACCTATTGTATTTGTACTGATTTTTAGGGGTTCAAGCACGAAGTGCTGAAACCCTATTGTAATTGTATTGATTTTTATTATTAGGGGTTCAAGCATGAAATGCTGAAACCCTATTGTAATTGTAAGGATTCGTAAAACGCATCGTGCAGGCCAAACCGTAAGGCCTAGAGACATGAAACCTGGCCAGATGGTAGGCCTCAGTTTGGGGACAACCTATCAGAGTATGACCCCGAATGGCCCATAGGTGGCGCTACAGCAACCAAAAGTTCAAAATTGCTCATAACTCTTAGACTGTTTGTCCCAGGATCAAGTGTCTTATATCGTTGGAATCCTTGGCTCAAGGCAGACAAAATGGCTATCTTCGATTTGGATGTAGGCAGGGAACATTTTCTGCTATGTCGAATTTTGTCCAAAACCTACTTTTGCGAACTAGTCCCTGGTTTTTTGCCCGATCGGAACCAAACCAGTCTAGGACAATTCTCTGGACTCTCTAGATCAATAATTATCGAAAAAAAGTTCAACTTTTGCATTTAAGTGGCTATAACAGGGTCATTTAGAAAAGGGGCGTGGCAAAATACACTAAAAAGCCTATAAATCCCAAATGAAAACGCAGAACTTCACCAAAATTGATGAGCATATGTGTCCGAACATGGTGAGGAAGCATGCAGAGTTTCATGGAGATCGGACCGTAGGTGGCGCTATAACTGGCAAAAAGCCTTCATTCTTATTAGGGGTTCAAGCATGAAATGCTGAAACCCTATTGTAATTGTAAGGATTCGTAAAACGCATCGTGCAGGCCAAACCGTAAGGCCTAGAGACATGAAACCTGGCCAGATGGTAGGCCTCAGTTTGGGGACAACCTATCAGAGTATGACCCCGAATGGCCCATAGGTGGCGCTACAGCAACCAAAAGTTCAAAATTGCCCATAACTCTTAGACTGTTTGTCCCAGGATCAAGTGTCTTATATCGTTGGAATCCTTGGCTCAAGGCAGACAAAATGGCTATCTCCAATTTGGATGTAGGCAGGGAACATTTTCTGCTATGTCGAATTTTGTCCAAAACCTACTTTTGCGAACTAGTCCCTGGTTTTTTGCCCAATCGGAACCAAACCAGTCTAGGACAATTCTCTGGACTCTCTAGATCAATAATTATCGAAAAAAAGTTCAACTTTTGCATTTAGGTGGCTATAACAGGGTCATTTAGAAAAGGGGCGTGGCAAAATACACTAAAAAGCCTATAAATCCCAAATGAAAACGCAGAACTTCACCAAAATTGATGAGCATATGTGTCCGAACATGGTGAGGAAGCATGCAGAGTTTCATGGAGATCGGACCGTAGGTGGCGCTATAACTGGCAAAAAGCCTTCATTCTTATTAGGGGTTCAAGCATGAAATGCTGAAACCCTATTGTAATTGCCTACGTGCACAATAGAACTTCCGGTTAACTTCCGTGTTTTGAGTGTGCGCTCGGCTACTTCCTGTCGCTAGTTTCTGGAGGCGCTAGTTTTGAGTAGACGTACAGTAGAAAAGGTTTCAATATGAGCGGATTTCGGGTAAAAGAGAGGCGGTTGGTGTACCAACGCGTGAAAAAGACCGCACTCCATTGTTGTGTACCCCTGTGTGCGAATTCGTCCAGGTACAACAGTACTATAAGCTTTCATAGCTTTCCAGTGGATGTGTCGGTGAGAGCCGAATGGGTGGTAAGAGTGCGGCGGGACAACTTCACCCCAAGCAAGACAAGTCGTGTTTGCAGCAGGCATTTCCAAAAGGGCGATTTTGTTAACAACCCGGGTAAACTGAGGAGATTGAAGAAAGGGGCCATTCCTGCTCTTTTTTCCTGTAATAATTTTCAAATACCGGCGCCGAGGGCGAGCGTGTGGGAGCGGAGACCCAGAGCGGATAGCCCTCCTCCTGCCCATGAAATCAACTCGGAAGAGGAGATGGAGGTGGCTACCCTGGCACCAGATCACGATTATTGTATTACTCCTACAACAGCAATGGTCGCAGATCAGCTCGCTGAGGAAAACGAAACACTTCGCCAGAAAGTAAAGGAGCTCGAACTACAAATTCAGGCTCTCCAGCTACGGAGTTGTTTTGGACTGAAGCGCTTTGCAGGATCGGACGAGGACATCCGATTTTATACCAGGTAAGTCATAATTAAGGTGTTTTGAATTGCAGGAAGCTGATGTCTTGTACCATATTAACAGCCATGGACAAAAAAAAAAAAAATTCACGCAAGTCATGTACTTTAGTGAAAGTAAAGGGGGCTACTACACATGTAAAATGTTGCTCCACTAAAAGTACACCTTACAAGAGGATTAGTATTTTCCTTCAAGTGTACATCAAATATCAAAAGTACAAGTAATGACTGACATAAGGATATGATCAGGCCCAAACTTGTGCTACTTACAGTACTCAGATGTGTAGACACAACCTTTTATTGTCTTTTCTTCATGTAAAACAAATGTAGTATAATAATAGTGGAAATAACATCATAATTTAAAGTCTAACTTTAAAATGCATGTTTTATGTATCCTTCTCACATTTGTAATATTTTGGTCAGTCAATAAGAATAAATTATGTCGTTTTAGATTTTTTTTGACTGAATTAAGTTTCATGTCTATTCTTGGTTCGCTTAACTAGTCGAGGATGATATAGATTATAGAAAGTAATAAGTAATTAAATAATTTTTGGAGAGTAATTTGTACAGTAATCTAATTATTGAAGATGTAATTACTATCTAGTAATTCATAATTTTGAGTAACTTACCCAAACCATTCTAACAACAATGTTATTTTTGTGTATTTTGTTTAAAAGATTCCATTCTTATGACCACCTGATGGCATTCTGGAGGCTCATCGAACCAGCAACATCAAGGATGATCCGTGTGACAAGTGTGGCAAGAGAAGCATCGGCCTCTGTGGCAGAGAAGACAACATCAAACAGATCAACTAAGTTGCTGCCCATAGATGAGTTATTTCTTTTTCTAAATTATCTATCAACCGGATGCACACAGAGAGAGCTTGGCCACAGATTTAACATCCATCGGACAACAGCCAGCAGGATCATCACAACCTGGGCCAACTTTCTTTACTGTGTACTGGGAGCTGTGTGTATCTGGATGACACCTGAAGAAATCACAGCCAACCTACCTCCTGAGTTCAAGGAATATGCAGACACTCAGGTCATTGTTGACTGCACAGAACTGCGGTGCCAAACTCCATCCTCACTTGTGCTACAGAGTGAGGTGTACTCGCACTACAAATCACACTGTACCTTCAAGGCCATGATTGGCATGGCACCACATGGTCCTCTGACATTTGTTTCTGCACTCTATGGGGGCTCTATCAGTGACCGTGAGCTCTTCAGATTGTCTGGCATCATACCTCTCCTGTCCCCTGACATGGCTGTGATGGTGGACAAGGGCTTTAGGGTGGACAACCTTGTGCCAGGAAAACTTCACAGGCCTGCCTTCCGCTCCAACAAGGACCAAATGGCAGCACAGGACGTCCTGGAGACCCAGTCGATTGCGCGGCTGAGAGTTCATGTTGAAAGGCTAATCAGGCGGGTTAAGGAGAACAAACTTTTTGACACTGTAATCCCTTTGTCTATTTCAGGGAGCATTAGCCAACTTTTCACTGTATCTTGTATCTTGTGCAACTACCAAAATGGACCTCTGGTCAAAGACTGGAGAGAACACAAGAGCCAGGTAGAAATCTGACTGTTTGCTTCATGGCTGGCTGCTCCTCTTCCTCAATTTCCTTTTTTTTTTTTTTTTTTTTTACAAACATCATACTGATTCACACCACAATTTAGTTTTTGCTTACATTTACTGCCTTTTTTAACTAATAAATTATTTATTTGAAATTAACTTGGTCTCCTTTTTGTTGTTTAATTTCCCCTCCTGCCTGACTCATTGAATATTAGTTTAACATCTAGCAATACATTGGTATGGGTTCACCTTTGCTGTGTACACTTTAAGTCCAGTGGTCAATCCTAAAAGAGAGAGTTCTTAGAAGTTTTTGTTTACTGATAATTCATTTTATTACAGCAAATATTTGTGTAGGTATGTGTAGAAAAAAAAGAAGTCTGCTTTCTCTCTTATTTTCTGCATCACACTACTGTCCCGGTATATTCTTTGAATCAGGGTGTCTTCCTCCGCAAACACCACAAAATCGCACCACTCCATCCCTGTTAGGAGCAGCTGACCCTGCACCTGCCAGTAGTAGCCATGACCCTGCTTCAATTCCAGGCTGCCGTCTTTCATTTTGAGATGTGGATAATCCACATAGCTCTTAACATTTGGACATTTTATTTCCACAAGGCCGAATTCAGTACTTTCTGTTGGGTCAAAGACAACCCCATCTGGGGACGTACCTAGCCATGGAGTGTCGGGGTGTATAATGAAGCCACAAGGGTAGTAGTTCACCCTCTTGAGCTTGCAGTACTCTTCGATGGCATCAGCTTCCATTTCGAGACCCCTTTTCATTGCTGCTGTCTGACGGACCCCTTTGAGCAGCCGGTCTGCCATCTTATCTAAGGTGCATGGTTTAGCATGGCATATTTCCCCAAAATGTGAGGAAGTGAGTCTGGGTTTTCTCAGCCTATGCCAGTCCGCTGATGAACTTTGACTCTTAGTTGCATCCTCTATTTTATTAGCCATCTCCCAGGTAACCTCAAGTGACTTGAAGTGCAGTTGTTGATGCTCAGTGAAAACAAACATACAGCATGATGTCTCCAGTCTGCAGCCAGCCAATGGCAAATCTGGGCATGGTGGAGCATCATGGTGAGCAACAGGGCGACTTCTTGCCTTGGGTTGTTGGTATGACAGGGGGCTGCCTGCTTGTACCAAACCGAGTGCAGAGTCCACTAGTGGCACCTCACAGGTGATACCCATTGTACAAATGGTTGGTGCAGAAACAGGGGTAAACTCTTTGTAGATCTCCGACACTCTGAGAACAGACAGATCCAGTAACTCTCCACTGATGGCTTTGTACAGTGTGGACCTATTTGAAACAAATTGAGAAACATGAATTAATATTAGATATTTTAAAGAATGTCGGTAACTAGACAGTTGACATTAGCCATTGACTTCCATAGTATTTTTTACTACTACAGCCTATATGTTAAAATATAATTCAATTAAAGTTAAAATGTTGTAATGTTGGTCTGTGACCAATAAGTTTTTGATCTAAAAAAAGAAAGATGCACAAAAATGACTCTAACATGACCATATTAATTGATTCTAAATTATTTAGTTTGCTACAAACAATGTGCAATCTGTAAAACAAAAACCTCAAAATTAAAGTTGAAATGGTACACTGTTGAAAAGTTTAAGTATATACCAACAATTTTGTATGTTTATTATTTAATTTTATGTTGGTACATTTTTGTGACGTACACCTGTTTTGGCCTGACATCCATTGAAATGGACAAAACATTTTTTACAATTAAAGCCAAACATTTTTATAATTTATAGAAGCCACATGAGCTGGGAAAATGTACTTTTATATTTTTCAGAAACTTTAAACATAATTCTGGTCTGAAGGGGTTAAATAATAGATACTAACTACAAGCCAAGTTCTCACCTTACTCCCTCAGCCATGGTCCTCTGCTTTGGTTTGGCAGACATCACAGCCATCTTCTCGACAGGGCCTGGTTTAACACCCTGTGTATATAGGCAATAAGCAGTGATGTGTGTGTGTGGGGGGGGGGGGTGTGCAGATGTAGTATTGAAATTAATGTTACATTATTCCAAGACTTGCCAGGGTTCTTGGCTTGTGCCACTGTTGTTCACTCTCCGTACAGCTCAGCACTGGTGGAACAACTGGAATGTCTAGCTGAGAATAATGTGCAGACTGGAAAAGTAGAGCCACACAATGGTTACAGAGCACTGATCCAGCTACACATGTACAGCTGTGATGAGCCAGCTCAACGGGGATTGAGTCCTTCAGCCCCACCTGTAACAAGATGTTTAAAAAAAAATTATATATATATATATAAAGTAGTATAACTGATGTAATAAATGTATATGGACTACTCAAGTAAGCTACTTTTATGTTTGTACACTTTTAGTTAAAATAGCTAGTAAAAAAAAGTTAACTTTTTTTCTTGTAAGCACTGTTAGTAATGTCTTTCTTTTAATGTGGTCAGTGGAGCAGTCTATTTGATTTGCAGGTACACTCAGAATCCCCACTAAAAAAGTACCAAGATTTCAGTATACCTACTTAGACTTAGCAGGTTTACATAAATTTATATACCTATCTTATGCTTTTCACCTTTCACCTGGGATGTTCAGCATACCTGGAAAAACAAACTATACTACACCACTGATTGCTGTTAGAGAAAACATTGTAGTAACGTAGCACTAAACGTATACTGGTCGTTTTTACCGTGAATGGGGGACATGGTCAACCAAATTAACATGGTTAACCTACAGCAAAGAACCAAAAGAACACGATTGAACCAAATGAACACGATTAACCCTGGAACATGGGTAACCATCTTAACGCTACACTCATCCTACACTTAAACTGTGAGGTGGTTTAGATCTGTCCATTGACGGATGACATAACGCCCTCACACACACTACTCCTGTCATTGGATCTTTCTTGGACACTGAGAGGAAATACAAAACTCACATTAAAAATACACACAACAGTTGATAATCATATCAACATAAGGTATTTAATAACACTAATAAAGTACGTTGTAATATTGACACGATTTGATGTAAGTTAAAATACTTGGCTGCAAGTCAATGGAAACCTTAACAGCTGATCTAGCCGCTAACAGCTGAGGTAACGTTATCGCTACTCACCTTCAAAGTTATGGATGTAACTTGATATGTACAATCTAAATCCCTTTTCCCGCTTGCTACCGGGTGCAGGTGAACACTGGTCGACAATCTTGTGGACGTCGTTTACGTCTATTTTCGGGAGGCCTTGAAGAGAACGGGTAAAATATGCCATTGTTCGCAATCAAAACCTGCCGTCCGCAAACCGGAAATGGTCGACCGCACACTCAAGGCGGCGGAAGTAGAACTCCTTAGTTACGTGCACGTAGCCTATTGTAAGGATTCGTAAAACGCATCGTGCAGGCCAAACCGTAAGGCCTAGAGACATGAAACCTGGCCAGATGGTAGGCCTCAGTTTGGGGACAACCTATCAGAGTATGACCCCGAATGGCCCATAGGTGGCGCTACAGCAACCAAAAGTTCAAAATTGCTCATAACTCTTAGACTGTTTGTCCCAGGATCAAGTGTCTTATATCGTTGGAATCCTTGGCTCAAGGCAGACAAAATGGCTATCTCTGATTTGGATGTAGGCAGGGAACATTTTCTGCTATGTCGAATTTTGTCCAAAACCTACTTTTGCGAACTAGTCCCTGGTTTTTTGCCCGATCGGAACCAAACCAGTCTAGGACAATTCTCTGGACTCTCTAGATCAATAATTATCAAAAAAAAGTTCAACTTTTGCATTTAGGTGGCTATAACAGGGTCATTTAGAAAAGGGGCGTGGCAAAATACACTAAAAAGCCTATAAATCCCAAATGAAAACGCAGAACTTCACCAAAATTGATGAGCATATGTGTCCGAACATGGTGAGGAAGCATGCAGAGTTTCATGGAGATCGGACCGTAGGTGGCGCTATAACTGGCAAAAAGCCTTCATTCTTATTAGGGGTTCAAGCATGAAATGCTGAAACCCTATTGTAATTGTAAGGATTCGTAAAACGCATCGTGCAGGCCAAACCGTAAGGCCTAGAGACATGAAACCTGGCCAGATGGTAGGCCTCAGTTTGGGGACAACCTATCAGAGTATGACCCCGAATGGCCCATAGGTGGCGCTACAGCAACCAAAAGTTCAAAATTGCTCATAACTCTTACTGTGCGTTCACACCGCCGCCGGCGAGAGCGTCAAAGTGGCCGGAAGTCATTCATTCTCAATGGGAGCCCGGCGGCGAGCTCCGGCGAGAGCGGCGCGGCGCGGCGCGTCTTGGACGATTTGGGCGTCAAGGAGAGTTGAAGTCAGGTCAACTTTATGGTAATGAGCTATGACGCGGTTCGGCGGCAGCCGGCGGCAACCAATGGGAATGTAGAAGTGCTCCGCTTGAGATGATTCTAGAGAACGCAGTGCTGTAAACTTCGGTTCCGACCACATTAGTTCCCAAGCAAAATAGAGGAGGTTGATCACTGCTGGTGCGGCGGGTTTGATAAGAAGACGTGCAACATTATTTATCCACCACACAAATGGCTTTTAATTGGTTTATTTCGTTAGCAAACATGTAACTATAATTGTTAAGTTCTTTCCATCGATCTGCTTTTTTTAAACTTTCACATTTAAATGATTTCATGAGGTTATATTATACGGTTATACCCTACCTGTGGTTAGTCTGCACAAACGCAGATCAACATGAGTGTTTGCTTTGCAGCCCCTTTAAATGCCGTTTCAAAAAAGACCAAGCATTCGATCTACGTCAGAGCGGCAGCGCGTCCACGAAACTTTCTACAGCGTCGATGGCAGAGCGGCCAGAGCGAAGTTTGACGCTCTCGCCGGGGCCGGTGTGAACGCACAGTTAGACTGTTTGTCCCAGGATCAAGTGTCTTATATCGTTGGAATCCTTGGCTCAAGGCGGACAAAATGGCTATCTCCGATTTGCTCGCTCTTCAGGCGCCAATTTCGAGTAAATTGCATTTTTTTGAAAAACCAATTTTTGCTGAATTCTCCTAGGTTTTTGGCCCGATTGGAACCAAACCACTGCAAGAATATTCTCTGGAGTCTGACAATCAATAATCATCCAAAAAATTCAACATTTAAATTAACGTTCGATAAGGGGAACCAAAATCTTTGATGGCACTAGGGCCATTTTTACTAAAATGGTTATAAATTGTGAACGGAAAGAGATTTTTTTTGCTAAACCTGGAATACATCTTCGTGAGCTCAATCTGAGATCATTTGAAAAAAATCGCAACAATTGGCCACTAGGTGGCACTATACAATGGTTATAACTTGTGAACGGAAAGAGATATTTTTGCTAAACTTGGGACACATGTTCATAAGCTCAATCTGAGTTGACATGAAAAAAAATCGTGACAATTGGCCACTTGGTGGCGCTATAACAGTGAAAAAAATCATGAAAATAGCTGTAAGGCACCCAACCGTTAGTCTACTGAAAATTGGCATGCGGTGTCTTTGTCCAGGGTGCCATGATAGTCTATGAGAATATTGGTGTATCTCAAAAAACTCAGTATACGTCATTGGCTTTGCCTTGAAGGAGCCTTAGAAGTTTCAAGCCTGTGTTTTTTTCACAGGAGTGGCCTCCTAAGAATCCTTGCCGAGTCCAACAATACCAAACATGCCAGGTTTCGCTTTATGGATTTTGTAAGTGTCATTTAGAGCTTTAAAAAATTGTGGTTATCTTCAAAGCCGTTAGTCTGACCGAGACAACAACAAAAAAACAAAGGAAATTTGAAAACATAGGTAAATAGCTAAACAATAATGCCAAAATGTTAAAATTATGATAGAAACTGACAAAAAAAATTATTAAATCCAATCAATTTCACCCATGGATCATTTTGATGCTCTCACATGTTTGAAACGAACAATGATGGATTGTGATGAAATTTGTTTTGAATTGAGACTGGCGAATCCCCGTCCATACTGTCAATGACCGTTCGCAAAGACCCGCGCACTTTAGTTACTGTTGCTATGTCTGACAAGCGATGCCACTCTCACACCACACCAAGTTCTCACGCAGTGAAAAATACATTGCGGATCAGAGAAAAGACTGCGCGCTGACAGACGAGTACTTTTGATATAAAACAAAGTCTCACCTTTCAAATGTAGTAATTTTTTAGAGACATTTAAACAATAAATACCATTTTGTGACTCTTTAATGTGTCTGATAGATCGCTGTAGACTCGAGGCTCAGTTAAAGCTGCTTGTGAACCGATCATCTCTTCCTTCTAGTTAATTTATATCATTAAAATAAACATGAATGAACATAAAAGGAATGTTGTTTTAAAGTGCTAAGATGTCAGTACACTTTGTTTTTCAAATTTAAATCCTCCTATGTTAATCTACTAACTTTCCTGACTGCTTTGTTGGACAAAATGGCGGATTATGATTAGTCAGATCGCCTGTCAATAAAACTCCCTGCAAAGGGTCAATTGAGAATAGGCTTGTTTGAGATGAGCAAAATCTTCGCAGAACTGATCACCGGTGATCAGCACGAGATGCATGCCGGTTACAAATGTGTCAGAGTGTGGTCTGCCTTGCTCTGATGTCATGCTGATGTATGTCAAAAATATCTCGCGAGCGCAAGGCGCACGTGTCGGATTCTGCAGTCGCACGCAGTTGCTCTCCACCGACTGCGCTGATCAAAAGCATGATGGGAAACGACTTGCTGAAGACACAGCTTAATGCTCATTGGTTTAAACAACTGTGATGTATTGTTCTCTTTTAAAATGTTTGATTTTAAAACTCTAATATCATGTTTTATGTGTATATGTTGTTTGTGAATATTCCCAAACTATCGGACAGTGCGATCTCTTTGGGTTATGCAATTTATTTTTTATAAAAAAATTAAATAAATAAAAACACATGTCTGTATTAAAGAAAGAAATATTGATAAACATGTATTTGGAATGGAAATAAATAACAAGTACTTTGGGTGTCTTGTTCATTTGATTTATTTTCAAATAAAAGCAACATAACTTGAATTACATCCAGTTTATTAGCAAAACTGTGCACGAGCGTGAATCGCGTGAATCCCGCGATATCCATCTTTGATCTCGCAGGTGTCAGATCCACTGTGAGTAGAGAGAACTGTCCGGCTTGCCTGTGCTTTTTTCACTCCTCCTCTCACTGCAGCCACCTACTCTAGCATACATTTCAGGCGAGGCAAGGCGCATCTCAAACAAGCCTATTGCCTGTGCGCACAATCCTGATCTAATCGATAACTTTGCAGTTGCACATAGGAAAGCCCGGAAAATCCCACTATAATGTAAGAGAGAATCTTTTTTATGTATTTGGACCTAGGCCTAACAATGTTTTATAGTGCGCTGTCCCCATTGTTTTTTTGTTGTTTTTTTGTTTTGTTTTTGGTGAGCGTAGGCTACTCATGATTTTGTTAGTAATCTCATCTCTTATATGCTGTGTATGATCATATCCTGCCCTATTCATGGTAGCCTACTCGCGGACATTGCGTCATCAATTGCGTCATCAAGGGGCCTGCCTTGATAATCCTACTTAAGGGCCCGGTGTTGGCTCGTTCGTTACGCCACTGAATATAATTGTCTAAACTCCTTATTAAAATTACATATTTACAACAAATCTGACACACATATATACAGTATGGGCACACTTTGAGTACTACTAATAAAAGTGGTGGAAATCAGGCAAGACTATAAGAAGACTCTAACTATAACTGTAAAAACGCTTTAAAACCATATATTTCCTATGGTAAACTTCCTGTATAGGCTGTAAATTGACCTTTTTCATCTATTATGGCAGTTGTTAAATGCTTGCTAAATAAAACTTAATGTCTTTTGATGCTTGTGTGCTTAAAGGCCTTAACTGCTTGAACCCCGATAAATGCTGCTTGCAGCTTTAATTATTATTATTATTATTATTATTCTCCGCTAAAACGCATCATGCAGCCCAAACCGTAGAAGCTGGAGCTTTGAAACTTTGTCAGATGGTAGTACAAAAATCGAGGAGAGGTTATCAAATTATGAGCCAGATTGGCCTATAGGTGGCGCTATAGCAATCAATTGCGCAAAACTGCTCATAACTCCTAAACCGTATGTCGTAGACTCAAGTGTCTTATATCATTGGAAAGCTGAATACCTGACGTAAAAAATGTATATCTCCGATTTCATTTCCGCCATTATAGATTTTCCGCCATTTTGAATTTTGTTAAAAAACTACTTTTGCGAACTAGTCCCTGGATTTTTGCCCGATCGGAACCAAACCAGTGCAGAAATGTTCTCTGGAGTCTGAATATCAATAATTATTGAAAAAAAGTTGAAATTTCTATTCACGATCGCTAAGGGGCGGAAAACGAACGTTGTGGGAGGAGCCTATTTTACTAAAATGACTATAACTCAAGAACAAAATGAGATATCTTTACCAAACTTTGTTCACATGTGTATGGACTGAGTCTTGGGTCACGATAAAAGAATCGCGACGATTGAACACTTGGTGGCGCTATAACACGAAAAAAACATGAAAATGGCTATAACGACCCGACCGCTAGTCCGATTGACTTGAAAATTGGTATGCAGTGTCTTGGTCCAAGGTACCATGTATGTCTATGAGGACATTGGCGTATCTCAAAAAACATGGCTGCTATTGGCCAATGAAGTTTGAGCACCTCTAAGACAAGGTTAACGGAGGCTGATCGGAATGAAACTCGGTGGGCATGTTTGACTCATGGACTTAGAGGTCTGTAAAAATTTTGAAAGAAATCGGCCACTAGTTGGCGCTAACGAGTTTTTTGGCTCTGTAATCACGTGGTGTTGCACACATCAACCAAATATACACATCATATGATAGGGCTCCTCATACTGAACAACTTTTCCTCTAAAAGCATTGCTGTCAATCAAAGCGTTCATTAAATATTTGCGATTATGTTTAAAACCTACTTTTGCGAACTAGTCTCTGGATTTTTGTCTGATCGGAAACAAACCAGTCTAGGACAATTCTCTGGACTCTCTAGATCAATAATTATCAAAAAAAAGTTGAACTTTTGCATTTGAATGCCTATAACAGGGTCATTTAGAAGAGGGGCGTAGCAAAATACACTCAAAAGCATATAAATCCTAAAGGAAAACTCAAAACTTCACGAAAATTATTATGTATATGTAACATAACATGCTGAAAAAGCATGCAAAGTTTCATGGAGATCGGACCATAGGTGGCGCTATAACTGTTAAAAAGCTTTGAAAACCATGTATTCCTATGGTGAAATGCCTGTATTGGCTGTAAATGGTATTCTCCATCTCTGTAATCAGGTGGGGTTAAAAACATCCACATAATATGCATAAATTATGATAGATCTCCTCATACTGAACAACTTTGCCTCAAGAACTAATACTGTCAATCAAATCGTTATTTAAACATTCACAATTATGTTAATAACCTACTTTTGCAAACTAGTCATAGATTTTTCAACCTGATCAGAACCAACCCAGGGCAGTACAATTCTCTGGACTCTTTAGAGCAATAATTATTTTTAAAAAAAGTTAAACTTTTGCATCTGAATGGCTATAACTGGGTTATTTCAAGATGTGGCCTTGACCAAGTGTCCCCAAATGCCTATATCTATTCAATGAATGCTCAGATATTCTTAAAAACAAGTCAGAACATGTGTACTATGCCTCTAAACAAGCATGAAAATTTTCAGACAGATAGGACCATATTTGCCTCTATGACAGTTAAAAAGCTGAAAATTATGAAAATAATGGTATATTAAGCCAATAAGTGGTCGTTTGCTGCCCCCCGCTGTTCATTTTATTGTACTACACTCTAATATTGATATACAAGTCATTTTCAGCTTTAAATAAATCACTATTTTTACATTTGCTATCACATTTAGTTAAAATTAATCTATTAAGTATTACTATTGACAATTGTCACATTGAGAAATGTGAATCTTGAAGGAGACTTGCAGGAAACATTTTGTTTACTGCAACATCATAAAGTTCAAATGTCTGTAACTACAACAAAATGTGTGTGTGTAGTCCTATGTTTCTGAATACATTTTTAAAAATCTGATTAATAGTTACAAAGAGCTATGTGAAATGATTATAGACCATAGCATTAAAAAAGTGTGTGTGTGTCTGGCCTTGACCAAGTGTCCCCAAATGCCTATATCTATTCAATGAATGCTCAAATATTCTTAAAAACAAGTCAGAACATGTGTAATATGCCTCCAAACAAGCATGACAATTTTCAGACAGATAGGACAATATTTGCCTCTATAACAGTTAAAAAGGTGAAAATGACAGAGTTCATATGAAAATAATGACCAATATGTGGTCTTTTGCTGCCCCCCGCTGTTCATTTTATTGTACTACACTCTAATATTGATCTATGGTTATAGATACATGGTTAATCATAGTAAATAATACTAGAACGTGGTGCATTTCACAAAAAAATGTGACATGCTCATAGACCATTAAAAGATATTTTCACAATAACATATCTCAAAAACATTGTGTGTGTGTGTGTGTGTGTGTGTGTGTGTGTGTGTGTGTGTGTGTGTAACCATGCATAATGGAACAACTGGTTTGAAGCCTGTTACAGAGCCTATTTTACTAAAAGGGCTATAACTCAGGAACGAAATGAGATATCTTCACCAAACTTGGTACACTTGTGTATGGGATGAGTCTTTGGTCAAGGTAAAAAGAATTGTGAGGATTGAACACTTGGTGGCGCTATAACATAAAAAAACATGAAAAGGGCTATAACCACCCGACTGCCAGTCCGATTGACTTGAAAGTTGGTATGCAGTGTCTTGGTCCAAGGTACCACGCATGTCTATAAAGGAAATTGGCGTAGCTCAAAAAACATGGCCGCCATTGGCCAATGAAATGTGAGCACTTATTAGACAAGGTTAACAGAGGCCGATCGGAACAAAAGTTGGCGAGCATGTTTGACTCAGGGTCCTAGAGGTCTGTAATAATTTTTTAAGAATTTGGCCACTAGTAGGCGCCAATTAGTTTTATGGCTCTTTAATCACGTGATGTTTCACATATTCCCACAATATTGATATAATTTGATAGATCTCCTCATACTGAACAACTTTGTCTCTAGAAACATTGCTGTCAATCAAATCGTTCATTAAATATTCGTGATTATGTTAAAAACCTACTTTTGCAAATAAGTCCCTGTTTTTTTGCCCGATCGGAACCAAACCAGTCTAGGACAATTCTCTGGACTCTCTAGATCAATAATTATCAAAAAAAAGTTTAACTTTTGCATTTGGATGGCTATAACAGGGTCATTTCGAAAAGAGGCGTGGCAAAAAACACTCTAAAGCCTATAAATTCTAAGGGAAAGCTCAAAACTTCACGAAAATTGGTGGCCATATGTGACATTAGATCCTTAACAAGCATTAAACGTTTTATAGAGATCGGACCATAGGTGGCGCTATAACTGTTAAAAACCTTTTAAAACCATGTTTCCTATGGTGAATTGCCTGTAAATTGAATTTTCCATCTATTATTTCAGCGTTTAAAATCTTGTTATTAGGGGTTCAAGCACGAAGTGCTGAAACCCTATTGTAATTGTATTGATTTTTATTATTATTATTATTATTATTATTATTCTCCGCTAAAACGCATCGTGCAGCCCAAACCGTAGAAGCTGGAGCTTTGAAACTTTGTCAGATGGTAGTACAAAAATCGAGGAGAGGTTATCAAATTATGAGCCAGATTGGCCTATAGGTGGCGCTATAGCAATCAATTGCGCAAAACTGCCCATAACTCCTAAACCGTATGTCGTAGACTCAAGTGTCTTATATCATTGGAAAGCTGAATACCTGACGTAAAAAATGTATATCTCCGATTTCATTTCCGCCATTATAGATTTTCCGCCATTTTGAATTTTGTCAAAAAACTACTTTTGCAAACTAGTCCCTGGATTTTTGCCCGATCGGAACCAAACCAGTGCAGAAATGTTCTCTGGAGTCTGAATATCAATAATTATCGAAAAAAAGTTGAAATTTCTATTCACGATCGCTAAGGGGCGGGAAACGAACGTTGTGGGAGGAGCCTATTTTACTAAAATGGCTATAACTCAAGAACAAAATGAGATATCTTTACCAAACTTTGTACACATGTGTATGGACTGAGTCTTGGGTCACGAAAAAAGAATCGCGACGATTGAACACTTGGTGGCGCTATAACACGAAAAAAACATGAAAATGGCTATAACGACCCGACCGCTAGTCCGATTGACTTGAAAATTGGTATGCAGTGTCTTGGTCCAAGGTACCATATATGTCTATGAGGACATTGGCGTATCTCAAAAAACATGGCTGCTATTGGCCAATGAAGTTTGAGCAC
Source organism: Gobio gobio (assembly GCF_949357685.1). Taxonomy (NCBI): domain Eukaryota; kingdom Metazoa; phylum Chordata; class Actinopteri; order Cypriniformes; family Gobionidae; genus Gobio; species Gobio gobio. The sequence continues at coordinate 14,607,132 of NC_137107.1, read as the reverse complement.
CTCTAAGACAAGGTTAACGGAGGCTGATCGGAATGAAACTCGGTGGGCATGTTTGACTCATGGACTTAGAGGTCTGTAAGAATTTTGAAAGAAATCGGCCACTAGTTGGCGCTAACGAGTTTTTTGGCTCTGTAATCACGTGGTGTTGCACACATCAACCAAATATACACATCATATGATAGGGCTCCTCATACTGAACAACTTTTCCTCTAAAAGCATTGCTGTCAATCAAATCGTTCATTAAATATTTGCGATTATGTTTAAAACCTACTTTTGCGAACTAGTCTCTGGATTTTTGCCTGATCGGAAACAAACCAGTCTAGGACAATTCTCTGGACTCTCTAGATCAATAATTATCAAAAAAAAAGTTGAACTTTTGCATTTGAATGCCTATAACAGGGTCATTTAGAAGAGGGGCGTAGCAAAATACACTCAAAAGCATATAAATCCTAAAGGAAAACTCAAAACTTCACGAAAATTATTACGTATATGTAACATAACATGCTGAAAAAGCATGCAAAGTTTCATGGAGATCGGACCATAGGTGGCGCTATAACTGTTAAAAAGCTTTGAAAACCATGTATTCCTATGGTGAAATGCCTGTATTGGCTGTAAATGGTATTCTCCATCTCTGTAATCAGGTGGGGTTAAAAACATCCACATAATATGCATAAATTATGATAGATCTCCTCATACTGAACAACTTTGCCTCAAGAACCAATACTGTCAATCAAATCGTTATTTAAACATTCACAATTATGTTAATAACCTACTTTTGCAAACTAGTCATAGATTTTTCAACCTGATCAGAACCAACCCAGGGCAGTACAATTCTCTGGACTCTTTAGAGCAATAATTATAAAAAAAAGTTAAACTTTTGCATCTGAATGGCTATAACAGGGTAATTTCAAGATGTGGCCTTGACCAAGTGTCTCCAAATGCCTATATCTATTCAATGAATGTTCAGATCTACTTAAAAACAAGTCAGTACATGTATCCTATGCCTCTTAACAAGCATGAAAAATTTCAGACAGATCGGACAATATTTGCCTCTATAACAGTTAAAAAGGTGAAAATTACAGAGTTCATATCAAAATAATGGTATATTAAGCCAATAAGTGGTCGTTTGCTGCCCCCCGCTGTTCATTTTATTGTACTACACTCTAATATTGATATACAAGTCATTTTCAGCTTTAAATAAATCACTATTTTAACATTTGCTATCACATTTAGTTAAAATTAATCTATTAAGTATTACTATTGACAATTGTCACATTGAGAAATGTGAATCTTGAAGGAGACTTGCAGGAAACATTTTGTTTACTGCAACATCATAAAGTTCAAATGTCTGTATCTACAACAAAATGTGTGTGTGTAGTCCTATGTTTCTGAATACATTTTTAAAAATCTGATTAATAGTTACAAAGAGCTATGTTAAATGATTATAGACCATAGCATTAAAAAAGTGTGTGTGTGTGTGTGTGTGTGTGTGTCTGGCCTTGACCAAGTGTCCCAAAATGCCTATATCTATTCAATGAATGCTCAGATATTCTTAAAAACAAGTCAGAACATGTGTACTATGCCTCTAAACAAGCATGAAAAATTTCAGACAGATAGGACAATATTTGCCTCTATAACAGTTAAAAAGCTGAAAATTATGAAAATAATGGTATATTAAGCCAATAAGTGGTCGTTTGCTGCCCCCCGCTGTTCATTTTATTGTACTACACTCTAATATTGATGTATAAGTCATATTCAGACTTTAAATAAATCACTATTTTAACATTTACAATCACATTTAGTTAAAATTAATCTATTAAGTATTATTATTGACAATTGTCACATTGAGAAATGTGAATCTTGAAGGAGACTTGCAGGAAACATTTTGTTTACTGCAACATCATATAGTTAAAATGTCTGTATCTACAACAAAATGTGTGTGTGTGTGTGTGTGTGTGTGTGTGTGTGTGTGTGTGTGTGTGTGTGTGTGTGTGTGTGTGTGTGTGTGTGTAGTCCTATTTTTCTGAATACATTTTTAATAATCTGATTAATAGTTACAAAGAGCTATGTGAAATGATTATAGACCATAGTTTGTGAAAAAGTGTGTGTGTGTGTGTGTGTGTGTGTGTGTGTGTGTGTGTGTGTGTGTGTGTGTGTGTGTGTGTGTGTGTGTGTGTGTGTGTGTGTGTGTGTGTGTGTGTGTGTGTGTGTGTGTGTGTGTGTGTGTGTGTGTGTGTGTGTGTGTGTGTGTGTGTGTGTAAGCATGCATAATGGAACAACTGGTTTGAAGCCTGTTTCAGAGCCTATTTTACTAAAAGGGCTATAACTCAAGAACGAAATGAGATATCTTCACCAAACTTTGTACACATGTGTATGGGCTGAGTCTTTGGTCACGATAAAAAAAATCCCGACGATTGAACACTTGGTGGCGCTATAACATGAAAAAAACATGAAATTGGCTGTAACCACCCGACCGCTAGTCCGATTGACTTGAAAATTGGTATGCAGTGTCTTGGTCCAAGGTACCATGTATGTCTATGAGGACATTGGCGTATGTCAAAAAACATGGCCGCCACAGCCAATTAAATTTGAGCACCTATAAGACAAGGTTAACGGAGGCCGATCGGAACGAAACTCTGTGGGCATGTTTAACTCATGGCCCTAGAGGTCTGTAAGAAGTTTGAAAGAAATCGGCCACTAGTTGGCGCCAACGAGTTTTACGGCTCTGTAAAAAGTTTAACTTTTGCATTTAAATGGCTATAACAGGGTAATTTAGAAAAGCGGCATGGCAAAATACACTCAAAAGCCTATAAATTCTAAGGGAAAACTCAAAACTTCACGAAAATTGTTATGCATATGTGAGATCACATCTTTAACAAGCATGCAAAGTTTTATGGAAATCAGACCATGGGTGGCGCTATAACTGTTTAAAACCTTTTAAAACCACGTATTTCCTATTGGAAATTGCCTGTATTGACTGTAAATGGTATTTTCCATCTATTATTTCAGTGTTTAAAATCTTGCTAAATAAAACTTAATGTCTTTTGATGCTTGTGTGCTTAAAGGCCTTAAAGGCTTGAACCCCGCTAAATGCTGCTTGTTATTATTATTATTAGGGGTTCAAGCACGAAGTGCTGAAACCCTATTGTAATTGTATTGATTTTTATTAGGGGTTCAAGCACGAAGTGCTGAAACCCTATTGTAATTGTATTGATTTTTATTATTATTATTATTATTATTATTATTATTATTATTCTCCGCTAAAACGCATCGTGCAGCCCAAACCGTAGAAGCTGGAGCTTTGAAACTTTGTCAGATGGTAGTACAAAAATCGAGGAGAGGTTATCAAATTATGAGCCAGATTGGCCTATAGGTGGCGCTATAGCAATCAATTGCGCATAACTGCTCATAACTCCTAAACCGTATGTCGTAGACTCAAGTGTCTTATATCATTGGAAAGCTGAATACCTGACGTAAAAAATGTATATCTCCGATTTCATTTCCGCCATTATAGATTTTCCGCCATTTTGAATTTTGTCAAAAAACTACTTTTGCGAACTAGTCCCTGGATTTTTGCCCGATCGGAACCAAACCAGTGCAGAAATGTTCTCTGGAGTATGAATATCAATAATTATCGAAAAAAAGTTGAAATTTCTATTCAGGATCGCTAAGGGGCGGAAAACGAACGTTGTGGGAGGAGCCTATTTTACTAAAATGGCTATAACTCAAGAACAAAATGAGATATCTTTACCAAACTTTGTACACATGTGTATGGACTGAGTCTTGGGTCACGATAAAAGAATCGCGACGATTGACCACTTGGTGGCGCTATAACACGAAAAAAACATGAAAATGGCTATAACGACCCGACCGCTAGTCCGATTGACTTGAAAATGGTATGCAGTGTCTTGGTCCAAGGTACCATATATGTCTATGAGGACATTGGCGTATCTCAAAAAACATGGCTGCTATTGGCCAATGAAGTTTGAGCACCTCTAAGACAAGGTTAACGGAGGCTGATCGGAATGAAACTCGGTGGGCATGTTTGACTCATGGACTTAGAGGTCTGTAAGAATTTTGAAAGAAATCGGCCACTAGTTGGCGCTAACGAGTTTTTTGGCTCTGTAATCACGTGGTGTTGCACACATCAACCAAATATACACATCATATGATAGGGCTCCTCATACTGAACAACTTTTCCTCTAAAAGCATTGCTGTCAATCAAATCGTTCATTAAATATTTGCGATTATGTTTAAAACCTACTTTTGCGAACTAGTCTCTGGATTTTTGCCTGATCAGAAACAAACCAGTCTAGGACAATTCTCTGGACTCTCTAGATTAATAATTATCAAAAATAAGTTGAACTTTTGCATTTGAATGCCTATAACAGGGTCATTTAGAAGAGGGGCGTAGCAAAATACACTCAAAAGCATATAAATCCTAAAGGAAAACTCAAAACTTCACGAAAATTATTATGTATATGTAACATAACATGCTGAAAAAGCATGCAAAGTTTCATGGAGATCGGACCATAGGTGGCGCTATAACTGTTAAAAAGCTTTGAAAACCATGTATTCCTATGGTGAAATGCCTGTATTGGCTGTAAATGGTATTCTCCATCTCTGTAATCAGGTGGGGTTAAAAACATCCACATAATATGCATAAATTATGATAGATCTCCTCATACTGAACAACTTTGCCTCAAGAACCAATACTGTCAATCAAATCGTTATTTAAACATTCACAATTATGTTAATAACCTACTTTTGCAAACTAGTCATAGATTTTTCAACCTGATCAGAACCAACCCAGGGCAGTACAATTCTCTGGACTCTTTAGAGCAATAATTATTTTTAAAAAAAGTTAAACTTTTGCATCTGAATGGCTATAACTGGGTTATTTCAAGATGTGGCCTTGACCAAGTGTCCCCAAATGCCTATATCTATTCAATGAATGCTCAGATATTCTTAAAAACAAGTCAGAACATGTGTACTATGCCTCTAAACAAGCATGAACATTTTCAGACAGATAGGACCATATTTGCCTCTATAACAGTTAAAAAGCTGAAAATTATGAAAATAATGGTATATTAAGCCAATAAGTGGTCGTTTGCTGCCCCCCGCTGTTCATTTTATTGTACTACACTCTAATATTGATATACAAGTCATTTTCAGCTTTAAATAAATCACTATTTTAACATTTGCTATCACATTTAGTTAAAATTAATCTATTAAGTATTACTATTGACAATTGTCACATTGAGAAATGTGAATCTTGAAGGAGACTTGCAGGAAACATTTTGTTTACTGCAACATCATAAAGTTCAAATGTCTGTAACTACAACAAAATGTGTGTGTGTAGTCCTATGTTTCTGAATACATTTTTAAAAATCTGATTAATAGTTACAAAGAGCTATGTGAAATGATTATAGACCATAGCATTAAAAAAGTGTGTGTGTGTCTGGCCTTGACCAAGTGTCCCCAAATGCCTATATCTATTCAATGAATGCTCAGATATTCTTAAAAACAAGTCAGAACATGTGTACTATGCCTCTAAACAAGCATGAAAATTTTCAGACAGATAGGACCATATTTGCCTCTATAACAGTTAAAAAGCTGAAAATTATGAAAATAATGGTATATTAAGCCAATAAGTGGTCGTTTGCTGCCCCCCGCTGTTCATTTTATTGTACTACACTCTAATTTTGATATACAAGTCATTTTCAGCTTTAAATAAATCACTATTTTAACATTTGCTATCACATTTAGTTAAAATTAATCTATTAAGTATTACTATTGACAATTGTCACATTGAGAAATGTGAATCTTGAAGGAGACTTGCAGGAAACATTTTGTTTACTGCAACATCATAAAGTTCAAATGTCTGTAACTACAACAAAATGTGTGTGTGTAGTCCTATGTTTCTGAATACATTTTTAAAAATCTGATTAATAGTTACAAAGAGCTATGTGAAATGATTATAGACCATAGCATTAAAAAAGTGTGTGTGTGTCTGGCCTTGACCAAGTGTCCCCAAATGCCTATATCTATTCAATGAATGCTCAGATATTCTTAAAAACAAGTCAGAACATGTGTAATATGCCTCCAAACAAGCATGACAATTTTCAGACAGATAGGACAATATTTGCCTCTATAACAGTTAAAAAGGTTAAAATAACAGAGTTCTTATGAAAATAATGACCAATATGTGGTCTTTTGCTGCCCCCCGCTGTTCATTTTATTGTACTACACTCTAATATTGATCTATGGTTATAGATACATGGTTAATCATAGTAAATAATACTAGAACGTGGTGCATTTCACAAAAAAATGTGACATGCTTATAGACCATTAAAAGATATTTTCACAATAACATATCTCAAAAATATTGTGTGTGTGTGTGTGTGTGTGTGTGTGTGTGTGTGTGTGTGTGTGTGTGTGTAACCATGCATAATGGAACAACTGGTTTGAAGCCTGTTTCAGAGCCTATTTTACTAAAAGGGCTATAACTCAGGAACGAAATGAGATATCTTCACCAAACTTGGTACACTTGTGTATGGGATGAGTCTTTGGTCAAGGTAAAAAGAATTGTGAGGATTGAACACTTGGTGGCGCTATAACATAAAAAAACATGAAAAGGGCTATAACCACCCGACTGCCAGTCCGATTGACTTGAAAGTTGGTATGCAGTGTCTTGGTCCAAGGAACCACGCATGTCTATAAAGGAAATTGGCGTAGCTCAAAAAACATGGCCGCCATTGGCCAATGAAATGTGAGCACTTATTAGACAAGGTTAACAGAGGCCGATCGGAACAAAAGTTGGCGAGCATGTTTCCCTCAGGGTCCTAGAGGTCTGTAATAATTTTTTAAGAATTTGGCCACTAGTAGGCGCCAATTAGTTTTATGGCTCTGTAATCACGTGATGTTTCACATATTCTCACAATATTGATATAATTTGATAGATCTCCTCATACTGAACAACTTTGTCTCTAGAAACATTGCTGTCAATCAAATCGTTCATTAAATATTTGTGATTATGTTAAAAACCTACTTTTGCAAATAAGTCCCTGTTTTTTTGTCCGATCGGAACCAAACCAGTCTAGGACAATTCTCTGGACTCTCTAGATCAATAATTATCAAAAAAAGTTTAACTTTTGCATTTGGATGGCTATAACAGGGTCATTTCGAAAAGAGGCGTGGCAAAAAACCCTCAAAAGCCTATAAATTCTAAGGGAAAGCTCAAAACTTCACGAAAATTGGTGGCCATGTGTGAGATTAGATCCTTAACAAGCATTAAACGTTTTATAGAGATCGGACCATAGGTGGCGCTATAACTGTTAAAAACCTTTTAAAACCATGTTTCCTATGGTGAATTGCCTGTAAATTGAATTTTCCATCTATTATTTCAGCGTTTAAAATCTTGCTAAATAAAACTTAATGTCTTTTGATGCTTGTGTGCTTAAAGGCCTTAAAGGCTTGAACCCCGCTAAATGCTGCTTGTTATTATTATTAGGGGTTCAAGCATGAAATGCTGAAACCCTATTGTAATTGTAAGGATTCGTAAAACGCTTCGTGCAGGCCAAACCGTAAGGCCTAGAGACTTGAAACCTGGCCAGATGGTAGGCCTCAACTTG